>NC_133434.1:25300779-25675779 GCF_011762505.2 Arvicanthis niloticus
ATAATCCATCCAGTGAGCACAAAATAGGATGAGGAGTTGGGGATACCTTCCAGCGTATGCAGAAGTTTTCCAGTTGCAATATCAAAAATATTGATGATCCCATCTATGGCTCCACTGGCCAGGTATTTTCCATCAGGACTCTGTTGAGGAGAGATGGGTGCTTTGAGATGCTATGGTTAATCTGTCTCTTCTGATGCAAGCCATCCTGCTGGCTTCCAGGTCTAACTGGCTGCCAGCAAACACACCAACAGAGCTTGGCCTCATGAGCACAGCAGGATCTGTACAGAGGGCTACAGCTAAAAGACTCAACAGGGAGATCTCCTTACATATGCAATACTAAGGATGAATTTTCCTCTAGTGTCCAAAGAATATTCCTTTTTGCCACTTTCCACACCAAAAATGTTCACTTTCCCCATGTGAGTTCCTGTGGCCAGATACTGGGAGTCAGGAGAAAATGCCAAAGTCCAGGCATCCACTAGGAAGGAAACAAAAGGAAAGCACCCAGTGAGAATAGGTTTGACTTTACTTACAAACTGTAGTTTCATCAAGCACAATAGTCTTTCAAATTAGAGAAACGGTGTCCTGATTCAGGACCAAATGCAAGTCTTTAAACTTAGAGAAAATGTTTCCTGATTTGGGAAAGTTCTTTACCAAGTTTAAATTTTGTCTATGAGATTCTTAAATTTAAATAAATATGGACTGAACAATGCCCACAGCTAACAAGGACATGAGAAATCAGAACCTTCATACTCTGGTGTCAGTGTAAACTGGGACAGCCACTCTTGAAAAGCAGTTTGACAATTTCTTAGGTGAAGCAAACGCCGTGCTCAGCTGTCCACTCCCGGGAGCTACGCAGGAGACACAAGAGCACGCACACAGGACTTATGCTCTCATCTCCATGGCAGCTCTACTCATCACCAGCTCACACTGCAAACAGAGTAAGACGTCAACTGGCCAATGAGGGACCCATGGTGTATCCTCATAAAAAACATTACTGTCAACAAAAAGGATCGACTCTGTGCCACGACATGGATGAAACTCAAAAACACTTGAAGAACAACGGAGATAAGTAAGACACTAAACATCCACTTAGATGAAAATATACATTAAGGTGAAAAACAGACAGAGATCGTGGCTGTATTTTTCAGAGGCTGACAGGAACGACGTGCAGTGGACATGAGGAAATCCTCCAGGCATGGAGCTTCCATAAATGCACTATAGTGATAGCTCCCCAATTGTAGAAACGTATTCAATAAGCCATACACTTAAAATGGCGAATTTCAGAATAATTACACAGGTGAAATTTTTACCTCATGTAAGCTATAAATGAAAATTACCAAACATAGTCTTAAAAGACTACAACAGAGTATATACTATAGACTCACAGGCAATAAAGAATCACTAAGAGGTCAGTTGTGAAGTGGCGCTATGGACCTGGGCTGACTCAGTTCAATGCATGTGGACTAAAACACCAGTGTCCCTGGCTGCACTGTGCAGGTCTTGCATGCATGCACATGGTCTCCATCTGGGCTGCCAATGGTGCTTTCTCGATTCTTTTCTCAGTGACCTGGGGACCTGCCTCAGCTAACCACCTAGCAGCTTTAGGAGCCAAGTCAGCAGCCTATTTTCACAGCATGCCTGGTCACGTTCCTTAGACTAGTCACCTTCCTCACTCCTGGGGCAGGCTCAGTGATGTTGGCCATGGCTCTTCTGCAGTCTTCTTACTTTATGAGATGGTGAAGGAGAGGCAGGCCTACGAGCTTGACGCATGGGAGACAAAGGCCAAGCACAGATGAGCCACCGCCCAGCCCTAGTACTTCATAATAAAACTCTTGAACATTTTCATACACACCCCACCCCAGTGCAGATATTAAACCTGATCACTTTATGTACTAAATGCTTGTTTCAAAAATAAAATTTACTTTAAAAGTTCTCAATCATTAAGACCTGAAGATGTTTTTTATAATCAGTCTTTATCTGCTTTAAATATTTTTTTTGTGGTGTGCACACACTTGTGTAAGTATGTGTATGGCCACCACAGCAGCATGCCATCACACTACAGATTGTGTGATGACAGGACAAGGTCAGCACCAGTCCTCAACTTGCACCTTGAGACAGGGTCACCTGCTCCCCACTGGGCATGTCAGGGGGGCCACCTGTCTCCACCTCTCTCCCGCTTCCCATGGGTTCTGGAGATCTCAAGTCAAGTCTTAATGTTTGTGTGCCCATGCTTGCTTTTACTCACTAAGCAGGTAAATTCCATAGGCCTCGATGGCTTTCTAATGTCTACAGAGTTAAATGACAGAGAGCGGTTTTCTTCCTGCTCCCTATGTAGGAACAAGCTCTGAGGCCTGGAAGGCCTGAGAGATGGCTCTGCAGTGTGAGACAGGGATGACGGGGCCACCTGGACCAGCCATGCAAGCCAATCTAGGAAATCTCCCCTTTAATGTATATGTAATTATATGTACTGTATATTCTTATCAGTTCTGTTCTTTAAAGAACACTAGCACACCAGCTTTTGACACCTCTCATCTATGTCAGGTTCAAAAAGAAGTATGTTTTTTAAAGTCCTATTAGATATTATTTCCAGGAAAAAAGGCCAACAGAAAACTTAACTTTTGTTTATTTCTCAAAGCTTAATAAAACGATTCTTCCAAATTATTCTGACACATCCCTATTAACTACTTTGCAAGGCAGATCTTTTACTACCAGATGTCTTCAGTCACAAAACAGAAACCATGCTTATTTCTCAGTGAAACGTGCACGCTAAGATTTCACGTTAATACTTGCAGAGTAAAATGTTTATTCCAAACCCTAAATTCCTTCTCCTTATGGAGGGTTGGTTGCTTTTCTCTTCCTGTGGGCATTTTAGATGTGATGTGTAGGGCCCTCTACACTGCCTCCTTTGGCCTTCCTGTGTCAGCAGCTGGCCTGCAGTCACCAGACACAGCCTGGTGGAGTGCCAATAATGGACTCATTCCTCCAGCTTTGTTTTTTCTATTTTCAGTTTCTTCTTCAAAATCAGGATTCTCTGTCTTCCACTCGTTCTGTTCCTTGTGTGGTGGTGATTTTCAAAGTCTGCTGTCCCTAGCTTCACTACACCTAGACTCGTCTAAGGTGCTCAGCTAATTAGCTGTTGGCAGCAAGGCTCCTACTTGACCAAGACCTGATCTAGTTTTGACTGGATTCCCACCTCTATCCCACCAAAGCACAACCAACCACTTTATTCTTTGCATATCTTTCATAACAGTCACCTGTAACTCTAAGCAGAAGCAGCAGCTCTAAGTTTGAGGCCTGCATTAGCTATTTGTCAGACGACGTCTCAAAGACTAAAACAACAAAACCCAACTCCGAAAACATCTCAAAAGCAACCCAGCAGCAGGAAAAGCAAGCTGGGCAGGTAGAGCTCTCTTACTTAGGACCAATACAGCACTCATTTCTTCATGAGTGATGTATATAAAGCCACAGCAAATACAAAGCAGCCAGTGTCACTGTCCTGAGGGTGGAGGTACCCAACATGAAAAAGCAGCAGCAAGACCAGAGAGACTGCTCAGCAGGCAAAGGCACCAGCCACCAAACCTGATGACCTGAGCTCACAGGCCCATATGGAAAATCCAACTCACACAAGTTGTCCCCCCAACCCCCACAAATAAATAATACGTAATAAAAAAAAGCCCTTAAAAGCAGCAACAGCTTCACTTCTCTCTTTCTAGATGCTCCTTATGTTCGGGCACTAACAGCTTTTGCAGAATGGCTAGAGATCCCTGTTCTCCATGGATAATGCAAACAGAGAAGGGCAAAGGCACAGACAAGCATCTGTGAAGTCACAAAGTATCCGAGTGGCTTTTTCCAGATTCATATTTCAACCCCACACTCTTAACCCATGTTTCAGAGGATTCAAACAGGAAGTGGGCATGGATATTCTCAACAAAACCTCTAGTAGTAAGCCAAGGAATACGGTTTCTAAGGAGAGAGGCACTCAGTCCTAGACTACTTGGCCTCCTCGCAAGCCAGGTAGCTGAGAGTAACTGTGAGCATAACTGGAGCGAGGCAAGTCTACTGGGGATGAACTCCAACAAGCACCTGAGCAGCCCTCTCGTAATCACCACAAAGGAGTGTGCGGAGTGACGTCAAACTATCTGTATCTCTGGAAATCACTGCCCACTGAAGCACAACAGGCTTTGCTGGTGAGAACGCTGTAGACGTTTTAAGTAAACAGGAGGCTAAACGGAATCCTGGAATGTCATACTGTTTGTTCTACACCAATCCTGTCAGTAGAATCATCCCTTACTATCTCAGATAATGTCCAATGAAGCTGAGGAGCAAGAACACTGCTCCACAGTTTTTGTTTCTTTCTCTCCATGTGCCACACATGAGAACCCAGGCACTTTGATCACAATTAGTAGAGATAACCACTATCCAGACTGGAGGTGTCTGTAAGGCAGTGAATGTTATCTCCCCAGAATGTGTCAGGTAGAGACCCACTGGCATGGCCAGCACAGCTCCACAATACCACACTCTCAATTCTCAAATCCAAACAACTGGTTTGGTTGGCTTTCCCATAAGTACAGCACTACAATCCATTTGGCAGCCAAACCTGGCCTGGAGTTATGGAAGGCTGTCTTCAGTGTGTGCTTGTCACTCAGTCTAACACCCTTGTGTGAGCATGTGTCATCTGGGCTGATGACACTGCAGTACCTGCAGTTCTGACTGGAAACACTCTATCCGTAAAGGTCTGGAAGGGGACTGCGAATTCCTAGCATCTCCCCTAGCTGTGGACTTCTTACCCGGTCCTGCATCTATAGACTTCATCTGCTTGCCATTTTCCAAGTCCCACAGGCGAATATGAGCGTCTAGAGAACTGGACGCAGCAATGGGAAGGGTGTGGCTGATGTCCACAGACACCACCCCGAGCTGATGGCCCTCCAGGCTCCACTGGAGCTCCAGCCTCTCGTCACGCCTACAATAGGGACAGAAAAGTAATTCTTTACACACAAGATACTGTACAGGCATCAGAGCTTCCTACACCTTTGGACATTACCAACAAATGGTGAATAAAATGCACAAACCTGAGAACTGAACACAGAACGTAGCCAGGGATAACTCTGGGGCTCCCTACCACATAAGCCACATTGCTGCTTTCTTAACTGGAAAAACCAATGCTTTACTTATAGCAACTGGGAGGCCAGAAGCAAAACCCTTGCCCCAGATTCCCATGGTTTTGAAAGGGGAGAGGTGCTCACCATTTCCAGACCTTCACCAGATCATCCAGGGATCCTGTGACCACTGTTTCAATGTTTTCCTTTTTGTTTGTCTCCCAGGCAACTGACCATATGGCATCATCATGGGCTAGAATGGAAAGTGCTTCATTTAAAGTTTCTATGTACATAATTCCCAAATTCAATGTGATAGAGCACGGCTGAAATACAAGCTGACAACTGGGAAGTAGTGTCCACCTCTATGCATCTCTTCACTATTACCACACACAGGAAAACTAGAAGTTCTTGTTTAGTTTTAGCCACCTGTCCTAAAACACAAGTTTCCAAGAGGGGAAGCAGAATCAGAGTAAGACAAGTCTTCAGACTGAAAACACAGTGACCAATCCAATAATCTGCCATCCATCAGACAATCAGCCTACAGTGGCAATCAGCTGACCAAAATGACTAAATGAGTAGGGAATTGCCCCTTCCCAAGGACCTCAACTTAACTAGAGCTAATACCTCGGAGGCCTTTGGAAACTGGGAGACAGTTCTATAAACAGCACTGGTTAAAAATGTACACGTATATTTCACTATAAATATCTTTATTATGCTTAAGACCACTTATTACATTAATCCTTCCCTAACTGTGGTCTTACTCACAGGTGCCTTATGAAATAAGTCCTACCGAGATCATACTTGTGGGTGGGTAGTGGCCTGTGTCTGTCACTGCAGCATTTAAGAAATAGAGGTGAGAGCACTAGAGCCTAGGCAGCAAGGTCAGGGCAAGCCCGAGTTACAAGGAAAATCCTTTTTCAAAGAACCAAGAGCTGAGGTGGAGTACTTGCCTAGAATGGGAATTTCCCTCCTCCCCGAAAAAGATCATTCTCAGTACACAAGTAAGGAACTGGAGGCTCAGAGATGCCTTGTTGTTCACCCAAAGTACAAAACTAAGAAGGACAGAGCTAGAATTCAAAATCAAGATATTAACTGAAGTCCACATTCAGTCTAAGTCCGAGAGCTACATATTCTGTGAGCTATACTGTGGAATCTGCAGAGCTAGTATGCATCTGTTAAACAGGGTAAGCATGCATAGAAGCTTCACCCATGCCTGGTTACAATTCTCCAAAGCTACCTTTCTAAAACACCCATCTACACATGTGTCACAGCTTCCTTATACAGCACTAGACCCAAGCCTGCTAAGCTTTGACCTGATGGAATTAGCTTCACACAGAGCTGCTGCCTGGCACACTGAAGAGCTCACTAGTTAACTAGTTAACTTCGGGCTTAAACTTTAGAGTATTTAAGTGTCACTTAGTTGGAGTGAAAGAACTTTTATTAGGTACCTTACACACTCCCAAGCCTGTGCTATCCTGTCTGCACTACAGAGAAGAAACTGGACAGGATTACCTTGTCCATGCACAGACGCTGCTCCTTTGCAGGCCTGTCTCCTCAAGGAGCTAGTCCGAACAGTGGTCTCAGACCTACTTCCTGCTGCCATTCCCATCACTGCCACTGGCACAGCCTTGCACCAAGTGTCTCAACAGAATTCTGTTCCACCCTCTGCTGTTATAGAGATGAATGTCCTCTAAAAGAGTTGCCATACTTGTAAATGGAGGATGCTGAGTAAAGGCTCCATAGTGAATTCTAAGTTAGGACCAGGTTTAAACCCATCTCCATAGCGTACAGACATCAACATTGTTCTGAAGCTCAAAATACGGCGTCAGACACTGGCATCAGAAAGCTCAGCATTATATCTTCCTCAGGTGGAAGAGTTTTCTTTATCCCAGAGTTCTCCATTATGCCATCTGACTTCTACTCTCTCTCTCTCTCTCTCTCTCTCTCTCTCTCTCTCTCTCTCTCTCTCTCTCTGTGTGTGTGTGTGTGTGTGTGTGTGTGTGTGCGCGCGCGCGCGCATGTGTACATGCATGTACATATGTATTTGGTAGTACTGGGATTGCCCCTGTGCGTGAGGCAAGTATTTTACCATTAAGCCGTATCTCCAGCCTTCTTTACACTTTTTAAGACAAAGTTTCAATATATTGTCTAGACTGGCCTTGAACTCACAATCCTATCTTACTTCCCAGGCAGCTGGTATTACAGGCTTGCTCCACCAGACCCAAAATAGCTATTTACTTTTTCACTGTGTATTCGTTTTTTGGCTGCCATGGCCAATTCTGCGAAGTTAATGCATCTAGGATCTATGTGTCGGGTTGGTGTGATAAAATCTTAAAGAAACCAGAAGGACACATTTGTTTCCACAAAAGAATTTGCTTGAAGAGGTGGGTTGCTTACCTTGCTCTTGCTTGAAGAGAATACTGTACTACAAAAGAACAGAAGTCACAGTCAGTGGTAGATCTCAGTTATCTTGCACACCCCCCATACCAGCACTCCAAGTGAGACAGTCACTACAGCATCAGCTACTCCCTGACCATCCTATATAGTCCTTTGTTCCTACTCATGACACCCTTGTATAGCTACACCAGGGAAAATTCAGTTCTTCATTCTGTTTTTGAGGTGGGGGGTTCTCTAGGTAGCCGGGGTTGGCTTCAAACTCTGTAGCCAAGGCTTACACTAAACTTCCTGCTTCCCTCTTCTAAGTGTTGCCCCTACAGGTGTGCAGCATCACCTGACTACAATGTGCCCCACGCCCAAAAATGTAAGGCCAGCTACACTTTCTTCCCCTCTGATCTAGGAGGCTGAGTCCTGTTGAAGCCTATTTTCTGCAGTTGTATGAGACAACACAGCCCACACTTTGTGTGTAATCCTAAAGATGGTTATTGACTGCTACCTCCTAGTGACTTTTATCTATAAATTCTTTTAAACCTCCTCAGTCCCCCTCTAAACTGTGGCAACGGCATAAAATAATCTTAGTGTGGTGCATTTACAAATGCCACGTAACCCTGTGATGAGAAGGTACCCAAAGTCAACTAGGTTTCTAGGAACCGGGCAAGAATTAAACAGGAGTTCCCTAACCACACACCCAGGCAATCTATTAAGCTAGAATTATTAAGCTGGTAACTAACTGAAGCTTTTCCTCTAACTGCATACCTTACCTGGTTGGTCATTTCCTTAACCAAGGATGAAGAGCTAAAGGCCAGACAGTTCTGTGAAAACAACACCAGGGTTTTCATCAGTAAGATGCTGTGGTCAGCACAAGGAGGCTACAGAGGTTCCTCTTCACCAAGGCCACTCTTTGTCATGAGGTTCTGATACCTTTCTATAGACCAGTCCCTGTGGGTCCCATCACAAGTCCTACCATGTGGTGTGTGACCTCTCTCCCAGGGGTCAAGTATTACATATTGCCTCCAATCATGGAGTATTTCTCCCAAATCTGAGGCAGGGTGACCAGTATGCATTCCTTTCTCCTATGAGATACAGAATTACAGGCCTTCTTCATTTTAAATATTCTTCATCTTAGAAAGCAAACAAGGGAGTCCAAGACAGCACTATTCTTACATGCTCAAAAACATACAAGGTCTCAACCAAAAATGCCTTTCAAGACCAAAAGATATGTAAATAAAGTTGGAAGGGCCTATAGATACATAAATAGGCTGCAAGGAGACAAACTGGTCAAGGTTTTCAAAGACTAAGCAAAACACAAGCTCAACTTATTTTATGAACAGATTTAATTTCATTAAAGTTCGTAATTTTACTAAGCTTTTTAAATTGTATTAAACTTAGATCTATTAAACATACACACATACATTGCATTTATGGGTATGTATGCATTCGTGTATTCACCTGCACAAATTGTCAAGGGACAATTTCAGTTCTCTCCTGGGTGTCGAGCTTGACAGTAAGTGCCTTTATGCGCCCAAGGTCTTGATATTTTTGCACATTACTTAGCTAGCAGACTTGTAAAACTTATAAACCTCTCTGGCTGTTTTCAAATACATAAAATACATAGCATTAGAAAGAAAATCTAGTATGTTCTCACTCTCTGTGGTAATTATGTTCTATAAAGTCACCACTAATGGTAACAAACCATTAAACAGGCAATATGAAACCCTCCCTCCGGAAACCCAGAGGGAGGCCGCTGAAAGCTTCTGGGGCACATTTTTTGTCAACTGCTCAGTATATAACCATATTTTGTGGATTTTTTTTTTTGTATATGATTCTGTTTGAATGACCATACATTAGTAATTCACTAATACTGAACTCAGCCTAAACAGAGCTTATCTAAAATATTTCTTTTTCTAAGACTCATCACAACTTTTGCACTGGGTCAGAACAGGGATGTCACTCCCACACCATGCCAGAGGGTTACCTTCACCACAGGCTCACTACCAAAAACAAACGAGCAAAACACAGAAATGAGAAGACATGGCACTAAAGCCCAGAGAAAGGACACGTTCTCATTGTGTGAGAGCAGAAACAAGGCAGAGTGCAGACTTAGAACTGGGCATCATGTGACTCAAAAGGTTCCACGCCCTGTACCACATGTCTTATAAAGGATACACATAAATATTATCAAGTACGAAAATTCACAAACAGAATCTGGGCATAGGCTCTATGTGGAAAACTATCTTGTCAAAACACAGAAACCAAACTTATGAGAACAACACACACGGCTCTTTATCATCATATTACGTAAGAATCAGTAGCAAGTGTAAAAGATACCACAACCTCAGGACACAAACAACATCCTGCCAGCCATACCGTAATACTAATACTTTGGAGGTACTAATCCCAGCTTTGTGGCAAGACCCTGTCTCAAAACAAACAACAACAATCCCATCACAACATTCTGATATGAAAATATCTGTGATTGCTAAAGCCATTAACAAAGTCATATTTAATACTTGTCATGTGAACTCATAATGGGAGAGCATGCCTAATTTGAATTAGAAGTTAACGAATATAAGGGTGTGAATTGTCTTCTAACTCATGTTCACAGCCCTCAATTCTATCCTGCGCTTAACAGGCCGAACAGCTCAGACATCCAGGCTCATGCTATCTGCTTCAAATATGCAAACCAAAAAGACTAACAAATGTTTACCAAGAACAGAAACTCAGACACATGATTCCTAAATAGTCCTGGCCTAAGAGATCTTAATCAGGTAGACTGATTTGTGACCGACTTTTACTGATTTGTGACTCAAGAACAGGGCCTTGCCCAGACTAGAAAGCACTCATGCCAACTTGGCTGAAACATGTTGAAACAAACTCTGCATGAGGACCAGCCCTTTTAGTGATGCTGCCTCCTCTCTGCCCATCTAAACCTCACATTTGGCAACAGAGAAAAACAACAATTTTACAAGTAAGGTTTACAGGGAGCCAACTTTTAAAAAGCTACCCTCAAAATAAGGTGTGCGTTTCTATCGGGCTGAACCATTGAAGATGTTCTGCACCAAGTCCTATTTTAACTATTCTACAGGTTAGCTCACTGAACCTCCCTTAACTGCGCTTAGTAGGCATTCTTACTAGCTTCATTCTTCTGACCAGAAAAGAGAGGCTTGGAGTGGTTGATGGAAGCGGAGGTCACTACTAAGCCACATCTCATGACGGTAATTTCAGAACTATGAGACCCTAAGAGGCCTTTATGCAGCCTCTCTCTTTAGAAGGAACTCACTCTGTCCCTTAGTGTTCAATGGCGTGAAGCTTGCTACCAAACAGCGTGGCTAACTACTGGAGAACTGGTATTCAGTGTCCTCCATCTAGGGGGAAAATACTCCCCACCCCACGCCGCAAAGAAGCCAACCCTCCTCGTTTCTGGGATGCACAAAACATTATCTGGGAGCACAATTAGTCCACCTAAGGGCCTTCTGTCTGCCCTTGGGACTCGTGCCTCGCGGACTAGCCAGGGTAAATAAGAGTCAAGTAAGCCCACCCTTGGACTCCTGGAGCCTCCGTGAACAAACCCGCTGTGGCGGCCTCCAACTCTCCCTGTTCACTCGCCTTCCCGCCCTAGTAAGCAGCAGCACCAACGACCACCATTCCCCAACTGCCCAGCACACCAACTCACCACCCCACAGCCGGCCGCACAGCAGTCTGACGTCAGTGGGGCGCGACTGTGGCGCTTGGGGATGAGCTAAGAAGAGGCGGAGCCTCTCCTCTGATCCGGGCCCGGCAGGCACAGCGCCCCCTGCTGCCTTTGCGCGCCGGCGTAAGGTGGGGGTGGAGCCATGGAGAGTGGGTGGAGAGTACCTAGGGCAGCACGGTGCTAACCTACTTCAGAAAGCTTCTCTGATGACTTCCTGGGTTTGTTGTTCTTTTCTTTTTCTGCTTTTTCTTTTTCTTCTTCCTTTTTTTTCTTTCCCTCTCCTTTCCAGCCCCGCCCTCCTCATGTAGCCTCAGTTAGTTCTCAGCTTCCCAAATGCTGGGATTACAGGCCATCACCCGGCTGTGTTGTTTTTTAAACTGCAGTTTAGGACCTATGTGTTAGTCCAGTACTAATTTAGTGGGTTTGTGAGCAACACTGCTAAGCAATGAGATTTAGGGGAGTACTTGACCTTCTACTTTGAACTTCTACACTGTCCAAATCTTGTTTTTCTATGAGTATAGGATGTCCATAAACCGTAAATCTTTCAAGTCCATCTGCATGTTAAGTGACACCCTACCATCTTCTTATCCTTCTGCCTCCACCTCCAGAGTAATGGAATCACAGCTTTTCCTGGAACTCATGGCAATCCACCTGCCTCAGCCTCTCTAGTGCTGGAATCACCAGCACGAGCCATCAGGCCAAGTTTCATCCACACTGGTCTCTTTAATGCCTTTTGGCATCATTACTAGAACACCAAGGCTTTCCCTCCCATGTTCTCAACTGCCAGATCTGCCTCTGTTCATTTCTAAATTAAGTTGTGGGATAAAAATTAATTTCATCATCTAAAAATAAAAAAAGGAATAACTTGACTTTAGAAAGTTGAAAAAATAGGTAAAACATGGTAAATAATAGCATATTTTGTAAAAAAAAAAAAAAAATTGTGTTTCACCTATGTAGATACTTGGTCACAAAAGAAAAAAATCTGTTTCCTGCTGTGAGTTGTGGCCAAAAGTTTGAAAATCGTTACAATAAAAGTTTTCTAAAATGTCCTAGCTCTGTAATTTTAAAAATAATGCTACATTTTAATATTGTTAAAGTTGTATGCATGTATGGAAGTGTGCACACATGCTATATGGTGTGGAAGTGGAGGTCAGAAGACAACTTGAGGGTCCCAGTTCTCTCTTCCTATCATGTGGGGCCCAGGAATAGAACCCAGGTCATCAGGCCTGAAGGCAGCCACTTTTATCTGCCGAGCCATTCCCTATAAATTTTTTTGTGGTACAGCAATTCAAACCCAGGATGCTCCTGCTGACCTACATCCCAGCCATCAGTTTATTTATTAAGAAATGAGTTCTCACTGGGTTGCCTAGGCTGGCCTTTAACTTACTCTGTAGCATAGGCAGTCCTTGAATTCCTGTTTCTTTGGCTTCAGTCTCCAGTGTCTCTAGAGTGACAGGCCTGCACCACCATGGCTGCCTATAACTCTATCATTCAAACTCAAAGCCTAAAAATACCTCAGAGTGCTGTTTCAAGATGCCATACAGAGAACTCAGAGAATTCCAGTAGAGTTTAGACACTGAATTACTCGTGTGCTCTTCAGTGACTGACTGGGAGGCAAGGCTCCAAGTAATTACGATGTGAACTCCACATATGCTTGTTCAAAGGGTATATTAAACCTCTGTTTTCACCACTCTACTAGAGCACTAAACACTTGAGGTCATTAGTATGGCCTAGCATGGAGACTGTGAAGCAAGAATAACTGGCCTCTTCTGTACAATGAATGTCTTCAACATACAATCAAGACTATGAGTCCTGCCTCAGAGTAATATTTATAAATGGATCAATATCCACATAGGATTAAAGGGAAATAATTCCATCAAAATAGTCATAAAATGTGAAATAATAGCGCATACACCTACATGAGTTTAGCAGATCAGATGCCTTCTGTGATTTCAAAGTAGCAATAGGCATACACAATGTTTTGAATTATCTTCAATGGTTGTAATAAAATAGGAATAAAACTGTGGTTTGATTTAGTCATAGTTACTGTTAATGCCTCCTGGTTTATAGTGCTCATATGAGATCAAGAAAAACATTACATTTCTGCTAGAAGTTAAGAGAAATAAAGATATAATCATTTTTCTATCAAAGTTCCTAGATCTCCTCTGTGTGTGCTATAGAGCAAATCTGGGAGACAGAGTAACTGTGAATCACTGAGGCACCTGTGGGAAGAGTTGTGATCTTGCAGGTCAGAAGACAATGAAATGATTTCACAATAAAATCGAGACATCAGGTTTGACAGAGCTGTGTGCCCTGCCCTGGAAGTCTCTGAAAGTATGCCCCACCTGCTTCTTCCTGAAGAACGGTTTACCTCTTTCCCAACAAGCTTGGACAGAATAAACCCAGAGAAAGGATGAAGCAAGCAGAGTGACACAGAACAGCAGTATCCCAGGACTGGCCCCATGTAGCCCGGAGTCACATGTGTGTGTTGAAGTGTTTCAGGCTCATGCCACACCTGAGTCCCTCTTACATGGTCACCATCGGGTCACAGCCTCAGACCAAGGGACAGGGAGGTCACCATGTGCCTAGAAGAAAGGACTGCCGCTACTATGTCAAAAAATTAGACATATGTAAGTGACTTCCCAGAGCAGGACTTAGGTGAAGGTCCTGCCTTCTACTCAGCAAGTGAAGAGAGGGAAACGCCATGGGTTACATGTGTCCTGTAGGAGGCGCTCAAGGTCCTCTGTCTGTGGTCCTCTTTAAAACCCTTTGTTGTAAAGACTCACAACAGGGATTCCAGCCCACGTTTCTGATGTTTGCTCCTTTGCCCCATGGATGACCTTCTTTTCTCTTTCTCACACACGCACACGCACACACAGACAGACAGACACACACACACACACACACAGACTAACATTCACACATACAAACACACACCATTTTCTGTAGGCTGCAGCATTTCCCATGTGCCTCTTGGCTTCTGTGGCTAAAATTCCTCTAGGCAACCCCTCCTTTATTCCTCCACACCCCTATGGATGGAACTTAGGCCCTTTCTGTTTCCAAATGGGGCACATAATGACTTGAGCTCTAGAGCCAAAACGCCTATGTTTATTCTAAGATAGTAAGTTTTATTTCCTTGTAGTGACATCTCTAAAATAGGGATTGTAGTAGAATTTTCTCACTAGGGCCGATATAAGAATTTTTAAAAATATCCACAGCATGGTGGTAGTGCATGCTGGTAATGCCTGGCACCTTAGAGGTGGAGGCAGGAGCATTAGGAAGTCAGAGTTATCCTTGTCTACATAGCAAGTTCTAGGACAGCCTGGGCTATATAAGACTTTGTTCTCAAAACCAGAGACCAACCCTCACCAACAAAACTAAAGAAGAGTCACTGTGTTTGTGAGAGGATCAGACGAGTGTCTGGCACACACACACAAAAAAAACATATAAAATACCAGCTATTGTTTCTCTTATAGCTGAGGATAAGACATGTAAGAGAACTTTGTCTCCGTGGTTGCAGAAATAAAAATTAAGTCTAAAGCATAAACTCTCAGACAAAGTTTTAATTTGAAAGCTATAGCAGTTAGAGGAAGAGAGCGTAAGACTGACTGGAGGAGATCCTGGCTCTTCGATGATGGCAGGGAAGAACAGGCGTTGTATCGGGTTCTTGAGATGACCTGAAATCTCATCACTCTTACTAGTCGAGAAGAGATATAAGGGGAACTTGTAAGAGTTAGGTCTCTCCTCCCACTACATGGATCCTGGGGATCGAGTTCAGAGATGCCAGGCACCTTTGTTATCTTTCTGGCCCAAAAGGATTTTTCTACACAAGGTCTAGGTCAGTGGGGAGGTGGTTCCTGGAGATGGCTGGTATTATTGTTGTCACTGAGATGGGAGGGGGTAAGGTCAGGCATATTCATACTCTGTTGGTAAGAGAGGAGAGATGTATGTAGTGGAGGGGAGGTCTCAGCTGCCCCTCCTAGGGCTCTCCCTCCTCTCCCTCCTCTGGACTTGCCTTCTAACTTACTGGCAGGACCACTGAGACTATAGATATGTGGGGATGCTACGGCTGATCTCTAGGGTCATAATGAGAGGATTTACCATCTCTCATCTTCATGAATGTTTTCTTTCTCATTGCAGTGTTGTAGAGGGGGAGATTGGAGATCACAAATAGGAAGGAAGCAGACGATGAAGAGAACAGATCTGTTCTGGGGCTAAGGGCAGGGTACAAATCCAAGCCCGTAAGAACACATTGATTCTTTCTCAAGGGAACCTCTTAGAACTGGCTTCCTTCTCTGCAGCCAGGATCCATGGATTACAAGACCTAGTCTAGGGAACACAGGCAGGGTTTTTGTCACATTGGCCAGAAGGTGGCAGTAACTGACTGTACACAGCCAGCCAGTGCTGGTGAAGAGGCAGGTGTCTGACTTTTTGGCTCCTTCCCTATGAAAGACAATGAGAGCCTTCTACTAAGTCATTGTGGACAATGAGCAAGAACCTCGCAGGCCTCAGTTTCCTTACGTTCTAATGAAGATCGTTATCCCATGGCTTAGCTCCTGGTGGCTTCCGGTGTGAAATTCCTAGACTGGAGTATAAACATCACCCAAGACACAACTCTCAGGCATTGCTCAAGACCTGGAGTCATCTGTGTTGGACGGTCCGCTGAAAGGCATATGATACTGGCCAATATGTGAGAGCTATTTCTTTGGACCAAATGAGGAGGAGAACCAGGTGCCACTGAGAATTTTTGTTTAGCTCTGGAACATGCAGGAATCTCCACAAAGCCTGGAAAGAGGCAGATGGAAGCCCTGTATTCTTTAGATTCATCAGCTGCTAGTCAGAGTGGCTCATGGCTGCCTACTGTCCATAGATGCCTTACCTTACCTAATTTACTAACTAGGCATAAACAAGGCTGGCCGGGGATATTCAAAGGATTAGATTTCCTTGTCCCCAAGGAGTTCACAGCAACTGTACCTCGCCGGGACTCCAGGCCATCTTCAACAAAAATCATCCATCTGATTAGAGAAGTTTCATTTATCTTATTCTCCCTGTATCAGAGGCTTATGAAATATATCTCATTACTCTATAGAAAAGAAAAAGTGTGGTAAAACCGGAGTACAATACAAGGAGGTAAAGCCACAACAGCGGGAATTCTGTACCCAGGTCCCCAAGTATCCTTGCAGCCTGGCTTTCTGCTCCTGTGCTTGAGGTGGTCATAGCCCACGAAGACAGGACGGGTGATTAGGACCCATGCCCCTCCTCCACAGCCTGCACTGGCATTCTTAAAAACTGCTCAGAGATGACTCAGTGGTTAAGAGCACTGACTATTCTTCCAAAGGGCAGGCTTTGATTCCCCTCACTCACATGGATGCTCACGAGACTGTCTGTAACTCCAGTTCTAGAGGATCAGATGCCCTCTTCTGACCTCTGCAGGCATCATGCATGTATGTGGTACACAAACAGACAAAATACCCCCCCCCACACACACACACACTCACAAAATGTCAACAAACAGAAGAATAACCGTCAGGATCGGACTCATCCTTGATAGAAGCCAAAGTGCTGCTAGAGGGACCAGGCCTGGTGTTGGTGGAGGAAGTTCCCACTGTGCATAAAGTTCTGCTGTAACCTGGCCCACACCACTGATTTACACACACAGGAAGCAGCGACGCCAAGCTGCACAACAGTCTGAGGGCAAGAAGGTGGATAAGGGGGCAGGCATGATAAGCCTGCCAGCCCCAAACTGGAGATATGAGCTTGTGCCAAACTCTGCCAGGGATGAGGGAGGAGACCTTGATAGTCAAGTCTGAAGAAGGAATTAGAGAGGGATCTACCAGGGTGATAAGAAACCCAGAGCTGCCGAGAGAGACACAAGAGTTCCAGTGGTAGGCTGGCAGATGCTGACTAACTCTTGGGGGTGGGTGGAGGACAGCAACAATAATACCCAATTTAAAACCCATGTGGTTAAGAGCAGTAGCTGCTCTTTCAAGAGGGCTCAGGTTCAATTCCCAGTACCCACATGGTTTCTGTAACTCCAGTTCCAAGGTGGCGGGGTATCTGACATCCTCACACAAACATAAGTGCAATCACATCACCAATGCACACCAAATAAAAATAAGTATGGCTCCTGCACACCTCTGAGTGGACCCAGTGGACCCAGTGGACTCAGAGTGCATGACCCTGCTGCATCCACTCAGGAGCCTGCTGGGAAGAAACGTTCTGAGAAGAGCTAGGTGTGGTGACTATAAGGTTGGGAAAACAGAGTTTGGGACAGTTGGAGAGTTAAGGACACAGTGGGGATAGCAGGTCTGAAATGCTGAGCAGTAAGCTCAGGGAAGAGAATTCATCTCCCTGAGCCCTCCTTCCTGCTGCTACTTACACAGAGGTTGCTGCCAGGAAGGGCTGCCAGCCTGGGAAAGTTCCACATGCCATATCAAATGCACATCTGAAAGACAAAAGGGATTTAAGACACCAAAGGTGGCTTTAAAAAAGTCGCACTACAACTTCCCCAGTTCCACCCTAACTCAGAGAAGGTAAGTGAGCTAATGTCACCAGCTGAAAACCTCCTCCTGTCACTGCTTCTGGGATGCTGCAGGACTGAGGGGAATCCTGGGAGATTTTGCTATTCAGGGACACCCACCAGCCTAGAAGGCTGTGTGGCACAGCAGCCAGTCTCCTGTAAGAGCCTCTGTTTGTCACTTCACTTCTGAGCCCTAATTGTGAGCACTCCTTGGCTTTGAAAGGCAGCAGACTATGGGCCCCTGCCTAAGCCCTCCCAGTCTCTTCAGTTCTTTGTCTAGCAAGTTCTTTCTCTTGGCTATGAGAGTCTTTTGATTTTACCTGGTTCACCTGAGCTGTACATGGGAATGCACTTTCCACTGGTGTTACTGTCCTGGTTTGTTTTTAAATTAATTTATTTATCTTTATTAGTCTGTTTTATTTTATTTATTTATTTTTGGGTTTTCAAGATGGGGTAGCCTTGGATGTCACGGAACTTACTCTGTAGATCAGAATAGCCTCAAACTCAGAGATCCTCCTGCCTCTGCCTCGAGTACTGGGATTAAAGTCGTGCCTCACCACTGCCTGGCTTTAACTTATTTTTTGTCAACTTGGCACAGCCTAAAGTCATCTTGGAAGAGGGACCTCAGCTGAGGATTTGCTCTGATCAGATCAGCCTGTGGCCATATCTATGAGAAATTGTCTTATTGACGATGGATGTGGATGAGGGAGAGCCCCGCCCACTGGCTATACAAAGTTGGCTGAGTCAACAGTAGTGGAGCACGCCTTTAATCCTAGCACTTGGGAGGCAGATCTCTGAGTTCGAGGCCAGCTTGGTCTACAGAGGGAGATCCAAGACAGCCAGGATGACACAATGATACCCTGTGTCGAAAAACCAAAACCCAACCAAAGAAAGCTGGTTGAGCATGAGACAGTGAGCAAACCAGTAAGCGGCTTCCTCCTTGGTTCCTGCTTGAATTTCTGCCCCCCCCCACCCCCCCAGTGATCCATTATGGCCTGAAGTGAGCCAAATTAACCCTTTCCTCCCCAAGTAGCTTTTGACCAGAGTCTTACCACAGTAACACAAACCAATCCAGAACAGTCACACTGACTATACCTCCCCCTGTACTCTATACAACACAGGACACTTTCTGAACATCACTCTGCTCTTCAGCTTTACCTGTCAGCTCAGTGGCAGCCTTTGTGTCTGTGATGGCTAACCTTGGTTGTCAACTTGAGTATCTGGAATCAACTGGTTTAGATGCTCAAGGCATGCTTGTGTGGGAATTTCTTCATTAGATTGAGGGTGGAAGCCGGTTAAGTGGGGAAGGCTAGCTTTGGTTTTCCCTGAATAGAGCTGGAGGTGAAGGAACTAGCCTAGGTCCTCCACGGATCTTGTTCTAGACCTCTGCAGAGTTTATGGGGATTGAGGAATAAGGGAAAGAGCCCCTCCCCCTCCCCCGCCTACAGGCACCTGCTCAGACTGCTAAGTGGGAAGCTAAGGACCTGTCCTATGTATGTCCCAGAAGACTGAGGCAAGACAGTTGTGACCCAAGAAATGGCTGGGGAAAACAAAGACCCTATAGCCTTTGCCTGCAGGGACTGGGGAAGAAGGACTGAATGGGTGCTAAGCCTCTTCAATAGAGTGGCAGAAATACCAGTTATAGGGGTGTGGTGCATATGGGTTCTGACCTCAAAGGAGGAACAACCAAAGGACCAGCCAAAGAAGGTTGTTGGCAGACCAGAATATAGGCAGAAGCATAACCCAGGATGGGAGCTGCCTCACTGGTCCTTCTGTCCTGGGGGATGTGTACACTACATCTGAGCAGTTAAACACAGGATCGTCAGGTTGGACACCAGCACAGGTGGCTGGCCAGCCACACCTCACCACCTCCTGCCTTGATTTCCAACTTGTTCTTGCTGCTGGGCTGTTGTTGTCAGGGGGGCTACAAAGGAAGAACAGCAGGAACCTCAGAACCAGACAGGCTCTGACGGTTGGACTCCACCTTCCAACAATTGCCCGACCACACCAAACTCTCCCCTATAACCTTCACCCTCAGCAACCAGACCTGGGGCCTCCTGCTGTGCACAGCTGTTATAGTCAGGCAAGACTGACCTGGAGCTTGAGAACCACTACATACACTTCCTTGGGGAAACAGACTCATGGCTCTCCCCGTCCTTACAAATAAGACACCAAGGACAGACCAAAATAACACTCCACCTCAGTCAAGCCTGGTGAACCAGTGAGTTTATCTGACTTACTTACAGCAGCATGGGAGAGGAGTTACATACAGGAGTGTGAGTAACCCCCAAACAGCTGATCACCAAGAAGTCCGGCTGTAGCCTGGATGAGAATCTCCTCATAGCTGCATAGATGGAGTTCCCGCTCAGTTACCCCCTCATACTTCATATATTGCAGTACCTTCTGAGACCACAAGACTTGCAGGCGGGGCCAAATTACATACAGCCTTGTCTGAGTCGGGTTTCTATTCCTGCACAAACATCATGATCAAGAAGCAAGTTGAAAAGAAAGGATTTATTCAGATGACACTTCCACACTGCTGTTCATCACCAAAGGAAGTCAAGAAAAGACTGAAACTGACACAGGGCAGGAATCTGGAGGCAGGAGCTGATGCAGAGGCCATGGAGGGATGCTATTTACTAGATTGCTTCCCCTGGCTTGCTCAACTTGCCTTCTTATAGAACCCAGGACCACCAGCCCAAGGATGGCATCACTCACAATGGGCTGGGCCCTTCCCCCATGATCACTAATTGAGAAAATGCCTTACAGCTAGATCTCATGAAGGCATTTCCTCAAGGGAGGTTCCTTTCTCTGTGATAACTCCAGCTTGTGTCAAGTTGACACACAAAACCAGCCAGTACAAGCCTGTAGAGAGGATAGGGAAGAGGGGCTGGAACCTTGGGGGGGTGTCTGGTCATCCTCCCCAGACCCTTCTTCTGTGAAGGAGGTCAACAGACCCAATTGATCTTATGGATCTCTTGCAAGTAGTCCTTGATGCTCCAATGAAGGTGGTAATGTCTGCTTGTTCAGAGGGCAGTGTTCCAAAGCACAGACTACGTATGGTCTGGAATGAGGCCCATCTCTCTGGCTCAGAATTCACATACTTCATAATCCAGCCCCATCATGCACAGCCATCCTGAGGATGTTACTCTGCTAGGGAGTGCCAGAAATCCTCAGAAACCCCAGCCCTCAACCTTCCCTGCCATGTCTTCGATGGATAACCTGCAAAGGTTCTGGGCACAGAAGGTCCCTAAGGTAGGCAACCTAGCTAGCCTCATGATGTGGCTCCAAGATGTGCAACTAGAGAAAGACTCATGGGGAAAGTGGACCAGGGCCAGAAAAGGCTGGACTCTGGGCTTAGCTCTGTTAAATTTTCTATGGCATTCAGGCTGAAGCTACCTGGGAAAACTTATAGGAGGAGCTGAGGGGGTCCCAGCAGGAAGTGGGCTTGGCAGTCCTGTGCTGGTGAAGCTATGTGCTTCCTCTCTGCATTGCATTCCCTGACCACATATCATCCTCTCTCTGGAACCCACTATGACTCTTCTTCTCCTGTTAGACCTGGACCTCTGTTCTCTGCTCCCTTCTTACCGTTGTCCTTAAGCCAAGAGAAAGGCTGCCTTCTAGCCTGGCCTCTTACAAGTGATTTCTCCTCTTTGAGCCTGTTTCCCCCATTTAAAATGGAGATTGCTTTTTCCTCAGGTGCTAGAAAGATTCAGGTCCCCAGAATCTGTAGCTTGTCGCTCAACACTTGCTTCACAAGAAGTGCTCTGCAGACAGAAGCTTAGTGACAGAGTCTTTGGTTCCTGTTTTGAATCTTTCATTTTGCTAAATGCAAAGCCAGTTCTAAAGAGAAGGTGTGGCTGAGAAAGATCCTGCCAACAACAGGGGAGGAATGTAACTGGCACCTCTCCTTCCCTCGTCCCTCCTCTTCCAGCCTGGGCCACGCTTCAGTGACCTATAATCTATGATTTCCTGGCTGCAGGCATTCCCTCTGTAACTGTGCTGGCAGGAATGAAGATATGCCAGAGATACCTGTGTCTCTGGTTTTTTGTAGTATCTGATATTGAGACAACAGACCCAAAGGACTTGGAATTTCCCAAAGAATCTTATGCTGGGGAAGGAAAAAATTAAAGCCCTGGTACCAGGCAAAGGAAGAGCTTGTTCCCTAGGGAGAAGTGTCATACAGTTCTGACCACTCCCGGACCACTTGCAGGGAAGGCTGGAGCAGAGGCAATAATGGGTCAGCATGGCTGGGACCACACGTGACCAGGACTGCTTAGCTGTGCACACCTCTCACCTTCTATTTAAGTCTAACCTCATGTCAGGACCCCAAAGATAGACTTGAGATAAGAATAGTTTCTATACCTCTTGAATTGTTTCTCCTCTCAATGTGGCTATATTGAATAAATCTCCATTTTTTTCTGATTCATCTCTCTCTTCCTCTCCCTTCCCCTCTCCCTCTCTCTCTGTCACACTCACTGACTCACTCTGAGACAGGGTCTCTCTGTGCAGCTCTAGCTCGGAACTCACTCTGTAGACCAGGTTGCCCTCCCCACATGTGCCTCCCAAGTGCTGGGATGAAAGGCATGTGCCACCACTGCCCAGCATCTCTTTAATTGGCATGTTGAGGACAGGAGACCCAGCCACAGGTTACCAAGGCCCAGGCTCTGATCCTAACATCTCTGGAAACACATCCACTGTTTTCCCCACCCAGGCCTTCCCATGTCTGCACTAAGACCAGGCCCTTGCTGGCTTCATGGAAGAAATGGGCTAGAGACGGAGAGGCCTGGCCAACTTGGCCACCAGGGGGTGAAAAAAGCCTAACTCCAATGTCCTAGTGCTGTGTGGTTGAAGCACTGCAGTCCCTTGGTCCAGTTTTCTTGATCACTAGTGCATGGGGCCCTCGCAGTGACCATGGTCTCGATCAGCATAGGAGGGCACTGAGCTTTGGCCTAGCAAGGCACAATTCTGTCTTCCCTGCAAATGATGGCTCCTTGAGCCAGGCCTCGGGGGATGGGGTTCCTGCTCTGTAGGAGCTGCCTCCAAAGGTCCCTCATCAATTAATTTAGCAGCAAAGTGTCCAGGGGCAAGTGGTCTTTGAGAGGCCTAATGTATCCAAGTCAGAAATGAGTTATGGGATTCGCCATGGGGCAGTGATCACCCTTCCCCTCTACCTCCCCTCCCCTGGAGACTTGCTTTGTCATCCAGTCCCTGAGTTTGCATGCCTCGTTGCCTGGCCAACCCTTGGTCAGCCAGTGGCCACGTGGGACTCATTGAAGGAACATTATCGGCTACTAGTTGTGAGGGATGATGGAGGGGCAAGCCCATCTGCACACACATCAGGCCCTTTGTCTTTGGGGTGAGAGGGGAAGATGAATGAGGCCTGTTGTCAGGCCTCTGCTGCCTGGGGGACATGTGGTCCCCAGAACAGACCTTGGGCCGGGTGTTGGAAAGAAAGCAGCCTGTGCCCACCTGTGCAGGCAGATCCAGAATAAACAGGCTTAACTAGAGCAGCTGAGAAGCAGGAGGGATGAGCAGTCCTAGAAAGCCACGCAAGTCAAGTGGACCTCAGTGGAGCCTGTGACAGTGTGTTCCCTGCTAAAGCTGACACTTGGAATTAGAGTGAAGGCCTATTTGCATTATGTAAATGCAGGCTAATGGTGTTCAGACTGGTTAATTCAAACTCAGTCTAGGAAGGGAAACCAAGAAAACTGGGAATGTGGCCAAGGTCAGCCCCAGACTTAGCATGGCCAGAGCAAGAATGGCCACAATGAACTTCTTTAGACACCTTACTCTGTTGTCACAGACCCAACTAAATACAATAATGACTGAGACAAGGTACAGGTTCCTGGGGGTAGGGGCAAGAAAGGGCCAAACAGGGCTCTTATTCTTTCTAGACTTGCAGAATTGAGCCTGGAGCCAAGCTGGCCTCTGGGTGCCGAAGGGTGTCTTGCTTTGGAGCCTTATGTAGGTACACACTTGCCAAGCAGGTCTTAAATCTAGAGAAGCTGCTCCCAGAGGCCCCAGTTGGCTTCCTATGATGTGGTGAGAGTTCCTTCAGCAGCTCATCGACCTTCTGTGGCTCTGCATAGCCACAGGGCACACAGTTCTAGTTCCTTAGTCTGGCATCCAAGGCTCTCTGGGATTTGCCTCTGCCCCCGCCCCTTTCCATCCCCATTTCTGGATGGCAATCCAGTCACTGGCCCTTGGGATTCAAGCGGTGCACAATTCCTATGACACCTTGCTGACACTAAGGATTTCTAGTCTCTCCTTTGAAGAATCTCAATGTTCTATTCCTGACCTGGATTCCCAGTTCTAAAATACAGCCCAGCTCAGAAGCTCAGCACAAGGAGGAAAAGAGGGAGGATGGGAGGAATGGAGGGAGGAACTACCAGCCCTGCTTTTGAGGAAGCCTTTCAGGTTTACTTGCTAAGAGCCACTTCACTGCCCTACCCTCTGATCCAGCAATCCCCACTCTTGAGGAAACTCTGTAAAACTGGGCAGATGTGTGGGGGGGGGCTCTTTAGAGGCATAGCTGCTCTTTGCAAGCCCTTTAATAGTTTTTTTTTTGTTGTTGTTTTGTTTTTAAGGCAAATTGGGTTAGTGAGATGGCCCAGCAGATCAAAGGGTTTGCCTTGAAGCCCGAGGGCCTGATTTGATCCCAATACTCCTGTAAAAGTAGAATGAGAGGACTGACCCTGCCTCCTCAACTCTTCAAAGCTATCCTCTGACCTCTGAATGCATGGTACCACATGTACACACCACTATCCCATCACACACACACACACACACACACACACACACACACACGCACACGCACACGCGCACGTGCACTCATACGCATGCAAGGCATGCATGCACACCTAATAAATAAATAAAATGGGCATACCTGAACATACCATAGCAGGGAACAGTGCTAAGGTGGTACCCATCTATTTGATGTCATGACAGAGAGAAAGAAAGATTAGTGTAGTTCTAGAATGTTTGGCCATTCTATAAATACATCATTAATTTTGTATGAATTTGTGGTATTGTATGTATGCATGTGTATTTTCATATATGAGTACAGGTTGTTCATGTATGCATGAACATGTGGAGGCCAAAGGTTGATGTCATGTGTCTTCCTCAGTCACTCTATACCTTATATATTAAGGCAGCGCCTCTCACTTGAATCCTGACTTGTCTTGTCTAGGTAGTCATCTTACTCCAGGGATCCTGTTTCCACCTGGGATTATAGGTGGGCCATAATGCCCACCCTGAATTTATGTGGGTGCTGGGGATCTGAACCCCGATTCTCATAGCACAGCAAGCACTGTATATATGGAGCCTTCTCTGTAGCCTCTAGATTCTTTTTGAAGAGCACTTTTTTATGCAATTCATGTCCACATGCTTGCATGCTACATCTCTGAACTCTATCCTATTGGCCTGTCTTCTCCGTGCCGATTCCTATGATTTTAAACTACTAAGGTGGCTGGGGATGGTGGCACAGACCTCTGATCCCAGCACAGAGATACAGAGCAGGTGGATTGCTGTGAGTTCAGAGTTTGCCTGGTCTACGACGTAGTGAGTTCCAGGACAGCCAGAGCTACATAAGAGAAAGGCCCTGACTCAAAAACAAAACAGAAGAAAACAAAACCCAAACATAAATAAATGAAAACGACTAAACATTAACCGTTCCCCACATCTTGAGGCAATTTTCTCCTCTTTCTTCCCCCTTTTCATAATTGCCTTGCCATCCTTATGCAGTTATTCACCCATAAAAATTTTATTGCCAATCTGCCAAATAGAAAAATCTTATTAGCATTTCGATTGGTTTTGAATTGAGTTAGCAGAGTGTTCTAGGGGAGAATGTGAAGTTTCACAATAGTGAGTTTTTTTTAATTATCTTGGTGTGTTATTATTTAAATGAAGGGTCACCACTGTTGCCCAAGCTGTTTCAAATTCTTGGGATAACGTGGTCCTTGCGGCTGGGAGCAGAACAGTGGACTGACCCACTGGGCCTCCATGTGTGAGTTTTGAAATTTTGTTTAAAAAGTAAAGTGAATATTACACAGCAGCATGGGGACTGCTTACGTTATTGAACTGAGGGAACATGTTCATAATTATGTTGCCACATGACCATCTAGAACAGACATGGAAGAGGAACCAGAAGGAAACACAAACAAGCAAAGATTCGGGTTGTTCCTTGGCTTAATTTTTGACATGGTTTTACTTTAAAAATCTGTGCTTATACTGGGTATGCTATAACATCGGCACTTCAGAGGTGGAGGGGCAGAGCTGCCGAGAGTTTGGAGCCAGACTGGGCCACAGAGTGAGTTCTAGATCAGCTTCACTAGCTAGAGTCGGGGCCTCAGAGTCCACATAAACAGCCAGGCATGGAGGTGTGAGTCTGTAATTCCAATACTGAGGAAGCAACAATGACTGAGGAAGATAGCCAATGTAGACCTCTTGTTAGCATTCTGTCTAAACTCCACCCCCACAGTTACCTGGCAACAGCCAGGTAGGCCTGGCCCACTATAAAAGGGGCTGCTTGCCCCCTCCTTTTTTGCTCTCTCTTGCTCTTTTGATCTCTTGATCCCTCTGTCCCCTCACCTCTTTTCTTCTCCCCCCACTCTCTTCACATGCTCATGGCCAGCCTCTACTTCTCTTCTCTTCTCTTCTCTTCTCTTCTCTTCTCTTCTCTTCTCTTCTCTTCTCTTCTCTTCTCTTCTCTTCTCTTCTCTTCCTTCCCTTCCCTTCCCTTCCCTTCCCTTCCCTTCCCTTCCCTTCCCTTCCCCCCCTCTCTCTCTGCCTCTACTACCCTCTCAACTCCCCTCCCCATGCCCTGAATAAACTCTATTTTATACTATACCAGTGTGTGGCTGGTCCCTCCGGGGGAAGAGATGCCTCGGCATGTGCCCACTGAGACATCCCCTTCCCTCATACCTCTTCACACACCTCCACAGAACATATTTTCTATCTCTTCATGTTTTTAAAAACACATCACCTCTGACCTTGGCACTCATGTATACATATGTGTGTAAAAGCCCACATGCACATATGCACACGCAGAAACACACAGTATATCCTGTGTAATAATCCCGGTGTCTTTGAGGGTGGACAGTTCCCTTCCAAATGTCTCACCTAACCTCAAAAACACCCATTTGAGGGTTAAGATTGGTGTCCCTATTATCTGTAGGCAGAAGCTGAAGTCCCTTGAGAGGAGAATGGCTTGTCCAAAGTCCTACAGCAGAGGAGTGATGCAATCCACATCAAAAGCAGCTCATACATAGCATCCCAGGCTTCAAAGTGGTTGAAACAATAAGGAAAATTTCCAGATCTTTCTTTCTCTGAACCCCCTTCCATGAGTGTCAGCTGCTGGAGCAATGGAGGTGTCAGCAGAGAGAGACAAGATGGATTGACTTTGTTAATGAGTTAGAGAGTCTGATCCCTCCTAGTGGGCTAGAGCCGTGGCTCTAATGACCACTGAGTCTGGCCTCCCTGAAGACTGGCAGCCCAACGTGGCTAGCTTTCCTTTGTGCTCCTCAAATAAACAGGGCAGGGAAACTCCAACCCCCGTTGGAAAACTGACTCTTCCCATCTTGAGGAGCCTACACAGATAGGAAGAGACCTCAGAGCTTCTCCAGTAAGGTAGAGTCAGAGTCAATAATGGTGACATTGCAAAACAGGCAAGGCAGGGGACAAGCAAAGGTCTCTTCAGCCAGTTATGGAGTTACCGAGGCCCAGAAGAACCTTCCAGTGAAGGCAGGCACACTTCAAAATCTACTCCACTTCCCTGGAGAGATGGCTCAGTGGTTAAGAGCACTGACTGCTCTTCCAGAGGTCCTGAGTTCAATTCCCAGCAACCACATGGTGGCTCACGACCATCTGTAATGGGATCTGATGCCCTCTTCTGGTGTGTCTGAGGAGAGCAATGGTGTACTTACATCATAAAATAAATAAATAAATAAATAATTAAAAAAAAATCTACTCCACTTCCCAAAGCCAGCTGCTTCCTCACAAGGATCTTAATTTTGCTTCCTTTCATGGTAGGGGAAGGACACACAGTCTGATCAAAGACTTCAGACAAAGTGCCTGCCATACCCCCAAGAGAGAGGACAATAAAGGCCTGCTAAGCTGGTCAGATCATAGGGCCTGCCATCAGACTCCCTAAGAGCTCCATTTATTAGACAGGCTACAGATGTATGTTGCCTTAAGCCTCCGCCTCTCCCTTCTCCTTCCCACTCCCATCTACTCCATCTGCCAGGGACCCCTGGCTCCTGGCCCTGCGGAGTAGTGTAGACAAAGGCCTGGGGGAGGGAGGAAAGAGTGCAGCCGTCCTAGACCAGCTGCTGTGTGGAGGGCCATGCATATATGTGAGGCCAGCTGGCAAGCCTGTCTGGAAAACCCACTCACCACTCACCATCCAGCTGCTGACATCCCAGTGCCCATCCTGTGCCATCCCTCAGACACAGAGATACACAAGACTTGGCCCCTAAGATGAGCAGAGAGAAGCTTCCAGAGTTGGGGATCTGTGAGCTGGAATTTGGATCACAGGAAGGGAGCTTTGCCAGGCACACAGGGGAGAGAGGTGCCAAGCAGAAGAACTATATGCTGTCTGTGGTCTAAGGAGGAAGCTGAACCGGAAATGGAACATGACAGGGTAAAATAGATCAAACATCACAGCCTTGGAGGCTAGAGAAAGGATGTGACTATGGTGCTGGCTTCTGCACAAAGGCTCTAGGCAGGGAAGCCACAGTCAAGTCTGCGAGTAGCCTTATTATAGGCCCATTTTGAAACTGGGAGGCCCAAGAAAAGCCAGTCCCCTGTACGTCCCCCAGGCCCTGTAGTGGATTTTAGATGGATACTCCACAAGACCTGGCTAGCCCAGGCTCCGTGGGTGATGCAGGGCAGCTGGACATAGTCACCCACAGACAGCTCCTGGATTGAGAATGGTGCTCAGATGGCCCAGTAGCTTGACTACCAAGGGACAACATCAGAGCTCTAGGCTCCTGGCAGAGCCCACCCGTAGCCGCAGCTTGCACTGTATCTAGGGAAGGAAAGCCCTCTCTTGGTTCTCTATGGTGATAGCCACTGAGCAAGCAGAAAACAATTAATAGTTCATTTAAAATGTTTTATTATATTAATCAATTAATTGTGAGAGAAATGGAGACAGAACATATGTGCACACAGACAGCTTTCAGGAATCAGTTCTTTCCTCCTTCTACCGGTCATGGGGTTTGAACTTATGAAGTCAGGTTTGATGGCAAACACTCTTACCTGCTGAGTCATCATGCTTGTCCACAATAGTTCGTTTTTAACTTCTGTTGAAGAAACATCTGTAGGTGCAACATCTGCTAGGCTGAGCTTTTAGTAGGCTCTTTCTCACTTGGGCAACAGCTTCCTTACCTGTACAGTGAGAGAGTTCAGCTCAGCCGTCCAACTATCCCCAGGTTCAGGTCAGCACATACTTCAGCGTGCACTATGGACCGTCAGCATTTCCCCAGCAGCACCCTCATCCTGTGGCCTTACTAGAAGCAGCAGCATCACATCCACAAAGTAGAGGTTAAAGCTGAGGCCAGCTCACCTACCCAAGTGTGGTAACAGCAGAACCAGGACAAGAACTGGGCTCTGACTGCCCCCCCCCACTCCGCCCCCACTCTAATGCCTTTCCCTCGGAACCTTACATGGAGCATGCTCACACTGGGGGTAAGATGCCTCATTGCTGTGGCTGTGTGAATTTGTCTCTGGTCAGGAGGATGTCACCTTAGGTCATCCCCTACTCCCTGTGAACTACAGATCTGCCGAGTCAGCCATCTATCTTAGGGCCATTTTCGATATCTCCTCACTAACGTAACTGCCTGACCTATGGTGTAAAAGCAAGACAACCTCTTGATGTCCTATGGAACGTGGGCTGTGCTCAGACCCAATGCCCCCAGATGGACTGAATCCTAGATGATCATTGGTGGAACACAGGGCGGTTGGGGAGCTGCCATGCAGCTAGTTGTTTCTGCCCTCAAGCAGCTGGCTGGTAGAAGGGTTTCTGGAGTGTTCTACTGAGATAACAGTTCGGCCCATGAATCATATTTACAAACACTCCAGTGAATAAGAAAGGGATGTTAATTAAATATTCACATCCTGCAGGGCCCTGGGGAGTCGTGAAGATGAGGACATGATCTCGAAGCTTGGCGGCGAGAAGCACAGTGTCACGGGAATGTGAGCAGCCAAGAGTCTCCATCCAGAGCCCGGCAGGCCTTATTATGATGATTAATTCTGGAGTTATCAGGACTAATGCAATCACCTTCATAGCCCAGAAAACCTCCTTCATCACTCACAGCCCATGCAGAGGCAGCCTGGGAAGGGAAAAGGGCAAGCTTGTCAGTCACCAGGAGGAGAGGGAGCAGCAAGCCAGTGTTCTCAGCTCCATGCTCAAAAGCCTTCCTGAGCTGGAGTCCTTTCATCTCACAGCCTGGTCTGGTGCCGCCTGAGACCCTTCAGGTAGGCCTCTTAGGCTCTCTCTGTCAGCCGCATCTGTGATGAGAAGAGAACGGATTCCCCTGGACATCTGGGAAGGCCGATGCAGCTGTCCTGCCTGCCTGCCTCAGGAGGAGTACACTCAGGCTTCTATGGGAGCCTGGGGCTGTCTATAGATGCTCTGTCCCATATCCGTCAATCTTGATTAAGGAGAGCCTCAGGGAGCTTGGGGCTTCTTCAGTCCCTCAGTATTGTTTGAAGATGCCTGGCTCAGGCTGAGGGGAAGGAGGTGGGCAGTAGTCACATCTGAAAAGCCATTAATCCTGCTGAGGAGATCAAGCACCGGTGACAAGCCTGCATTGTGCTACTCCACACGTGCCTCACAGGGGCCAGCCAGAGGTGATTGATCAGGGATGAATGAGTGTCTCTTTTTTTATGGACTTTCAAAGGCACCATTTGTCGACCTGAGAGGTGCGATCGATGAGAGGCAGCTGACCCTGCTGTGGCCACCCTTAGGCAGCAGGTGGAAGGGCCTGCGTGGTCAGAGCCACATGGGGGGGACAGTTGGAGGGTCTCCGTGTTGGAGCTTTCTGCTGTTAGCTGGGGTGGGTGCCCACCGCCACAGTCCCTTTCTCACCAGACTGCTCATCATCAATTTATCTTCGCCTTCTGCACTAAAAAGGAGTAGTGGAGCCGCCACTGTGTTTTCTGATAAATTATAGCCACCCCATCTCCAGCCGTGCAGCCTAGACATTCCCCACACTTGTGTAAATCACACTAATGAAAGCTAAGGTGGTTTTCAAGAGCAAAAATTCATCCGGGAAACCTTTATGGAGTGCCTCTTAGGTACCAAGCCAGCACCGAGCACTAGGAAGGTAGTCTCAGGATGCAAAAGGTCCTTAGGTCCGTGAGGCAGGCAGACACCCGTAAGAGGGAGTGATGTGATATCCTGGTGAAAGAGTCTAGAATTTGAAACCAGCTTCATTACCTCTTAGCTGTGAGACCTTGGGCTGGTATCTCAGCCTCTCAGCTTTAAATCCCCCATCCAAAAAGCACCCACGAGAATTCCTACTGTTTGACAATACAGTCTAGTGCCTGGTAGCTCAGAGGCTCAATAAACAGAGCCTCCCTCTCTCCCCTGCCTCTGCCCATCTGTGGTAACAAGCCACCTAGGGTTTCAGGAGGCCAGAGATGGGAAAGCGCCATAATTCTAGGGGTGGGAGTGGAGCTTTGCAGAGCAAACGAGATTGAGGTGAGCCCAGAAGAGACAAGGACACTAGAAAGACAGTGACAAGCACTCATGGAGGGTACCAGGAAGGAAAGGTGTGGACTGAGGACAGACTTGAGGTGTCCAGCTATGCAAAGATCTGAGGTAAAGAGGGGTAGTAGAGTCCTGAAGAGCAAGGCACTCTAAAGTGGATCTGGCCTGGGGCTGAAGAGGGTTCAGAAAGGGGTGGATATGGGAACTGTGAGTAGACATGCTGAATTGCACAGGACTACCTATAGAGACCCTGGGTGTGCTCTGGGCAGCTTCTGCCACCCAGATACAGGTTGACAGGCAGAAGTAGAAGATGTATCTTCAGTACTACAGCGCACACACACACACACACACACACACACACACACACACACACAGAGAGAGAGAGAGAGAGGGAGAGAGAGAGAGAGAGAGAGAGAGAGAGAGAGAAAGAGAGAGAGCAGTGATATGCAGAAACCCACTTACACAAAAAGACAGTTCTATAACACGTGACATAAACATGCAGAGCCTGAGATACAGAATCAGGGCAGGGGACCTGGGACACATAGATAAATCAGATACCCAGAATGACCCAGGAGAGCCATGTGACAGGTACAAAGGCCGACATATAGACACACTCAGTGAACAGCACACATCTACAGATGTACACACCAGGGTACAAAAAAGGTATACACATACAGAGAACCAAGGGACACATCCAGATAGTCCTACTGACATACATACACGACAACTCCTTGCCCAGTGTACCTAAGACTTTCTATTACCACTGAAATCCCATGGCCTTGGGATCTTCCCCAGTCCCAGGCAAATTGAGATAGTTGGGCACTCTACCTCTGTACCAAAACACACATAAAGTCACATGGGCCGGGAGTGATGGTACACGGCAGTATTCCAGTACTTGGAAGACTTAGGAGTGAATGCCAAGGGTGGAGCTCAGGTCCTCAGGCTGTACTGACAAGCACTGTACCAACTAAGCCATCTCCCCAACCCCTTATTACCATTTTAGTATTTGTTTATTCTGTGTGTGTTTGTGTGTGGGTGCATGTGTGTGTGCACACATGTGTGTGTGTGTACATGCACGTTCATGTCATAGTGCTCACGTGGAGTCAGAGGGCAACTCTTGTACCAGGTAGATTCTGGGACTTGAGCCCAGATCATTAGGCTTGGCAGGAAGTACCTTTATCTGATAAGCCATCACACTAGCCCTTCTTTTATTGTTTTGGGAGAGAGTCATGTCATATAGACCAGACTGGCCTTGAACAGTGATCCCCCTGCCTCAGCCCCGCCCCCCCCCAAGTATTATGATTACAGGCATGCATACACTCCCTTTTCTAACATTCTGAAGTCCCAAATGGAATGGAACGAAATGAAAATTAAATCAGACCAGAATTGACATGGAACCATTTATTCTGGGCCCAATCTCATGAGACTATTCACATGGTGTTTTATTGTAATATTAAAGTTTGAATACAGGGTATCACACTGGTTAGGAGAATCTGCAAAATTTAGATTTCTGAGGCACATCTGGCCCTGAGAGACCTGAGTGAGGAAACCATAGGCATATATGTACACACATGCATTCATGGGCCAATCATGTATGTTTACATGTGTGTGCATGACGTGTATCACACAGGCACCACCCTTACCAGCACATGCAGCAGAAACATCTCTCCAGCATGGGCAATGTTCCCAGGTATAGTTACACAAACACTTTCATGGGACTAGCCCAGACCTATGTGTCTGTGGGGATCAGCACATCCCAAATGCACAGACTCAGAGTTTATGCCTAGCCAGAGTTTCACATAACTAGTTAATGAAGAGCTGAGTCTCAAACCTGGGGTCCCAGAACTTCAGGGTTTATGTCCTTCTCTTAGAATTCCTTAGTCCCTACCCTCCAAGCTGCTGTGGGAAATGTGTATAGAAATATGTGGAAGGTAACATTTGAGTTCCGAAAGTCTCAGCTAAGGATTACTGACCAATGACCATAGATAGCATGGGAAGACGACCTGAGCAGGGTCCTCCCTCTTGTCTTCCTGGAGTCACTTGTTGGTTATCAGGAAGGAACATTTTCCCTTCCTCCATCTTTAGAACCACCTGCACCCTCTTTGTCTTTCCCAGCTTCCTCAGAACTGGGCACATCTTGAATTTCACAAGAGGGATTCAAAGGAGCTCAATGCTCTCAGGACAAAACTCCTTCCATGAAGCATTTACTAGACCCCAAGAGACAGAATAAACTTTGAGCTGTAACAGAGCATCCCAGCACCCGTCTGTGTGCCCCACGTCTGCCAGGGATAGTTAGGGATCTTGCTATGGGGATGGTTATGGTGAGCTGGTGTCTTCGGGCTTTGACTCACTTTTCACATCACCTTATCCCCACACTTGGACTGCCATTCTCCCTTTGATCCTTGCTACAAAGCTTTTCTGATGGGAAGGGGGAGCCAGTGGTAGAGCAAGCTCTCAAACATGGCTGGGCATCACAATCATTGAAATGTGTTTCAGAATCTGGTGTCTAAGTCAAAGCCTAGAATCATTTCAGGAGAGTTTCTGGGAGAGGCACGTAGGTACTATTAACCCTGTGCAATTCTACAGTGTAGCCATGAGATCACTTGAACATGACCCAAGTATCCTGGGGGATACATGTGAATTCTCATACAGCAGCTCAGATTAGGACCAGGGATTCTGTGTTTCTAAAATGTTCTCAGGCGATGTTGATGCCATCTGGCTGTATCCCACAGGGTGCAGGCCATCAGGAATCCACTCAGTTCAGACTGAAGAGCATCTGCTCTCCCTTGCATGGTGAATGATTCAAATCTCACCAACATGGCAGGCCTGCTGCCAGCCCATCAACCAAGGAGACTTGGATTCTTCTCATCTGTTCCGCAGCTCCAGTGAACCAGGTCTTACTAAGCATGTCCTCAGAGTTTCTGCCTCACAGCGGGGCAGTTATTCTGGGTGAGAAGGTAGTCTCCACCTCCACTGCTCAGTGGGGGGCAGCAGCTGCAGGGAGGGACCAGGAGTGCTTGGAGGGGTGGGGAGGAGGTGGAGAAAGGTCCCTTGACTGGCATCCAGACCTGGCTTCCTAAGGGTTGAGTATTGACTGCTAGGGTTGTAAAAAGAAATACCACGACCTGAGTGGCTTACACTTAGGTTCTGGAGGCTGAGGTCTGAGATAAGGTCGGGGGTGGGGGGGGGCAGGACTGGCTCCTTCTGAGCTGGATCTACTGCTGGGCTGTTGCTGGGCTCTCTACCTGGCTTGTGGGTGGCTATTTTCTCCGTTTCTGTTCACAGCATTTTTTTTTTCCATTCTGTCTCTGTGTTCAAATTTCTCCCCTTTCCTTCATTCTCTTTCTTTCTCCCTTTCCCTCTCCCAGTATATGCATGAGCGTACAGGTGCATTCGTGTGTGTGTGTGTGTGTGTGTGTGTGTGTGTGTGTGTGTGTGTGCGTGTGTGTGTGTGTGTGTAGGTGACCTTTTTACTTAATTATTTTATTTTTTTGTGGCAGGATCTCTCAGTGAACTTGGATATCACCAACTCAGCTAGGCTGATCAGAAAATAAGTCCCAAGAACCCATCTCCCATCTGTCTTCAACTCCCAAGCACTGGGGTTACATGTGGCATCATGTACAGTTCTTGTTGTTGTAATGTGGGTGCTGGAGGTCTGAACTCAGGTCTCACACTTACATGGCAAGCATTTTTTCAACTGAGCCATTTTCCCCATGCCATAGGATGCCAACAGTTGTCTTCCACTAGGACTCATGGTGAAGACCTCATCTGATTTCTGTGAAGAGCCTATCTCTAAGTTAAGCTCACATTCTGTAGAACTAGGGCCTTGGGACGACAATATATACATCTGAGGGTGGAATTCAATCTATCAGAGGTTATTAGCTAGGAGACCAGCCCTGAGTTCCCAGATCATTTGCGTTTCTAAGAGAAGTCTGAATTGAAATAGGATTTATTTTGCAATGCTGAGCATTGAGCCCAAGACCTTGTGCATGAGAGACAGGTACTCTGCATATGAGCTGTTCGCCAGACCCTGAAATCTAACTTCTTGACAACACCAGTGTGCATGCTATATCCCTGCGATGTCATGTCTGTACCTGGGTTGTTTGCCCTCCCTGGGGCGGCCATGCCCCTCCAGCAGGGGTGGTGGCTTCCTCAGGCTCCTCCTCACTGGCCTGTAGATTGTCTCCTAGCTCTCCTCGTCCCACACCGCACTCACTGGTTTGTGTTCTCTCTGTCACTTGCTGTTCTGCCTTCCTTCTTCCTCTTTATTCCTGTCATGGTAGATACTGGACCCAGCCTCACCTAGGAACCCTGCACAGAGACTGCCGTACATTCAAACAAACCCTGGTTCTGTCTATTACTCCTCTGTGATCTCCAGTGAGTCAATTTCCCTCAATTCTCAGTTTCTTGATGTATAAAATGGGTACATCAAATTCCTGAAGATTGCAGGCTAGGACCAGAGTGCATCCAGAGGAAAAACGTTTGATGAATCAATGAAACAACTCAAAGAAGAGAATCCATGGTTCCCATCTCCACTGGAGGACAGACCAAGAATGAGAATAGTGTGGATCGCGTGGCTGATGACAGCCACCTTTCTACACATTTATTAAGTCACCTCCAGAAGCAGCATGATGGATGGGTGAGTACTACCGTTCTTCTTTTAGAAGAAGAAATGGAGCTTCCCAATGGTTGGAAATTTCTTCAAATTACAAGGCCCTGCTGGAAAGAGAAATACCATGTTCTCTTTTGGCCCCAAGTAAAGTTGGTCTCATTAGCACTCAGCTGGCCAGAAATCTCCCATGATTCTGAGATCATGGGTGACAAAGAAGAGATGAGGGCCGCCCCTGCTCCACTGTGTGACCTGAGAACAGGCACCTGGGCTTCAGAACCCCATCTGTGCATGAATCTGGGGCCACCTCCCTGTCACCCTCCAGCTCCCCTTCCAGCTCTGTCTCTTAGCTGGGTCACAGTTGGAGCCTTGTTTTCCTTGTCTGCAGTCTCCTTGGACAAAAGAGTGCGTACATGTGCAGTATTTGCTGTGGTGAAGTAACAGCTCGATTAGTGCTGCCTGTGGTACTATTGTACCAGTGGATGCCATGGTCCCCAGACGCTGCTTCCTGATGCTGTCTGCCTCAAGACTCCTAGTCCAGCACTCCTTCCATTCCTCCAACCCAAGCAGAGTGTGCAGCCGCATGCCATTCTTCCTTGGAATTCGGCTCTTTGTCCTCTTTGCTGACTCTCAGACTATCCAGGCAGAGCATAGTGGTCCCAGCCCCCACTGTGGAGAGCTGCCTTGAAGATTCCTCCTGGGGCTGCTCCAGAGCCCCTAGCTTTCAGAGACTGAACTCTGACCCTCATTCTTTCAGCATGAATTGGGTCTGCCTGAAGGCGAGGGTCAGGACAGCGGTTGGGAGTTCAGTGAGGGCAGGGGATAGGGAAGTGAGGGGGGTTGCAGGGGGCCTGGCATGCCTCCAAGTAAGAAAAGCAAAGCTCAACAGAAATGTCCCTGCAGAGATGCAGGTCAGTGGCCCCCGGCAGAGGCTGGCAAGGGAGTCAACAAAGGGGCCAGCCAAGGAACAAAGAGTTCTTGGAGAGAGGGTGAGTTCCAGCCCCCAACCCCCAAGAGCCACACAGAAGAATAACACCTCCGCAGGTACTCCAGTGTTGGGGAGATCCCTTGTGTGGGGCATGAGGGGAATAACTGGGGTCCTAGGTCCTCAGGAAAGGTCACCTGTTCCAGTCCCTTACCCCTGCTGCCCAGAAAGACTTCTTTGGTGGCTTGTCTTCAAAGCCCAGACTCAGTATGGTGTCACAGTCCCTAGAAAGTTCATGCTTGTCAGATCCAAGACCATTTCAGACTTCCACAGTGTCCCCTCTGAGTCCCTTTGCAGTCTTATTACGTTGTCCCAAATCTCATCTTGACACTGCTGTCTGCCCTACTGGAGAGAGTTCTTGTAATATGTTACTTCTCCCTGACCTTTCACAGGTAGGTTCACCTCTGACCCTCAGTTTCACCTCTGAGTTTCATACCTGGCATATGGTACTCTCTCCAAAAATGGTTGGTAAACATGTAAATCTACTCATGAATCTTGTATTCTAAACGTTTTTTTTTTTTTTCTCCATGATCAGATTTTCTAGCAAAAATAATATCCGGATCCCTGATGCAAGCCCACAATACCCACAGGGCTCCCTGGAAAGTTCTAGAATTCCACAGACAGAATCAATTGATACTTGGAGAGCTATATGTTCAGACAAAAAGTGACCTTTGTTCCCCTGACCATGCCAATCACATCTTCCAGGACTGAACAGTTGGGGGCCAAGGACTGACCCTATCGTTACCATTGCCATGCTCCCAGATCATGTCACAAGAATTGATCTGGAATCCCAAGTGCCTGTCACCAGGTCTCCCAGAGCCTCTCAGAGTCTATTTTAAAGCCTCAGATCCAAACGTGGTGTTCCATGCTGCCCCACCCCTTTATCCCACACTAGATTGTAGCCGGTCTTTGCTACATTATGGATTCATCTTTTTCACACCCTTTATCCTTCCCTCTGGGTTCACCCCCTAACACTAGATAGGAAGGAGAGAAACAAGAATGGGGGGAGAGAGGGATTAGGAAAATACTTTAAACTATTTCCTTTCCTTTGTTTCTTCTTTGACCATGGCTACTAACAAACCACAAACAACCTCCCTAAACAACAACCAATCACCCACCCCACCCCCACCTCTCAGGGCCCTCACATTTATGTACCCTCTGAAAAGTTCCCACGATTCCAAATGTCACACAACCGTAGAAACTACCTGCAGCTGGCGAAACCAGCCTTTGGCTAGAGCATGAAGCGAATCACACTCAGCAGCCGCGGACAGAGAATGTGGGACAGTGACCCACACTCTCACACCTGGGATCAAAACAAAAGCAAATTCTTACATTTCTGTGTTTTTAAAAAGAAATCAAAATTCTAGAGTTCTCCCTGCACCAGACCCTTCCTCTTTCTCTGGTCTCTCACCCTAGATGCTTTCCAGGATGCACCCTCCTATTTCAGTACTGAAGTGCGGACTCTGAGTAGTTGCGTGTGTCTGTCGACCAGAGCCTCCAGCCTGTAATATGCGATGTGAGAACTCAGTATCCTCTAAACAGAACTGTCTACCACTGGCCCCATCTTGCACACCATCATGAAGTTCAGCACTCACTCCCTGGTGACCTTTCATCTTCAACAGCCAGCCAGTCTCTTATGGTTAAGTTTGCTTCGTTAGGAGTTGTCTGATACTTCCTCAGGCAAGGCAGAACGTGAGAACAAGGTTTTCTTCTGCTCTCCATAGCTATAATGTTGCACACTTATGTACACACATGCACAATAAAGCTTAATTTGACCCTAGTATGCATGATCCCTGACACCCTCCCACACACGCACAAATATTTAACTGAAATCTGGTTAAATCAAGTCTCTCCTTAAGTCTTCATTCTGGCTACACTGTTTTTGAGTGATGTTAACTGAATTGGTTTTCTGAAACGTCAGCCCTGCAGAGTAGCAGGACTTGATGGTTTAGAGAATGCATACACTGTCTGCTCTTCTGCAGGATCCACAGGTGCATTAGTATCCTGCAGGCGCTTCATCGTCACCACCACAGACCCCTGCATCCCTACTTCTGACTGCCCACCTGCCACAACAGAGAGGCCTTAAACCTCAAGACACATTCAGATCTATAAGTTACTCAACTTTCTCCCCAGTCCCCAAGCCCTATTCCACTCCCATGGCCCTCCATCTTCTGCCCAGGCCTCCTGGCCCTTTCAATACTTTCTTTCTTGGAAAGACAATTTAAAATGCAGTTAATTCATTTACTTGGTGTGTGTTGGTATGCTACTGTTGCACACGTGGAGGTCAAAGGACATCTTCTAATAATCATCTCTCTCCTTCTACGATGTGAGCCCTGGAGATGGAATTCAGGTTGTCAGGCTTGGCCACAAATATTTTTTCCAGCTGAACCACCTTGTCAGCTACCTCAGACTTTCCTTCCTACCATTCTCAGTTGCCCTACCTTTCTGTCTTGGGGCTTCAGGCTGCCATCCGCCATGCTGTCCCTAAGTATTAGAATCCCAAAGAGGCTAGAGACAAGCATATTCTTCAAAAAGCTGGAGCTAGCCTAGATTCTACTCTTTGGCTCCCCTGCAGCCTGCCTGGTACCCAGCATGACTTCTCTGTATGGAATTACTTTTAGTAGTCACAGAAAGGGCCCTTCTAAGGCTTATGCCATCTTCCAACCTGTTCCCTATTCTTTACAGAACACCCATCATGTCCTTTGGGGAAAGGAGGGGCCATAGAACTTCCCGTTCCATTTGCAGCCCTTTGTCCTTGGTGGAAGGTTTTTGTCTGCTTCTTAGGCCTCACCCCTTTCCAGTTATGTAGTTCAGTCATACTGGAAAACACATAGTTCTACATAATCACACAACTTACACTCTCATCCCCTTCAGGCCGGCTCTTCAGATTCAACCCAGGCTGGACCACGCATCTGCCAGCAGGCACCATCAGCCCATGTGGTACACGCAGGTTCTACAGGTTCTAGGTTCTTCTCAGTGGAACAGGAAGCCCTCAGCAACAGGCCCCATATCCTCTGCCCTTGGAGCTGCACCCAGTCCCTGTTTCAGACTGGCCTTGGCAAAGGTTCATATGCAAAAAGGTAAAGAAGCAGAAGGAAGGGAATAGGGAGGCCGGTTCAGAGGACTGAGGGAACCCAAGAGCTGGGTCTCCCCTACTCAGCAGGGCTTGTACTCTGGATCCTGTGTATGGCTCCACAGATGAAGCATGGTGAAGAATGTCCTTGTGGCCCTTTTGGTTTTGGTATTCCCTGGTAGCCAGAGTCCCAGTGACAGCCCTCTTCCCAGCTGGCCCCTGCCCTTGCTTTATACCTAAGCAGTTGCACTGTTGTTCTGCTGTGACAGTGCCAACCTGGGGCAGGCCCCTCTCGGCTCCTGATGACTCCACTTGCTTCTCCCTCTCTCTCACTTTGATTTTGCTGTGTGTGGTGTGTTTGTATGTATATATTCGTGTGTGTTTACACGTGTGTGCACAGGCACATGGAAGCTAGGGACTGGTGTTAAGTATCTTCTTCATTCACTCTCTATCTTATTTTATGAGTCAACGGAACCTGGAGAGACCCGACACAGCTAGACTGACTGGCCAGTGAGCGCCAGGAATCTGCCTCGCCACCACACCTGGCTGTTTACCTGTGTGCTGGAGATCGGAACTCAGGTTTTCATGCCTGGGCTTTAAGTGCTTTACCCACAGAGCCATCTCCCCTGCTCTTAACCATGAATCCCTCCACCTTCCCGTTCTCTCCTTTCCCCTCAGTCCATGTGGTACCTTTGCTGTAAAACCAGCCCACTGCTGTTCTGCCTCATCCACAGTGCCGTCCTCACTCAATTTCTCTAGGCTATAAACTCTAGAACTGCCTTTCCAGTTCTTTCCAGCTCCTTCAGCCTCCAGCTCCCAACCCTGACTGACTTCAGTGGGTAACACCTTGCCAACCACAAGTATTAAATGGAGGTGGAGGCCTGTATTAATTTCATGACACCCCTCTTTTGGTCCCATCACTGTAGAGACAGGATACCTACCTTGTAGATCCCAGAGCACAAGGTACGTGCAGAGCCCTCTTTTCAAGGATTAAAAAAATTCAAGATGGAAGGCTTGAGAGATGACTCAGATGATAAAGTGTGTGTCACACAAAGACGAGGACCTGTGCTCTGATCCCAGGCAGCGACATGAAAATACAGGCATGACGGAGAACATGGGATTGGCCAGCATCGGGGCTTCCTGGCCAGCCAGTCTTGCTCAGTTGGTGAGCTCCTGATTCAGTGAGACCCTGTCTCCAAGAGTATGGTGAAGAGTGGCAGAGACCTCTAGACACATGTGCACCTGCACGTACCACACCTAATACATAAAGACATAAAAGTAAATAAAATAAAATACTTCAAGACATCAATGCCAGACTGCTATCCATTTTCCAATTCAGTCACCACGTTCTTCTAAGCATATGGCCCCTATGCTGGCACAGATGGCACATGTATGAAGCTGTCCCCACCACACCCTTTCTCAGCCAATGATGGGCCCTCTCCACTCTCTTGTCTTCAGCTGTCTTAGATGGCTTCTCAGGGCCCCTAGGCAGAACCAATTGCAGCCTCTTCCAGAGGTACGGGGCCTCTCTTCTGTTAGCACTCAGCACAAATTACCCCCAGGTCCTTGGAGAAGCCTCACCCCACACCACCTATAGGTTTCAGAACATTTGCATCTTTTGAGAATCGATTCACTTCTGAGACCCACCTGGCAGAGCCTGAGGAAATGAGGGTGCATTGATCAACTTTGATCACTGAGCTCTAAATGGTCAATATTCACAGGGAAGACTTGACCAAAAGGAATCCTGTCAATTCCGAGGAAAGTAATCTGGTTAGGAAACAGAATTTTACAACACATGGATCATGATGAATGGGCAAGCTTTTTTTTTTTCCAACCCACAGAGGAAAAGTGACCTTTGGGGACCAAGCACAGCGTGGTCAAAAGTTGATATGGGGCCACGCATGGCAGGTTCTAGGATCCTGAATTGGGCAGTTTGGCTGAGGTGTAGCAATGGTAAAACATTGGAAAGAGGCTGCAATGAAATTTTGAGATCTAAAATACGGAAAGGCACGATGACCTGTGTGTACTCCCTCAGGCGTTGCATTTCAGATCTGTCTAAGCAAAGGCAAGACTAGGCTTTCTTGCTTGGTCTTCCCAGTAGGACTGCAGAGCTCAAACCCGCAATTTTAGGCAAAACAAGCTGCCTCATTGCCCTGCATTTTGCTTGTTCAGTCTCTTCAGCAACAACAAAGAGACGATGATAGGCTCCCTTCTAACTTAAGCAGAAGACCTGCGTGAGAGGCTTGGTTTCCAGCACCGGTTTGTGCCTCGGTGCCTCCGTGCCTCCATGCCAGGGATAGCAAGGGTGGGGGTTGGGCCTTTCTCGCCACTCTAATTGATCCTCCATGTGCTAGCTCAAAAGCCAGAACAGAGCGGACTCAACCGGCTAGTGGCAGCCAGAAAATATGGGTGGAAAGAAAGTAGCTTTCATCCCTACGGCCTTACTACTCACAGATATTTTCAAACATAGGCAAAAGTAGAGAAATGATGTCGTGATCCCTGAATCCCCACTACCTAGCTAGCTTCAGGTATCTCCTCCAGGCCGACCTGACTTCATTAAACCGTCTCCCACCACCCAGTTTAAAACAGGATGTGGGCGGCATGGTGGAGGAGGCACCGCGGGAGAGCAGGTTCCAAGTTGCATCACTGGTGGCTGGGAGGATGAGGAATGGTGAGGGGCGTCTTAGGGCTGGGAGTCGGGCTCACCCCTCGTGGGCCACCCCCGCCCCCGCCTCGCGCGCGCGCAGGGCAGGGGCGGGACCTGAGGGCGGGGCCCCAGAAGGGCGGGGGGCGGGGGGGCGCTACCCTAGTGACTCAAGGCGCTTGCGGCTGGGCGCAGAACGCCAGTCTCTCTCTGCAACGCCGCGTGTGACTGCTCCGCAGCAGAGGTGGGTGCCTGCCGCTGCCTTCGCCCCGCCGCTACCGCTAACACCACCGCCACAATGCCCAACTTCGCCGGTACCTGGAAGATGCGCAGCAGCGAGAATTTCGACGAGCTCCTCAAGGCGCTGGGTAAGCTGGTGCGGAGGGTATGTTCGGTCTGTTAGAAGCAGCTGCGAGGCGCACCAGTCCCAGAGAGGGTGGCCTGGGGAGGTTCAGGCAGGAGGGAGTCAGTGGAGTGATGAATCTCTGTTTCTTTTGCGGTCCCTCCACCCCCAAATCCGAATCTCAGAGGAGAACGGACTCCGGACCCAAGGGGTTCAACTAACGTTTGCTGGACATTTGGCGCCTTTCTCGACGGTTCCATCTTTATCTCGTGCTAGATCACAACGAGGAGCAGGGACTTTAAACTGGGGCGTCTTTGAGACCAGATCTTGCTATGAAAGCCCTGGGTAACTCAGGAAAGCCACTTGCCATCTTTAAGCCTCAGTTTCTCTTCTCGAAAACCCAAGGGAGGGCAGAGACAAGTGGGACTAATTTAAGAGCCCGTCTAAAGCCAGAGGATTTGAGAAGTGCCAAACAGGTCTGGGGCAGGGTCGGAGGGGACCAGTGGGTGAGGACCGGCGACCCAAGCCTGTGCTTCCTTGCGCAGGTGTGAACGCCATGCTGAGGAAGGTGGCAGTGGCGGCTGCGTCCAAGCCGCACGTGGAGATCCGCCAGGACGGGGATCAATTCTACATCAAGACATCCACTACCGTGCGCACCACGGAGATAAACTTCAAGGTCGGAGAGGACTTCGAGGAGGAGACAGTGGATGGACGCAAATGCAGGGTGAGGCCCCAGAGACCGCACCTCCTTCCCGGGTACCCCTTAAAACCCTTGACCCGCTCGCTGCAGGGTGTGTCACGGGAAGTTTGTGTGACCTAATGGTCCTGGGCTCAGGAGAAAGCTCTACCCCGGTTCCCCTCATACTATCCCCTGGGCACCGAGAGGCGCGCGCTTTGAGCTCTGGTGGCTGTGTGGTCCAGGCTGTGGTTAGCGCCTCGCTAGCGGCGCCTTAGGCGCAAGCTCTGGCAGCCTGGGTAGAGGTTCCTAGGACCGCTGCTGCCTCCTGTTCTGCGCAGCTGCCGAGTTACCTGTCATAGGTGGAGTAGCTGATCTAGCATCCCGCCCCCTGGGTCCCTGGACTGTAGGGGAAGGATTCTGATCCAGTTGCACAGCCCAGATCGCCAGTCATCTCTTCCTGCCCTTCAGTGTGCAACGGAGGTCTTTAAGGGAACGGTAAAATTCTTTCAAAAGTAAAAGCAACGCACGTTTTAGTTCAGACAATGTACTAAATGTCCTTTCTAAATCCTCAAGGGCGAAAGACAAGGAGAAATGGGTAGGGAGAGAGGGGAAGAGAAGGGGGAGGAGAAAAGAAGAAGAGAGGGAAGGAAGGGGGAGAAGGGAGCCAGGAAGAGAGCGGGAGAGAGGGAGGGAGGGAGGGAGGGAGAATGATTTATGAGAAGTTGTGGCTTGCTATGTAGCCCTGACTAGGCTAGCCTGCAAGTCTCCATGTAAACCTGGTGACCTCAGACTCCAGATGCTCCTGCCTCATTCCCTGCAGATCTGGGCCACCACTATATCCAACAAGCAAGAGAGGAGTTTTGTTGTTGTTGTTTGTTTGTTTTGTTTTTGTTTTCATTTTGCTTTGTTTTTTCCTGAGACATGAGCCAAAGGCTGAGTAAATAGTCTGGACTTTGCATTGCTGGCTTTATTTGTAACACTTTCAGTGCTATCACATCTAAAAAGGATGTCCCCTTTCTCCATCATGGGTTTTGTGGTTGTTGTTTAGGCATTTTGTTTTCTTGTTTGGTTGGTTGTTTGAGACAGGATCTCACTCTATATAGCCCAGGCTGGATCTGAGTTGCTTCTATCCTCCCGTTTCCTCCTAGAGTTAGCTAGTGTCACAGAGTCACCATATCCGGCTTCACAGAGTCAACACAGCCAGCTTTCCCAGTGTTCTCAAATATTTACAAATGATGCCAAATATTGTGGCACATTCCCTTAATCCCAGCACTCCAAAAGCAGAGACATATCTCTGTGAGCTCAAAGATAGCCAGACCTACACAGTGGAAAATTTTGCTTTTTGTAATGTAGCAAAGTTCTAAAGAATGGGAAATTACTTCTTTTCTCTTTCCTGAGCCCATACCTGTCTGATCCAGTTGTGACTCTGGTCACCATGTTTGGAAGGACAGAGAGACACAGCCCAGTTGTACAGATACAGGCTCACTCATAAGACAGTCTTTGCCCATCAAATTTGATCCCCGCTTGAAGCTAGTGAAACCTGAGGTTCATGTCACCACATTGTTTGAAAAAACGACAAAACCAAAAAAAAAAAAAAAAAAAAAAAAACCCAACAACCAACAAAAAGGACATGGCTGGAACAAAGCTCAGTGGTTGCTTAGCATGTGCCTAGCATGTGATGGGCCCTGGGTTCAATCTTTAGCATCAGCAGAGGAAAAAAGAAAAAACAGAATAGAGTGGAGAAGGAAGGGTGTCTACTGGAGGGGTTGGTTTGACCAGAGGCAGGGCTCAATTTAGAGGCATCTATCTAACCCTGGCGACTGCCAGAGAGGACAATTCTGATTTAAGAACAACAAAAGAATCATGTAACACCCTGGAGAGAGTGAGGCTTAAAAAATCCCGTCCCCTCCTCCACCCCTTGTCTAATGAAGGAGTCCCATGTGTCAGTTAAAAAGTGATTATGCTTACATTCAGCGCCTCCCAGCCTAGCTGTATCTCACTTTGCTGTGGGCAGACACTGGGGAAGCTATAGGGACACTCCCTTTTCCCTGTTCACCTCCAACCCCTTGAAGAACCTTCAAATTGGCTTGATTTTTTAAAAAGTGTTTCTAGAAGGATGTAACCTGAAAAGTGGGAACATCTTTATCCCAGAGACAGACACCCCAGTTTACTAGAGCAGGCTGTGTGCTATTCTGATGAGGAATGCAGAGAAAGAAAGGTGTTAGTCCAGAATCTGGCCATGGAGACCCACCTGCTTGTCTGCCGGCCACCAGAGCAGATGCAAACATAATGTCTCAGCGGTTGTAACATTTTGTGACTCTAACTGAAGTCCAAATAGTTTGGAGAGGTTCACTGTGTTGATAGAAGTGAATCATTGTGTGCTCTGAATTTTATTCCTGGAGACACAAAGCATGCCTAAGTCTTTGCTGCTCCAGCGTGTCTGTGTGTGTGTGATATAAGGTATATTTATGCCTCACAGATCCATGACCAGCACTCCAAATTGTGCTTTACATGGCTCAGCAGAGAAGATGCTGTGCCCTGCTGACAGAGACCGTGTGTTCGGCAATTATTCTCCCGTGTTCTTTGTGTTCCCTCCTGCTGCCGAGACTGTAATTAATATCACTAACGGTTTTCCTGCTTGCAGAGTTTACCCACTTGGGAGAATGAGAACAAGATTCACTGCACACAGACTCTTCTTGAGGGGAATGGCCCCAAAACTTACTGGACCCGAGAGCTGGCCAACGATGAGCTAATCCTGGTAAGGGCCCTTTGGCTCTGAGACAATCCCAGGGTTCCCGTGGTGATCCTCAGAGGTGGGCCACACACATGCTTGTCCTCATGCTCACTGTTTGAGAAAGTCATTTGCCACAGGTTAAAATGTGAGCAGAAAGCTTGGGTGGACAGTTACAACCAGAGGAAATCACTGTTAAATGGTTGGCAGGTGGGTGTGGGAGGGTTACCTGAGAAGGCAGGGTCATATCTGAGATTGGTTTGACTGCCAGCCTTTGTCCAAACTGTTCTATGCCAACCCCAGTGGCAGGTGACACCCAGTCTTCTCTCTGGCTTGGCTTAGAACGCTGGAGCTCTGTGAGACCCCTCAGCTTATACAAAACAAGATCCCCTCCACCACCCATGACCCATTTTGCTAATAAAGTTTCACAAAAATTTATCACATTAGCATTCAAAGCCATACAGAATATTTTTACTCCAGTCTTAAAAATTCTGCTGCCCCCAGGGAGCCAGGCAAAGGACGTTTTGGAAATGTCTGATCATACTGGTGTGGAAAGGTGAGCTTTTTAGGGCCGGAGAAGGCAAGCACTGTGCAGAAGTATGGTGACAGAAACCTTTACGGTTTGTCTTTGTTTCTTTTGGAGTTTTTTTTTTTTTGTTTTGTTTTGTAATTTTTGAGGCAAGGTTCAGGGTAGCCGAACTCAGGCTGTCCTGGAACTCATTTTATGAACCAGGCTGGCCTCCAACTCAAAGATCTGCCTGTCTCTGCCTCCTTTTGACTGAAGTCAAAGGCATGTGTACCATGCCTAGACTAAACAGTTTAAATACCCACAGAAGATGTACCTGGGAAGGTCATGCTTACAGCCTTTTATGTTGTCTGCCCCACTCCAGTAACTTCTGTAATGCAACAGTCTGAAGACTGAGGCAGGAAAGTTAGGAGTTCTAGGCCAATGGGGGCTGTAGAACAAAACCCTGTCCCAAAACAAACAAACAAACAAACAAACAAACAAACAAACAATAAAACAACAAAAACCTGAAGGGTTTAACTTATCCACACCTCCAGTTTTATTCAGAGGAAAGAGGGAGCTGAGAGATAAAATTGCCCCTACTTTCTTCCCCTGTGTTTCTGAACTGACTGATATCTCCCACTCCAGGCTAGAAAAAGAAGAGGCCCTTATGGGTGCCCAGGAACCCTTTTTTTTTTTCATTAGGCATTCTGTTAACCTCACCCCTGTGAGGCTCCCTGACCCCATTATCTAGAGAGACGTTTGTTGAGGAAAGATACCCCATGTGACAGTGACATGGACCTTCTCTGTTCTTCCCAAGCTCCCTCTAAAACTCCTGTTGTTAACGGAGAAATTGAACTACAGCCACTGAGATTCCTTTCAGCCCTAAAATTACACGTTTAGCCTGCAAGAAGACCCTAAATTGAGCTGTTACTTTAAGGATGTTTGATCTCTCCCCCTTCCTTGCCTCCTGTCCTTTGCTAAAATGACTTAACTAGCTTTTCTTTCATGGACAAAGGGCTGGCTTAATTTGCACCCTAGCGAATGTTTCCAGCGGAGGGCTACCTCATGAACTCGGAGACCAATTTGAGGCTGAGACTTGGAAATCTAGGGAAACAGGCACATGAATTTTGTGGGGACCAGAAGTAGCAAAGGAACCGTGAGATGATGATAGAGTTGTTGAAACTAGCTAAGGGTTAAGCAGGATTTCAGTTTACACTGAAAAGGTGGGATTTTAGTCACCTCTGGAATACTGAGAAGCTGGAGACACAGGCTAAATGTCAGTGAAGGACTCTGCCACACTTTGTCCCTTCCTACCCCCACTCGGCAGCTCCTCCCAGGCATCCTTCCCTGGCTCAGCGAACATATATACAAGCCTCAAAGGGAGCATTAATTCTTGGCATCTGAGATGTGAAATGTGGGCTTTTTTTCCAAGGGTTATTATCGTTAATAAATCTAAAACGTTGGGAGATGTAATCTTCGTGTAAGGAGAGGTAAGTAACTTTAGTTTAGTTGAAATAAGTGTCCCCAGAGCCAACAGTAAATTGCCACGGGCTGTAAATCATCTTCCTTTGAAAACTGAGTATACTCCCTCACACTGCTCTGGAATACTCCATGGAGTTCTTTCTGGAACCTCTGAGCGAGCATAAATGTTTCCAATGGAGGCAGGAAAGGGCTTTTCAACTGGAGTTAGATACGTGAGGATTTTGTCCCATGTCATGAAGCCATTTTTTTCGCCTAAGTAAGCTCCAGAGACCTATGTGGCAATAGACTCAAGGAACTCTGGGAAATCGGCATGGTTCTTAGGGAGAAAGATCTAAGAAGTAGATTTATGAAGGGAAATCGACTCCATCCCAATCCCCAACACGTGCCCAGGACATAGAATATCTGCATGCCTCATTAATGGGAAAGGCGGTAGACACAAAGCTCTTAAAACTGCTCATCTTGTTGGAACTCCCTAATAATCACTATATGCAGGAAATATTTCTGGGGAGCATGTGATTCCTTAGCCAATATCCTAAGAGCATCTGGTCACTGAGGACTCCAAGAGTAAGGATGTAAAACATATCCCATTCTTACATTGATTAAAATCAAACAATAGGACTGATAGAACATTTGCCTAGTTCAGACCCTGGATTCTATCCCAACATAGCAAGATAAATAGATAGATTTTTAAAATCTAAAAAACTTGACGTAACTAAACCCTTAGCACAATAGTTTTAGCTTCTCTTGAATTGCCAGCTGTTTAGGAAATCAGAAAGACAAAGTTCTTTCAACACATAAACATACAAATGTACCCACATCAAGACTGCCAACAGGGGAGGTTTTGTCTTTGGTTTTGTTTGTTTGTTTGTTTGTTTAACTTTTATGTGAATGGGTGCTTTGTCTGCATGTTGTCTTTGTACAGTACGTGTGCCAGTGCCTGTGAAGGCCAGAGGAGGGTGTTGGATCCTTTGGAACTGGAGTTACAGACACTTGTAAGCTGCCACATGGGTGTTGGGACTCAAACCTGGTCTGAAAGAACAGCCAGCTCTTAACTGCTGAGCCATCTTTCCAGCCTTTTTTTAAAAAAAGATTTATTTATTTTATTTATATGAGTACACTGTAGCTGTCTTCAGACACACCAGAAAAGGGTCTTAGATCCCATTACAGATGGTTGTGAGCCACCATGTGATTGCTGGAAATTGAACTCAGGACCTCTGGAAGAGCAGTCAGTGCTCTTAACCGCTGAGCCATCTCTCCAGCCCTCCCTTTCCAGCCTTTTTGGTCCCTTTCTTCCCCCCACATAGGCACTGCTTTCTCTGTTCTGACTGTGAGAGTCCCAGGAGAGCAGACCTGTGAGTAATTGGTGTTTGGGGAATTTGAGACATCTTACTTATACAGGTGCTACCATTTCAGGCACCAGAAGAAAAATATCCCTTTCCATCTGTGGAAGGATTTATATCCTCCATCTAGCCAACAAAGAGTCGTAGAATCTTACCTGGAAAGCGCCCTCAGAATCATCTTGTTCAAAGTTCCTTTTCCCCTCAACCCTGAGCAGGCCAAGAGAGGGAGCGCCTTGCCCAGCTATGGCTACAGAGCGGTATCAGAAGGTGGATGCTCTGTTCGAGGGCTCTCATCTAGGCTCTCATCTAGGACTAATGTTTTAGTTTAGAGATGATGAGTCTTCTAGCTATGCTTCCACATCCATGCGTGTTTGTTATAGGAACCCTGCAGAGACCAAACTGCTCAAATGCTCAAGTTGCTTGTATAAAATGGTGTAGCTTTTGGCCTACATACAGCCTCCTGCCTTGTTCCGAGTTTACAGTCATCCCTAGCCATATAAATGCCATGCAAACATGTTATACTCTGTTGTCTAAGGAAAATAACATGAAAAGCAGTTGTGCATGTTTAGGATGTATGCAGGTTTTAAGTGAATATTTTTAATCTGTTTTTGGTTGAGTGTGAAGGTATAGAACCCATGTGTACAGAGAGCAGGCTGTCCCCACCTCAGGCTGTTGTCTCCCGAGCTAGATGGCTGCCTCCCAGAATGCAGTTCTGTCTTTTCTCCAAAGCACAATCTTTCTGGCTGCAGCCGTCCAAGCCCTTCACTCACTTGCAATCACTTGAAAGGACACAGAAGCACCTTCAGAAATATCCGGAGTGATGTTCATCTCCCTTCCGTCTCACTTCAAAACTAAAGCTAGGAAATTCACATGTCTTACGCCAGCAGTCATAGGTCCTGGAAGCAAAGGAGAACCGTATATAAGATAATCCTATGCCCTAGTTACCTCTCTGCTGAGAGGGAGCTTAGGGCAGAATGTCTGCTCCGTGCCCTGAGCACTCAGCATGAGCACACAGCTCCAGAGTTAAGGTCTTATATGAAGCTTTGTTAACCAGGCAGTCACTCATCTCGTTGGTGAAATGCTTTAAATATTTTTGCACAGGCATCTGTCTTGATTGGTTTTCCTTTTCTTTTCTGGGCAGACATTTGGCGCCGATGATGTGGTGTGCACAAGAATTTATGTCCGGGAGTAAAGGTGGCCAGCTTGTTCTTGCGTTCATGACAGGATGCAAGTTCCCCTGAGGAGTATGCCGTGGTCCCACACTGCCAGTGGGTCTTTTCTCCACTCACCTCTCCCCCGTGAATATTAGGCAACCCCATTTCCCCTATGACAATGTTGTAGTGCCCTACCCTCAGGCCCCGTTGCCTTGTGCATCCCTGGTTTGGCATTTGCATGATTGTACCAGTCATTAAACTGGTTGGACACACATCTACAGGCTCTTTATTCGAGAGGCGGCTGCTTCTGTTTCAGCGTGGGAGTTAAAGAAGTGTTGGCCTGTGTCAAGTTTTCATCTTGGCCATAATGCACAGAACATCCATCAGCAGACACAAGCAGAATTAGTCATGAATGATGGTTTCTAGGAGGAAAAGGGCAACACAATGCAAGGCATTTATAGGGTCAGGACAAGGAAAAACAGCAAAGGAAGATGAGGCCCTCCAAACCTAACAACGGAGGGAGACTTACTATTCCTAAGCCTAATTAAAGTCAGAGGGAGGGAGAGGTCAACACACGTTTGAGAGTTGCAGCCCAATGGAGGGGCCCTGGATATGAAGAACACTGCTATTGTTTTAAAAAAAAGCCAGGCGTGGCAGTGGTGGTAAGTGCCTTTAATTGAAGTACTCTGAGGGTCCATGCAGGAGGATCTCCGTGAGTTTGAAGCCAACCTGATCTATGTAATGAGTTTCAGGACAGCCAGGATAACACAGACAGACCCCAGGGCAGTACAGTCGAAAACTCAGGTTTGAACATGGAGAAGAATCCTGCTCTCTCTTCGCTCAGTACTATTCATTTTGTCCATTGTGCAATGGACACTAGAACATGGAGGACCAGTTTGGGGCCATGGAGGGGATCCTGTTAAAGATACTCCTTCCCAGGCCGCAGCTAGACAGTCGGTGCATCTCAGCAGGCAAATACAGACAATAGCTTTCACACTTGCCAATATTTACTTTTGGAAAATAGGTAAATTTCACCCTAAAAGCTAGGGGCTGGGGAAGCAGCTCAGTTGGCAGAGTTTTGCCTAGCGTGTGTGAAGCCTTGTGTTTGATCTCCAGTGTAGTATAAACAGGGCACAATGGGAAATGACTGGAATACCAGTAATGAGAAGGAGGAAAAAGACTCAACTACACGGCAAGTTTGGAGACCAGCGTGGGATAAATATATAAGGCAATCTTTACAAAGAGAGATGACTAGGGGAATCTGGCATCCCTGGCCCCATACCCCTCCAGGACAGTTGCTGGCTCAGCAGCTTCCAGTACCCCTTCCCTCCCCCAAACCCCATTCTTGTCTCTGAGGTCACTTACCTGATGTATTTGTCTTCCCGCCTGAAGCCCTTGGGGCTCTCAGCAAGGCTGGGTCAGAGTGTTGGAGCCTGGAAAAGGCCAGGAGACCCTCAAGCATTCATACTGTGTTGAGGTAGACATCTAAGGCTCAGGGGCCCCATCCAAGAGTAAATGGGGACACATTTATAGGAATCTTCACACCTCTCAGCCCAAAGCTCCAAAGCTCCACCTTGTTCCTAGGAGACTATGTGCCTCTCTAAAGATATTAATGCCTACACCTGTGCCCATCCTAAGCCCATGCTTGTGATCTCATCCATGGCTTTCCCTAAAACACTGTTCCCTACGGTTTCGATATCATCAGGTATTGATGTGTCAAGTCGGGCCAGAATCTGGGTCAGAGTCAGGAGGAAGCCTGACGCTCCGCTACGTTTTGTCTCTGGAGTCCTGACATACCTATGTTTATGCCCAGAGCCTCCTAAAGTCCCTAATACAAACAACTTCCCTTCCTGCTCTACTCCAGTGCACATGGGACCAGAGTACAGGCAACATGCGATCACCTCCATTCTGCGAACCTGTGTCCTCTGCCCCTGTCCAAGTCAATACTCTTTGCCCTAAGGTACAGAGTAGAATACTGTGGGGGAGAGGCTGCTCTGAAGCTTCTTTGGGGACAGATGGGGAGAGCCTTGAAGATGGAGAGGTCCCAGATTGATATGCAATGGATAGGAAATATACTCCCCTGAGTGGAGGTGAGCTGGTCACACTGGAGACTCGTGTGTTTGAATATTATGAAAACTCTACCCAGTAGGTACTAGCTACACATAGCCAACATGAAGGGGCCAAGCAAGGCCTCATACACTGGTGTCTTCCTCTTCCCGGGTTCCTGCTGCTTCTCTGTCTTCTACACATCTGAATTTGCTCCATAAGGGCAGGACTGGCTACAGAAAGGTTGAAAGGGCCATCTATTCCTCACTCTGGGAATCAGGCTACTTCCATGGGACATGTCACATAGATCACATGCTTCTTTTAGATTATATTTCACAGGGGATGAAGAATAAATCAGAGTGAAGGCAGCTGCAGCCCTCATTGGCTTGACAGCCAGCAGGCATAGGTAGGGACATTTGGATGACAAGATGAGGTAAGATTACCAGTTGATCACATAGAGCACCTGGTGTAGACTGCATCTCTTGAATAGTATTGGTTTTACAATATAATTGATTTTACATTTTTCAGATAAAGATACGTTGTTTCTCATTCCCTCATGGAATACCTACCTCCCATTAGGTATGTCCTATAGGGATGTAGGATGCCATATTTCCCCAATCTCCTCTCTTAAGGAAACAAAAACCCAGATTTTCTTTTGTCTTTTCTTTCCTTTCCTTTCTTTTCTTCTTCCTTTTCTTTGAGACTGTGACAGATGGTATAAATGTATTGCATATGACATATAATATTTATGTTTATTAGTTACTTTTATTTGGGCTTATGTTTTCAGAGGGTTAGAGTCCCTGATGGCAGAGCAACAGTGTGGTGGCAAGAACAGCTGAGGGCTCACATCTCCAATGGTGACTAGGAGGCAGAGAGGCAGATGGGGAATGGCCCACCCCCAGTGGCACACCTCTGTAGGGATGATATTTAGAAAATGGCAAGCGGTTAGCTTGTTCCCAGGCAGCCACCACGTTCCTGCTGCTCCTCGGCTCTGGCTAGCTAGATGCGCAGGCCTTGGCACCCACGAGACACAAAGCTCAGCTGAACCCCAGACAATATCTGCCATCCTTGCAGTACCCGGTAGAAATGAGACTCCCTTTCCTCTTTTTCTCCCCTCTGTTTCCTCCCTTTCTCTCCCAGATCCACCTCCTATTAGATAATCACCGAGCTCCACTGCAAATATAATGTTCCAGAATAAGTGTCCTGCTACACACCTCCTAATTCTTCCTAAATAGTTCCACCAAGTAGTCAATCAGACTACTTGGCCTATAGTGGCTATAGTGGCCTATGGGGGCCATCTCACTCAAACCACTACAAGATAAAAGATTAAATCTTGTTTTAAGATTTATTAATATTAGGGGGAGCATGAACACTGTGTGGTGGTCTGAGGACTTTTGGGAGCTGGTTTTCTCCTTCCACCCTTACGTGGATGGGTTCCATAGATTGAACTCAGGTCACCAGACTTGCCCAGTAAGCACCATTACCCACTAAATTTGCCTATAAGATATTTTAATCTAAATAAAAAATATCACTATCATGAGAATAATCTCACTAAACATGACATTCTAAACCTGCCTCTATCTTGCTCAGCAATCTCCAGGGTCTGTAGCAGGAAGGTCAGACTCTGGTGTAGCACCCAAATCACTCCATGATTTGACTTCACCAGATAAAATAGAGGAACAAGTCTGGTCTGCTCTGACATGGGTGAACAGAGAACATAGTATGTTAAATAAAAGAAGCAGCTCACAGCAGACCAGTACTGTAGGATTCCATGTAAACTGAGATGTCTAAATTAGGCAAGTCCATGGAGGTGCGAAGTCCATGGTGGTTGTCTAGACTGGAAATGTTTGGGAGAAGAGGGAGTGACAGACCTTTTCTTCTTGGGATGATAAACATGTTTTAAAACCAATGCAGTAATGGTTGCATAATTCCATACACTAAAACCCACTGAATTGTACACTTTAAATGAGTAAGTGGTCTATGCCACCACCATGAACACGCCTGATCTGAATGAGTGAATACAACGACATGAGCTATAGCCATAAAGTGGTCAGGTTTTTCTAAGGGAAGGTACTGACTCCTCAGCTCGGGAACAGTGCAGAAGCTCTCAGCAAAGAAGAGCCACAAGAATGGAGTGTATAACAGTCTAAACTCGGTCTCCAGAAGCTTCTCTGTCAATCCACTTCAACCACCCACTGGATTTCCTTATGCAACTGGCTTAGGTCAAGGGACCACCCTTGAGCCAATCACAACTGATGAATAAATAGTGTGCAGCAGATGGCCAGATATTAGTCATATGACCTTACCTCTAACAAGAGTAGAACCTGTTAGACAGGTAAGAGATGGAAGTGGGAAGGGAATTGGGCAGGTGGGGAGTCTGGTTGGTACCACTCCATTGGCTAAAAATCCCCCGGGAAATTGTTGAACTACTTTGAGCTTTAACTTCTTGCTTTCTGTGAAAGAGCAATGATAGCACTGGAGAGGTGGCTCAGCAGTTCAGTCATCTCTTGTAAGAGGACCCACATGGCAGCTCAAATAATCTGCAACTCCAATTCCACCCGGCCCAAGGTCCATTTCTGGTTTCCCTGAGCACCAAGAATCCTTGTGGTACATATGTACGTACACACAGGTGAACACTCATATACATAAAATAGAAATAAATCTTTAAAAAAGAACATTGGCTGGGTGGTGGTGGTGCACACTTTAGATCCCAGCACTTGGGAGGCAGAGGTAGGTAGATCTCTGAATTTCAGGCCAGCCTGGTCTACAGAGTGAGCTCCAGGACAGCCAGGGCTACAGAGGGAAACCTTGTCTCATAAAAAACAAAACCAAAACAAAATTAAAGAACAGTGCTACTCGGCATGATTGGCAGGTGTGTGTGGCCTTAAACTTATGGAGTAGTTTGGGGTTTAAACCCTTTTGGCTTTATGCACAAATCTCTAAAGCTCTCCAGCTTTACATGCCTTAGGGCACTGTCTTTGCCTGTCCTTCCCCCTCTCCTAGAAGTGGAAGCTTTTCCTGTTGGCCTCCGCACTGGACTCATGCTGAAAGCCTGCCTATGCCTGTTTCCTGGTGTGGTCCTGTGCTGTCAGTCCACTTTTTCTAGGCTTCTGTCAATGAATTGTGCAATTCTGCATCTAGGAATGGCAGCTTATACATCCCTGCACCCTATGGAGCTGGGGAAATGGTTGGCTAAAAATCCCTGGGTCATTGGCTGGAGAGCCAACATTTTTTGAGAACAGATGTCATCACTGGAATTGAGGCTGGGACACAAACAGAAAAACCAGAGTCAGAAAATATCCCCCAAGGTAGTCACAGCTTCAAACTGTGTCACAAGTTATCAGGCAGAGCCCCAGTCCCACTGAGAAGTGTGTACTGTAGAGGAAACCTCAGGAGCAGGAAGACCTGGAAAGGCCAAACTGATGGACTCTGTCTTTTTCAACCCCTGTGTCCTGGGCCCAAATCTTTGCAGGGACTTGCAAAGACATCTTGTTTTCCCATCCTACATTGTGACTATATTGACCCTGTGACCCAGTTTTGCCCACTGACTCAAGTTGAAGTCTGCTAAATTGCATGGGGAAAAGACTTCTTCTTCCTGAGAGAGGAGAGCCTGAGAAACTAATTTGGTTACTGCCCCTAAAATTATTTACTCCTGTAAGGTTGTGATGCTTGGAGCTGATGCAGCCATCTTGGGACCATGAAGAGATATCCCCAAGGCTCTCAAGAGGAGCCGGACAAGAGACGCAGACACTGCAGCCCCGACTTCTCTTTAAATGTATAAGCATGTCTTCTGTTGCTTAAACCAGTCAGTTATTCAGATATTTCAGCTTCAGGAGTTACAGCTGATAGTGTTCATGACTGACTGATACACCATGCACCATAAAGAACGCTGGCAACAGTGGTACCACATTCCCATAATCCCATCACTACTGTACTGAGGATCACATATTGAAGCCAGAATGGTCTACATGGCCAGACCCTGTCTCAAAAACACTTAAGACCCTTTTATTAGTGATGACTGATGACACCAGGCTGTATTGTTAACACTCTGACCAAAAGCAACTTGGGGAAGAAACACTTCCAGGTCACAGTGCATCACTGAGGGAAGTCGAGGAGCTGAAGGAACCGAAGACTGAAGGAGCCTGGAGCAAAAATCATGGAGGAATGCTGCTTGCCGATCCTCCCAGCTCGATTCTTTATGTAGTCTGGGCCCACCTATCCAGAGATTGTGCTGTCCACAGGGGGCTGGGCCCTCAATCAACAGGACAATTCCTTTCATACAGCCACAGGATAATCTGATCTGGACGATCCCTAGTTGAGACTCCCTCTGATAGGCGAAGCTAACTAAGGCAGACATCCTAGGCAGAAAGGAAAGTAATGTTAAGCCATTTTATAGATGTTACAGCCTTATTCATATGTATTCTAACATCCTTCCCAAGCTCCTCCTCTTCAGTTCCCTTTGTCACCATGGTAGCCAACATTTCATAGCATACAGGCAGGATGCTACCAAAGGAAAGGTGGGGTAGCAAGTCTACAGATTCAGCCTTCATTCTGTTGGTCCCCACCTACTCCTTTCAGAGCCGCCTGTCCTCGGGGGAGTACCCCCAGGGATTTTTTTCCCTTCCTTCTCCATTCTTAGCTGTAACTACCCATTAGTGTCAGGGAAGTTCTCAGATCTTGTCAAAAAAAAAAAAAAAAAAAAAAAAGCCCATCGCTTGCATCTATGCAATGTCTAGGAAATTGTGCTCCAAGATAAAAGAAATGCGGGATGTCAGTGGGTAAAAATTAATATTCATTGAGTTCCCAAAGGGCTAGGTAAAAAAAAATCAGGATGGATCTGAACTCACCTGGGACTACAAAGACATCAATTTCATGGGCAGTTGCATTTATCTGGAAGCATCAGAGCCTCTTCTCTTTTAAAGCATCTCTAGGTGTGGACATTTGGGACCCAGGAGGAGAAGTGAGTGGCCCTTGGTCCTTAAGGTTCTTGTTAAGGTCAAGGGGATTTCTTCTGACTATTGTTGAAATCTTCAAATATAACAAAAGCAGAGAGACACCATGGGATTCCCCACGTGCCTGCTGCCCAGCTGCCACAATCATCCAGGCCAATCTTGCTTTATCTACTCTCTCCCTTTCCAGGTTATTTTTAAGCAAATTGTAGACATTTTAAGATTTCGCTTATAATCTTCCGGTATGTATCTCTAAAAGTTACGGGTTCCCTTGACAATAGATAGCTGCATTACCATGGCACCTTAAAAGTTACTAATAATAGCAAGTCCTGCTATCTTCAAATACCTTTCCAATATTTACATTTGCTTGATTGTCTCATGGCTTGCTTTTACCTGTTTATTCAAACCGGGATAGAAATAATCACACGCCAGGATCTGCCATGTCCCACTGATCTCTCTATCCCTCTCCTCCTCTGCTTTGTCTTGGTCAGCTTGTTCTAGTCTCTGAAGACACACTGGTTGGCTGTGCTGTCTTGCTTCCATAGTCTGAATTCGGTGTTTACATTTCTTCAGCACTATTTAAAGTAATCAGCACGTTGTGGGCTAGGGACAGAGCTGGGGGGGGGGGGGGTAGACTGTTTGCCTGCCATATGCAAGGCCCTAGGGTCAATCCCCAATACCACATCTTTGGTAGGAAAATAAAGCATAAATTCTAGACAAAGAACAAATTTTCCCATCCAAGAACTTACCAGGCCTGACCTTGCTTAGCCTCTGAGCTCAGATGAGAGGTGTGTGTGATTAAGTAATTATTCTGTAAATATCATATGCTGTGTTTGTGATGATTGGGTGATTTAGCAAGTCACCTACCAGGCTTGGAGGAATTTACTTAATCAAAAATAGATGACAGTTACAAGTTTATCCTACTGTGTGTTTCCATAGGGGAGGTAAGCTCATCAGTCATGCCGAGTGGAGGGAAGTGGCTCTGGGAGGTGGAATGTGACCAAACCCTCAGAACAGCTGCATTCAAGGAAGGTGGGATGTGGAGATTCTAGCCTTTTTTTTTTTTTTTAATGGTTTCAAAATATGTGTTTCAATACACATGTGCATAGCCACACACACACACACACACACACACACACACACACACACACACACAGCCATTGAATCATGAACTAGAAAAACCGTAACGAAAAGTAAGAACACTGGGAAAGTGGGAGGGGATGAACTTTTCAGAGGCTGTGAAATGAAGTTGAGAGCAAGAATAGATTCAGAAAATGTGATCGGGCCCGCTCGTTTGTTTATTTATTTATTTCTTTAATGGATGTGGTGGTGAGGGTCAGTTCACAGAGCTCTGGCTGCCCCGGCCCCCTCGGAACCTCCAGCTTCACATCTGTGCTCCAGGAAGGTTGCCAAGCTGGGCTTGGCTGCATATGAAGCACCAGGGACCACCAAGTCCAGGAACAGGAAAAGGGCTCAGTCCCTACCACAGGCCACACGCTGGAGCTCTCTGCAGACAGAGGAATGTAGGCGATTAAACTGATGTGGGAAGATATGGTCTAGTTTGGTGTAAAAAATAAGAATGATCTATCTGCTCAGTGCTTTCCAGAGGCAGAAAGCTTCTCTGTCCTAGAAACCATACACAACGCCATTCATAGCATTTACCTCTGAAAAGAGCCCATTTTACTCTGATTTTACACTGTAGGATTCATTCGTCATGTTGCCTTAAGACAGATGTTTAATTTAAAAAGAGATTCTGGGATGGAGTATAGCCAGGAGTAAACACTTGCTGAAGTATGCTTGAGACCCTGAATTCAGTTCCAGTACCAATAAATAGATAAATAAAGTAAGCAGTACTAAAAGATCCTGGCTGCACGTGGTGGCACACACCTGTGATCCCAGTCCTTGGGAGGCAAGAGAATAACTTTGTGTTTGAGGCCAGCCTGGGCTACATAGCAAGCTCCTGTCTCTAAAACAGAACCAGGAATGGGAAGACAGCTAGGTGGGCACAAGTGCTTGTGGTGCAAGCCGAGTAGCAGGGTCTGATCCCCAGAACCACCGGTGGAAGTGGAAAACCATCTCCTAAAAGCTGTCCTCGGACCTTCATATGTGCACCATGGTGGGTTGCATCCTCCTCAATGCGTGCATGCGCGCGCACACACACACACACACACACACACACGTCATGCACATACACACAACATACATAATAATAATAAATAAGACTGAAAAATAATTTAAATAAAGCCAAAGAAACAAACAAAAAGTACAAGGTTCTGATGATGGGCTGGGATCTGAAGGAGTGTGCATACTGTGTGAGATACACAGCATCCCTGACATTGTCTGTGTTTCACTCTGTAGAGGAGACACTGGGGCTCCAAAAGGAAGTCTCCCAATTTATGAACAGCACTCTGGATACGACTCTGCTGAATGAAGACCCAGTGGTCCTGACCTTCTTAGTTATACAGAACATGAAACAATTTCCTGACTGTGATTGCCAAAGACCATATTGATGGTTTAATGTTACCAAATAACTTTTCAGAGGAAGAAACATACCTTACTTGAGTAGCAGAGGTAGGCAGATCTCTGTAAATTTAAGGCCAGCCTGGTCCAACTGAATAGGTTCTATTTCCAGACCCATTTTACAGATGATAAAACTGAGGGTTGGGAAGGTTAAATAATTTATGACATGAATAAAAGTTGTGATTCAGACCTGTATCTGCAGACAAGGAGCAGAGAAAGAAAGGAAGTGGTAGAAAGGTAGATGTGCGCATTGGTGTCCTCGGGACTGCTGTTCCGTAGAGCTGTCATTGCCTGACATGGCAAGGCTCCTGGGGGCCTTTCAGAGGGAAAAGTCAGCCATACAGCCCAGCCTAGCTCTGCTGAGCCGCTACCCAGCCTCCTCTCCACAATATATTTCTTCTGCTGAGGTTGACAGGTATCCAGTTTCATCCAAAGCCTTGTGCTCTGGGGTCTGGTTTTCATCAGGCGCTTTTACTGAGCCCTCAAGCAGCTGCCTGGCAGCCTTGGGGAGGCCTAAACAGAGACTGATATCTTTCCGTGCCCAGGCCTCCTCGAGAAGGCTCCAGGTCTCCAAATCCAGCCTAGGGTGTTCAACCTGAGGTCTCCTTTAAGATGTCTCCAGAACTAGATGAGGCGAGGCAAGGCAGGCAGGAGGTGAGTGGACCATACCAGCTGACTGCAGATGGACAGAGCCCCCATCCCTCTGTGGTCACTTTGGGATGCTTTGGGGAGTGACACGGAGGCAGACACAATAACTAACCTATTCACTTCCCATGCATGGAATCCGTCCAACCTATGTGTGTCCCCTGCCAGATCTGTGAGGGCAGTTTGACATACTCCCCAGGCTCAGAAAAGGGTTCAAAGCCAGACAAGGAGACCTGTAAAGAATCACAACAGACAGCTACAAAGCCAGGGTACAGGAAAGAGTCATGGTTTTATGGGTCATGGTAGGCAGAGAGAGAGAGAGAGAGAGAGAGAGAGAGAGAGAGAGAGCGCAGACATTGCTGACATACAAAAGAAAAACCGTGTGGTTGATTTTGCAGGGCTTGGCATTGGTCTGTAGAGCTGCCTTTGTATGAAAGTCACTCTATCCTTTTGTGCAGCTCTGGGTCTGCAGAAATTTGTCTGATTTGCCATCTTTCTTTCTCCTTCTGGATATGAAACTCTTGTACAATTGATACAGTCACTGACTGTCAGTGTACTAAGCTTCATGGCCAGGGAAGGATGCTAGACAGAGCTCGGGTGCCTTCTTTAGTGATCGAGCTGTGCACTAGCTGTTAGGATAAGACCAGTGTTGTGCGGTCATCACTTGTGACCAAGGAGACCCCACGAGACTCTGCCTACAAAGGAAGCCAATCAGAATAATTGAGAAATGAAAAAAAAAAAAAACTGAAATGGAGAGAAAGAGAATTAACCCTGCGTAGACCCTAAGACTTACTCCTGGAACAGCCCAGTCACAAGAACCCATAATTTTCTCCTTTGTTTAACCGACTCTGAATTTTTATGTCTATAATCAAAAGAAACTAGCCGTTATGGAAAAAATGGCTGGGATTCAAGCCAACTGCCAGGGAGACTCTGATGCTTTGAAAAACCAAACCAAGACTTTGAGCACACTCTGGGGGTTCTAAATCCAGAACTGGAGAGAAAATGGGGCCACACTCTGCTTAATCTAGCTCACGGGAACCATCTCTCTGTGCCTCAGGTACTGGAAGCCAGGTGGGGCCAGCCAGGGCCACCGGTATATGAATCTGCCAACCAGCCCCCACCCAGATTATGCTTTATTGAGTAACTGGCCACCAAAACCCAAGCCATAGCAAGACCTGACACTAAAGTAGAGGCCTGGCCAGGGCTGGAAGGCCAGTGAAGGGGCAGTAGGGAGGTCTCAGCTGTGCTTCTGTGGAGTCCAGTGTGCTGATTTATGAGACACAATCTGCTCTTGTTTCCTGAGTGTGGATGGATGGATCCCTCTGCCTAGGTCACCTCTGCCCTCAGACTATCCTACTGTCTTCCAAACTCAGCTCAAAGGTAAGTGTTTCTGGGCAACCTTCCAAGGAATCCCAAATGAAGTTTGCTCATTTTCTATCTTCTCCCAACAAGAAATAAAGTCTGCGTTCCCAGTCCTTGGATCTGGCTTGCTTTATGACTGCTGGGGCATGCAACAGGTGATGCTTGCTGTCTCTGAGGTGAAGTCATACATGGTAAGTGACTCCTGCCTTAGTCACAGGGGACAACACTCTTGGACACACCCATCTTGTAAAAAGTCCAGCTATGCTGAATCCACCGTGCAGGAGAGGTCACAGGTTGGTGCTTTGGTGGTAATCCAGACTGAACCTATTTTGCAGCCAGCCCAGCACCCTCCCCTTATTCTTCAAGTCACTGTCAGCCATTGGGGTCACTCAGCTGAGACCAAGTTATCAGAGAGAAAGAAAGACATACACTCCAGTGCCCTGACCAAACACATGGCCATTTTATGTCTCCATGTGTTAGAGTAGTAAGTGGAACAACAGACTTGAGTGCCCCACATCATTTGCTGTGTTGTGAGATGAGATCCTGGAGAAATAAGGGGCCAAGAGCTTTCTGTTTATTTCCAACATGGAGCTGGCACACAGCAGAATTAGCAGACGAAGAGATGAGGCTTGGGGAAGCTTTTACTCAGCCCTGCTGCTACAGATAACAAGAGTTCAGCCAACCAGAGGACTTTACAAGGAGGTGGCACAACTCAGAGGAGATACACTACACTAGAGGTCACAAGGAGTCCCATAGCAAACAAAAATGATCCAAAATTGAGCTACTGAGGTCAATGACTTCAGTACCAACATGGGTGGCATCATGTGACCAAAAGGGGTCACATGGCCATAGGGTTCCAAGGCCAGGGCCAGGCCTGGGATACTTGCCTGGGACACTGGCCTAGGTGATTCATTTTGGAAACAAAGAAACAGGAAGACTTAGAGGCAGTGGGGGTGGGGGCGCCTTATGAAAAGCTCCACACTGGGGAGGCAGGTGTCAGGGACTGGGCAGAGCCCAGATGTGCAAGCAAAGATACACCTGTCAGAGGAACAGGAGACTCCCTCTGAGAAGCAAGAGGCTTCCCAAGAGGGCGTTTCCTCCCTTGCTTAGGAAAATGGTTCAGAACTTGGAAATTGCTGGAAAGCATTCATGGAAATGTTAATAGCAGGGACCAATGAGCCAGCTCAGTCAGAGAGTTGAATGGATCCTGGAAGGTTGGGCCAGAAGGATGGATCTCTGAACCAGAGCCTGGCTCCTCGGCTCTGGTTCAGAGATCCATACGCGCCGCGCATCTGCACAGCCTCAGGTGACCCTTTGAAGGTACAGGACAAAGAGTGGAGATTCGGATGATTCCGGAGAACAAAGAACGGGAGTCACATTTACTGTGCCAAGCTTTACTGTCAACAACTTTAAGCTTCAAAAGAACCTTTTAGATAGTGGTGAAGTCCCACCTTGCAGCCAAGGTAACAGAGGCTCCAGCAGCCTGACTGAGGCAAAGGAGGCAAGATGGAGGAGGCAGGACCCGGTGGGCTGCTGCACAGGAGATCCTCCACGGAGCTGTGACGGGGCTGGACTCACACTCCTACCCTCGGTTGAGTTCCACCTGTTAGTAGCAGTATGACTTCAGGGAAATCGATTCGACTTCCCACACCCCACCTTTTGATTCCTAGAACTCAACGGGGTTGGTCTGCAGTGTGGAGAAGTGACTGTAACTTTGTCTGTCACCTACAGAACTTTCGGTGGCTGACAGAGTCAGAGGGCCTGAAGCTTCTTCCCTGGGGACCCCTGGGGCTGTGGTCAGTGGTATAGCCAGCGTATAGGCTGTTTCCTGAGGACTGGAGAGTGAGGCAGCTCATGGTGCAGCAGCAGTCCTGTCAGAGAGGTGGCAAGCTGGTGCTTTGGCATGCAGCCTAGGCTTGGGGCTGCAAGCCGAGGCCTTCCGGCCCATAGCCTCTAAGTGGCTGCAGATGTGGCATGGGACGATCCAATAGGCCAGCTGCTGCCGAGGGGTGAGCATCCCTGCTCCAGCTCACAGGGGCAGACCCAGCCTGCACATGGGCTGTGCTTCCTCCTCCCTGCGACAAGGCAGGTACAGGAGGCCTAAAGAGGACACTTAGGAAAGCCACGCCCACAAACAAACACGTGCTGCGCTGTCTTTGGGCTTGTAATTACAGGGGCTGCTTTACAGGGGCTGCTGGGAGATTTTTCTGGTCTTTCTTTTCCCCAAGAGGATGTTTGCTAATGAGGTCAGATAACAACATTGTCCCTGTCAAGGTGCTGTCTGAATAGCAAGCAAGAATCATGTTTGAAATAGACAGTGCGTGGTCAGGGTGCAAATACTTAAGGTGACGAAAGGTGGGCTAGGGTGTAGCTCATTTGTGAAAGCATTTGTCTAGTATGCATGGAGCCCTGGGTTTGAGCCCCAGCACCACAGAAGCCTGGCTTGGTGGTGCATACATGCATCCAGCACGTGAGAGGCAGGAGGATCAGAAGCTCATGACCATCTTGGAGTGCACAAGCAGTTCCAGGCCAGTGTGGACCTCATAAGACCTCAAATTTAAATTAAAAAAAAAAAAAAAAGAAGGAAAAAAAGTTTCTGGTACAAACTAGGTTTCCTTTCCAGGCTGCTATACCCACAGCTCTCATTAATATTTCTTACGTGGCTCCTGAGAAATTCTTTGCATTTTGTGAACAGAGGCTTACCTATGAGAGACGCCATCACACCTACGATATCCTCACTGACTCATGCTCTCCCTCCCATATCTCAAGAGGCCCTTTTTAAAAAAAAAAAATAATAATAATTTTATTTTTTATTTTATGTTCATTAGTACTTTTCCTGCATGTGTAAGAGAGTTAGATCCCCTGAGCATGGGTTACAGACAGTTGTGAGCCGCCATGTGGTTGCTGGGAACTGAACCTGGGTCCTCTGGAAGAGTAGCCAGTGCTCTTAACCACTGAGCCATCTCTCCAGCCCCATGAAGGCCAATTTTTATATGCTAAGGTTTCCCAAGGCTTTGAGTTATCCATCTCAGGCTAGGGTCAGCTCTTGGAGCTATCTGGAAGGAGACAGAGGCCAGAGGTAAAAGCACTGGGGGTTGCTGGCCAGCCAGCCTGGCAGACTTAGTGAAAGTCCTATCTCAGAGCCGTAAGGTAGAGAGAGGGGCTGGGGAGTGGCTCAGTAGAAAGAGTACTTACTCTGCACGCATGAGGGCCTGAGTCTCAATCTCTAGAATCCAACTGAATATGTCTGCTTGTGCCTGTTACCCCAGCAAGGGGAACGGAAGCAAGCAGATCACTGGCTAGCTGGAATGACAAACTTCCAGTTAGGTGAGGACCCTTTCTCAAGGCAATAAGACTGCGAGTAATCCCAGAGCTCCTGCATCGAGATGCGGAGTGGAACTAGAAGGATCACCCAGGAGCTCAAGGACCAGTGATCCTAGACACACACACACACGCACACACACACACGCACACGCAAGCACACACGCACACACGCACACATGCACACACACGCGCACGCACACGCTTTTTAAATTTTACATCCATACTACAGCTTGCCCTCCCTCCTCTCCTCCCAGTCCCTCTCATCCACACCCATCCCCACGCCCACCATCCAATTCTTCTCCATTTCTCTTCAGAAAAGGTCAGGTCTCCCATGGATATCAACCAGCCCTGGTTTACCAAGTTATAGTAAGACCAGGCACATCCTCCCTTATTGAGGCTTGACTCGGTGACCCAATAGGGAGAAAGGGTCTCAAAGGCAGGCAACGGAGTCAGAGACAGCCTCCGCTCCCGCTGTTAGCAGTCACACTTAAAGACCAAGCTCCACAACTGTAACACGTGTGCACAGGACCTGGAGCAGTGCCCTGCAGGCTCCCTGGTTAGTGGTTCAGTCTCTGGGGCCTGTATGAGTCCAAGTTGGTGGATTTTGTGGGTTTTCTTGTGGTATCCTTGACCCTTCTGGCTCCTACATTTTTTTCTTCCCTTTCTTCTATAAGATTCCCCAAGTCCCACCTAATGTTTGTCCATGGGTCTCTACTTCTGTTTCTTCAGGTGCTGGGTGAAGCCTCTCGGATGACAATTGGGCTAGACACCAATCTATGAGTAGAACAGAATATCTTTATGAGTCATTTCAATGACTTTTTTTTCCATTTGTGTTTGGTTCTATCTTTGGTCTCTGGACTATTCAGTCTGTTTCCTGGTTCTCCCAGCAGTGTGAGGGATGGGCTTCCTCTCGTGGCATGGGTCTCAAGCTGGACTAGTCATTGATTGGCCACTCCCTCAACTTCTATGCCACCTTTACCCCAGCACATCTTGTAGGCAGGACAAATTGCAGGTCAAAGGTTTAGCGGCTGAATTGGTGTCTCATTCCCTCCATCAGAAGTCTTGCCTGGTTATAGAGATGGCTGGTTCAGACTCCATACCCTTCATTGCTAGCAGTCTCATCTAGGGTCATCCTCATAGATACCTGGGAGTTCCCAGTTCTCTGGGTTTCTAGCTCATCACAGAGATGCCAGCCCACCATTCCAGTTGTCTCTCCCAGTACTCTCTCCCTTTGTCCTCTTGTCACCTGATCCCTCCTGTTCTCCAGATTCTTTCCTGTCCTCTACCCCCATTCACAATGTCTATTCCATTTCCCCTTCTTGGTGAGATTCATGCATCCTCCCTTGAGACCTCCTTGTTACTTAGCTTCTTTGGGTCTGCGGATTGTAGCATGGTTTTATTTTATTTTACAGAAAATATCCATGTATAAGTGAGTACATACCATGTTTGTCTTTCTGGATCTGGGTTACCTCACTCAGAATGATCTTTTTAGATCCCATCCATTTGCTGACAAATTTCATGATGTCATTGTTTTTAATAGCTGACTAATACTCCACTGTGTAGATGTACCACATTTCTTTATTAATTCTTCAGTTGAGGGACATCTAGGTTGTTTCCAGGTTCTGGCTATTATGAATACAGCTGCTATGAACATAGTTGAGCAAGTGTCCTTGTGGTATAATGGGGTCTTTGGGTAGGTAGATTAAATCCCAATTTTCTGAGAAACTGCCATATTGATTTCCAAAGTGACTATACAAGTTTGCACTCCCACCAGCAATGGAGGAGTGTTCCCTTTACCCCACATCTTTGCCAGATTGAGCTGTTGAGTTTTTGATCTTAGCCATTCTGACAGGTGTAAGATGGAATCACAGAGTCATTTTGATTTGCATTTCCCTCATGGCTAAGGATGTTGAACATTTCTTTAAGTGCTTTTCTGTGATAAGAGATCCTTCTATTGAAAATTCTCTATTTAGATCTGTACCCCATTTTTAAATTGGGTTATTTGGTTTGTTGATATCTAGTTTCTTGAGTTCTTTATATATTTTGGATATCAGCCCTCTGTTAGATGTGGGGTTGGTGAAGATCTTTTCCCATTCTGTGGGCTGCCATTTTGTTCTTTTGACAGTGTCTTTTGCTTTACAGAAGCTTTTCAATCTCATGAAGTCCTGCTCATTAATTGTTGATCTTAGTGTCTGAGCTGTTGGTGTTCTGTTCAGGAAGCTGTCTTCTGTGCCAATGTGTTCAAGACTATTCCTCACTTTCTTTTCTATCAGGTTTCATGTATTTAATTTTTTGTTGAGGTCTTTTATCTGCTTGGATTTGAGTTTTGTGCAGGGTGATGAATATGGATCTATTTACATTCTTATACATGCAGACATCCAGTTAGACCATTTATTAAAGATGTGTTCTTTTTCCATTGTATATTTTTGGCTTCTTTGTCAAAAATCAAGTGTCTATAGGTGTGTGAATTTACTTCTGGGTCTTCAATTGAATTCCATTGATCAACTTGGTCTTATGCTGATATCATGAGGTTTTTGTTACTTCAAGTTCTGTAAGAGCTTGAAAGTTAGGGGTGGTGATACACCTGGAAGACCTTTATTGTTCAGGATTGTTTTAGCTATCCTGGTTTTTTTTTTCCATATGAAGTTCAGAGTTGTTCTTTTGAGGTCTGTGTTCTTTCGAGAATTGTGTTGGAATTTTTATGGGGATTGCATTGAATCTGTAAATTGCTTTTGGTAAGATGGCCATTTTCACTATGTTAAATTTACCAATCCATGAGCATAGGCGACAATAATATCGCCTTGGATATCACAGGGATGTTTTGAGGACTGGGTAGTCATGGGGATTGCTTTGGGGGCTTGGAAAACATTGAGCTCCTGTGGTCTGAGTTCGAGTGTGGCAGGGAGAAAGAATGCCAAGGCTGCAGAACTTAGATGTACAGGCTATTCTCTGTTGACGGAATCTGGCTTCCACGTTCTGCTTACTAGAGATGCAGCATATACCCACCTGCCAAACTATCACTCTGGGTATGGAGCTGTGGCAGGCATGCCTTTTGGTGTCCCTGCTTGCCCTTGCAGACTCAGGCCATGTGCAGACAGAGGAAAGGAGGCCCATTGCCTGATCTCTAATGGGTTTTTGTTGGGCTCTTAGACTATAATTACCTAATGGAGACATAGCAGCAGCAATCTTTACTGGTTTCTAGCATCCAAGGAATTAATAAAGAGTAGGTAGGAATTTTTAAAGCTTAATTTAACAGTGCATAAAGCAGTAGCCCAGAGGGAAGATGGCTCTAGAGAGGTTGTGGGTGACCTGGCTACATGTCCTTACTTGTGGTGTACCACTCGCAGGCTGCCCAATCACCAGAAAAGCCTTTCAATTCTCACTCCAGATCCTTGAGTCCCAACAGCAGTACCTTTCCCAGCACAAAACCCAAGCTGTGTTTTTAAAATTTTTCCCATTGTCCTTGCTGGTAACATATGGCTAGGACACAGTCAGGTCCCATAGTTACAAGAGATGTGGACTCTAGGGGAAATGGCCATCTTTTCGTAGAGGCCAAGGGGCACGGTGGCTCTGGGGATGGTCTATACTCCTAGTCCTTAAAATGTGTTGTAAAGACCAGTCTGTTTACATTGTAAGAGTCAGGCTAGCCAGGGTTATATGCAGGATCCTTTCTCAATGAGACAAAAATTAAGAAAAAAAGAAAAAAGGAAGGAAGGAGAGAAAGAAGGAATGAGCTGGGAGTGGCACTACACACCTGCAATCCAGGTGCTGGAAAGTAGAGTCAAGAAGATGAAGAACCCAGGGTATCCTCAGCTAAGTAATGAATTCAAGACTGAGCTGAGACTCTCTCAAAAATACAACAGGCACTGTAGCTACAACAAGTATTTGTTAAGAAGTAGAGGGAAAGATGGAGGGATGGTGAGGAAGGAAGGAGAGAGAGAGACAGAGAGAGAGAGAGAGAGAGAGAGAGAGAGAGAGAGAGAGGAGAGAGAGCTGTAATGACTGTCCACTGTCCATGCCTATAACCCCAACTCTTAGGAGGTAGAAACAGTAAGATCTGAAGTTCAAAACCAGCCTGAGCTACCTGAGACTCTGTCTCAAAACAGATAAAAGCATTGCCAGAACCTCACCACAGGCCTTCTCTGTCTAAATGTGTGAAGGAGGTGCTGGGTCCCCAGGTGTGCTTCGTGAGCACCACAGATGCTTTTAATACATTCCAAAGACTTAAATTTTAAGTAAAAAGTAAAGTTTAAATTTTAAACTTTTTAAACCTAATTCTCATACATATGTGAGGCACTTCTTCCAATAAGGCCACACCTCCTAATCCTTCTAATCCTTTCAAACAGCTCCACTCCCTGGCAACTAAGCTCTCAAATATATGAGCCTTTGGAGGCCATTCTTATTCAAACAACCACATAGTCTAATACCAATAATATACTATTATCACTATCCTGGGGACAACAGACAAAAGCTAATGCTTTGAAGAATCCCTTATTTTTTGAGACAAGTTTTCTCACTGAACCTAGAACTCACTGATTCATCTAGGTTGGTATAAGAAACATAGTTTTAAAAGCATTTTGTGTGACTTCAAATAATATAATGCATGTGGGGTAGAAGTTTGCTCCCAGGCAGCTCTGATAAGAGTTAGGCCTCAGAAGCAGGCCCCTGTCTGACCACCCAGCACCTCTTATACCTAGCCCAGGATCAACCTTGATATGCCAATGAACTAACTCCAAAGTGATGTGGATATGCTAGTGAACTAGCCTCAATCTGGGAGTGCTGATATCTCAAGTTACTGCCCAATGAAATGGTACAAAAAAAAAATGGAACTTTGGGAACGGTCTATAGGATAGCACTGCCATATACCCTAGATAGGTTATCTCTGACCTCTGAGTTGATACCCATTAGCAAGAGGACTTGAGACTCAGTGACCATTGAATTGTCACTGGACCCACACAGGATGACTGTCAGCTAGTTGGCTTATGCTCTCAAGGACCTCCTGGTCTCAGTGCCATCCTTCTAGTCTGCCGCAGCTGACTGACTTCACTGAAGACATGAGTTGAGCCTGCAAGCTTCTGAAGCATCCTCAGTGGAGAAGATTGCCCAGTGGAATCCTACAACAGCACTTCTGCCCAAACAACTGTGAAATGTCTGTTTAACTTTTCTATTAGCACGGTAGTCTAAGGAATGTTTGTGTGAATAAAGTGAGCATATTAGAAAGTCAGATCTTGTGTGGACTTCCTAACTGCTGAGCACCTGACTGCCCATTGGCCCATGCTCTCCACAGCTGGTCAGTAGCAATCTCCAGCTATCCTCCTGTCTCTGCTCCTCCAGGACATGGATACCATGGCTGTCTTTCTATATGGGTGTCAAGTCTGATCCTAGGACCTCATGCTCACACAGAGGTGCTTTGCCTACTGAGCCACCTTCCCAGCCTCCCTTCTAAGCCCCAGTTCCTTCCCATTCACTGTTTCTTTGCCACCACCAAACGTGCCAAAAGACCACTGTGGAAAGATCCTCCAGATGGATAATATTCAAAGAAGCCTCTAAATGCCAAGGGACCCAATGGAAGGGACATATCTTAGCCTCCTTTCTCCCAGAGATCCCCCAATTCCAAGCACTACCATTCAAGTTTAAGACCTCAAGCATCAAGTAGGTACTCAATATTCCTCTAGCAAGCCTAGCATACTGACCTGGGAATCTGAGCTGGGAAATAAACATTCCATATGATTTTCAGAGTCTCTAATACCCTGCCCAGACACCCCTAATTGATGGGCAACAAGCATAGTGTTCCCACCTACCCATGCTGCAAACTCTTTCTATCATTTGAGATGGGTTGTCTGTCCTTGCTCCTGGGAAGGTCAGCCTTGCCTGGGCCTCTTGAAGAGTCTTCCTCCTTCAATGACTCCTGTCTCTGTTCATATCCTGTCTCTACAAGCCCACCCTCTTCTAGGTCTTAAAAAAACCCCAAACTGTTCTCCACCCTATACTACCCATCTCTCCCTTCCTTTTCCTAGGAAAATGTCTCCAGAGAATATTTGCGGTCACCATCTTCTGTCTCACTGGTATTCTGAATAATTCTGAATGTGAAAGATGCTACAGAGAGTGTACAGTAGAAAGCAATGTCATCACTCTCACGTGTGCCCATGTGTTGGTTGGTTTTTTTTGTCACCGTGACACAAGCTTTGGACATCTTGGAAGAGGGAACCTCAAATAAGAAATATGTCCATCATTTTGAATGGGAGTGAGGTGACGTGGATCTGGGAGGAGGCAGAGGACAAATGGAGGGCAAATATCATCAAAACATTCCGTATAAAGATTCTCAAAAAAAACCTTTTAAATATTATATTTTAAAATAATGTCTGAAAGACTCCTGTGAGAAGATGTGAGTATGGTAAATATGGACAACACATGGTCTTCCAGCTCTTGGAAGTGGAGGTGGGCGGTTGTGCAGACGAGCCAGCCTCCATACAAGAGATTCTAAGTAAACAAAAAGAAAAGCGCCAAGGCTGCTGAAGCTTCTGTAGTTCCTGTGTTTTTAATGTTCCTCTGAGAAGTGACCTGATAACACTCACACCCACCCTTACCTGTGCTCCACCAGAGGAATCCTTTCATGACTACCACACAAATTTTCTAAGATTCTCTCTTTGAGGCCTGGAGAGATGCCTCAGAAGTTAAGAGCACTTGCTGCTCTTGCAGAAGACCTGGGTTCCATTCCCAGCACCCACACTGGGGAGGAAGGCAGAATTGCAACCTCTTATTACTCTAGTTCCAAGGGATCAGATGCCCTTTTCTGGCCTTTGCAGGCACTGCATTCACATGGTGCACATATATACACTCAGGCATATATACATATACACATAATAGATTGTTTTTAATGTTCTGTTCCATTAAATATGAATCTGTATGGCTCTAACTAAATAAAAATCCAAATATCTGTTCAATGTCTCTTCTATTATTATCTGAGAGGTTCTCCATCACTCCTGGGTCATGCTTGCCCTCAGGCTCCACCGACACTGCCTATGGATTACTGTACTTCTCAAAACATACCCCTTAACTGTTGCTGTGGATCTCGCACTATGGAGAACCTCAGGACATCACTTGGTAGCTAATACATACTCACTAGCCAGATGGAAACTGTCTCCTGATTGGTTCCCTCCTTCCCCCAAACACACATTTTCTGTCCCTCCCTTTGCACACCAGCCTCTCGCCTTCCTGCTGCCTTCCCCGGTGGGTAATGCTCTTTCTTCTTCCCAGGTCTCCGTTTTTTTGGTTTGGTTTGTTTTCCCCTCGCCGTCTGTTTTCTAACCCTTCTTTGAATGTAACTGTAACTGTCCCTTCTCATCCATGCAATAAGAGTCCCCATTCTACTTCACATTTTCAGTCTCTGACTTTCTCAGTGGTTCACTTACTCCAAAATTAAAGCAATTCTACCTCAAATGGTCTGAAACATGTTCAGTGGAGATTTAGGCTGGACCCTGCTCAAATCTGCTTGCTCAGTATTTTCTAGTCCCCTTCTTCTACATGGCCCTTTAAGTCCCTTGCAGGAGGCAGCCATGGTGTCCACTTCTGAGAAATACTGGAAACACTCCACCTTTCATCCTTTTCTTTGCCACCTGCCTAATTCTGCAGGCTGTATACTTTAGTTATGAGATGTGGGTCTATCTCTGTGATCCACTAGTAGGCAGGGACATGTACTTTGGCATCCAGCCTTCCCCAAATCAGAGGTCATCAGGGCCGTATTCCCCAGCTGATACACCTTTCCAGTATAAACTAAAGTTAGGAGCCTATTTCACTGTCTGCTGTTCTCAGTGGCACCTGCACCATAGGTCTCTGTTCTTCCTGATGGAAAGCTATCCTTAGGTCTCACACACCATCTAACTGCACCACCTCAAGAACTTCCTCTTGTGCAGGCTCTAATTTCTTGAAGGAATTGTACATCAAAACCTCCAGCTCCCAGATTTGCTGCTTTGCTGCAATTCAAGGACTGGTGCAGTTGTGTAGACAGATCTGGATAGACACAACCTAATCTGAAAAGCATCGTCAGATAAGCCAGTGACTTGGGGGAACTAGGAATATAAAGAGGTTTGACTGGTGCTGTTTTTACTCGTGTGTCATGGCTGTGTCCCCTTCTGGGACAGTTTGCTGCCCTCTGTCTGCTCCTGGATTGTACTTTATTTGTCAAGGTAATGTCTTCCAGGTCCAATTGTTCCTGCACACTGCATCTACAAGGCTTTCAGTGCCTCCATTGGAAGCTCTATTTCCTTGAGGCCCCTGGACCAGGCAATGGAGACCCACCCAAACTTTCCCTAATACACGGCTCTCTTCTCTTGGAACATCACAGACGCCCTGCCAGAGTGATAAACAAAAGACAGGGCCCACAGATCACCCCTGCCCACGTCAAAGAAACTACTGAAGAAGAAACCTTCAGCCATCTTGGATTGGGTTTGTTTTTTGTCAGTCGTGACTGTGGACCAGAGAGAATCAATTTCAGGGAATTTACACAGAACAAATCTTGTCCCAGAAGCATCCCTGATAACACTGCAAAACACAACTCCTCATGTTTAGCCAAACCACACTGGGGGAATGGCATGACTGAACATAACCACTCAAAATTAAACATGCCTGAGTATCAGAGTTGTCACCCTGACAACCAAGATCCCAACATCAATTAATAAGGACTGCATTTGCACGGTGAGAGTTCTATGTCAGGAACCTCAAGAAAAGCCACCATATTTCATGTCAGAAACTTCAGGAAAAGCCACCATAGCCCATCCACTTCTGTGCCTTTGTTTCTGCCTTGGCCCCCCACATTGTTACAGTGTATAAAATAAACTCAGCTTTTTCTTCTCTGGCCTGTCTAGGGTGAATTCATTCACCACCTGCCAATCCCCCACTGTAGGAAGGGCTTGCCACAATAACTTATCTCCCTACAGGGAGACATAAAATTTGCCTGTCCATAAAACATTTTATTATTCAGTCTGAACATTATGTTTCATCGCCGTGTAGCATGTGTCTCATTATACCAGACACTAACATGTATCTGAAAATGAAATTCTGGAAGGTTGCCCTGGCTTACAGAATGCCTGCAGTGTGGTCTTGGAATGGTGGATATCTGAGCCCTGGCCTATGGACATGGCTGTGACAGCCGGCTCTGCATTCACAGAGCGCTTAGTTGGGGGGGGGGAGGGGGGTGAACTATGGAAAAGGTGGTGTGGATATTCCTCACTGTGCTAGCTGCTTCTCTGTGCTGTAGGCTGGAGAGGGAAACCTTGTAGTCAAAGTCAAGGGCAGTGTTTAAACCCTCAGTGACTAGGAAGAGAATTCTGTGTTAAATGAAATGGAGGCTGGGAGTGTTCTTCATGTTCACTGGCCTCTTTTTTCTTCTCTTCCCATTTTAAAATTCCCCACAACATTGTTCCTGGCTTTGCTCCGGGAACTGCTATATGAGCATGCCTGAAGATCACCTGGGGATCTTGTTAAAATGAGTCTGATTCCATGGGTCTGGGCTGAAGTACTGTCCTAGCAAGCAGCTGGCTGATGGCTGGCGCTGGCTGTTCATGGACCACACTGAGAGTACCATAAGGCTAGAAATACGTCCTCAAGTATGGTAGCCACCAAGTATATGTAACTGTGTAACTGAAATCCAGGGAAATTGCAAATGCAATTCATTTCTCACTGGCATTGGCCACACATTGGCTCTACAGCCCTGCATGTGGCTATGGAGAGGCTACTGCTGCTCCACAGAGCAGGGAGGTTGTCAGAAGTACTGCTCCCTAAGATGATGTGTTACTATCCCTGTCATGGGCCAGTGTCTCAGAACAAGGAAAACTCAAAAGTGAGAGTGTACTTCAGTTAGTAGCGTGCTTGCCTAGCATGCAGAAAGTCCTGGGTTTGATTCCCAGGATCGTATAAACCCGGTATGCTGGCACATAGTAATCCTAGCATTTGGAAAGTGGAGGCAATATCTTCACCTCCATAGTTCGAGGCCAACTTGGGTTTCAGAAGACTCTGTCTCAATCTCCCATCTCTGCCAAAAACAAAACAAAACAAAACAGGCAAAATGCCACGCCATAGTAACACACAGGTGCAAGATGGCATCAGGTGCACAGGAAGTGCTCAATCTAAAGCCGATTTGCATTTCCTTATCCAAGTCCATTTACTCCACCGTCAGAAGCTTGGTGAGCAACTGTCACAGCAGAGTCCTTCTGCAAGTGGGGGGGATGGGAGCAGGGAAACTGCCAGAGAACTAAGTCAGTTCTTCACAGATTGGAGCAATCAAGCAAGCAATGCAGCCCAGCTCCCTCCTCTTATACTGTTCTGAGGCCCTGCAATTGCTGCAGCAACTCAGCAAAAAGTTCTCCAGCTGGGGAAGTAGGGCGGCAGGAGAGACATTCTCCAAGAATGCCTTTCATGTGGACCCAGAGCTGTCATTTCCCCAGCAATTCTGTGAACCAGGACCTGGGGGGCGATTTCCCAAAGCACAGTTGCTGTGCATGTGGCTGGCTTTAGAGAGCACATAACAGAGAGGCAGGGGCATAACCGTAACCAACGAGGGCAGGCCCAGACAAGCCTCACTCTTCCTTTGTTCATGGCCCTGCAGGGTGGGACTAGCCCCAAGGATTAGAGCAGCTTGCTGTCAGGTGGGTAGCTGCTGGCTCCAGGTGAAGCAACAAGGAGCAGACACTGGTACTGACCCCGGGCTCTAATAATTCACAAGCCTCTGGCCTAGTTGACATACAGTGATGACCCTGTCTCTCACACTGAGTCAGCACGAACTCCAGCCAACCAATGGATCCACAGCCGTAATTCAGATGGAAAGAACACTGAAATATGAGACTTGGAGAAGCTGAAGTCAAAATCTCCCTCTGGCCACTACCACCTTGAGCTCAGTCTCCTGGCCACTTTGGATCTCAGTTTACTTTTATATAATAAGAGAGATTCTTTCTCTCTCTCTCTCTCTCTCTCTCTCTCTCTCTCTCTCTCTCTCTCTCTCTGTCTCTCTCTGTGTGTGTACCTGGTGTTCAATAAATGTTGATGTAACCCTCCCATATTTAAGAGATACCAGTGATCATATGTTGACATAGTTCCTGTCCTCACTAACCGGATTGTGTGGACAGAAAGACAAATACTAGTCAGTGAGTCACATGAGACAATGCACAGTGACAATGGCAGGTTCAACAACAGACTGTAGTGAGAATCTGCAGCAGAGGACCTGACTTCCCTGAACAGAGCATGCTTGAGGTGAACACTCAGAAGTAATGGGGTTCAGTAGGCAGATAGAAGAGGGACAATAGTCCAGAATCCAGAAATAGCATGTGCAGAGGCTCTGTGGCAAGAGTGTCACACAGGGAGTCAGTCTAGATAATAGACTCAGGGCTTGTGGTGAGAAGAGAGCCTGGAAAGGGGTGGAGCTAAAACTGTGCTGGACGGTAAAGGCCAAGCCAATTATATACACTTCCAGCCAGGAGCTTATGATTCATCCCAATGGGATAACTATTGAGTTTCTGGTCAATATTCATGGGTGTGTCGGGTCTATTATTGCATCTTGGGCCATAGCCTATAAGAAATTAAGGCAGTGTCAAACTTATCCAGTTGGAATTTCTACAAACCACCAACCTCTCAATGTATGCACAGCCCAACTGCAAGGAATCGAGAGCAAGTGAGAACCAGCTTCCAGGAAGGTTCAGGGTGCTCAGGGGAGAGTGAACCCAATCTGCCTTTTTCCTGCCACATCTCTGTGAATCACATCCATTTGCTTCTGACTGCACAAGTGGTTTGCATTAGGGGGACCATGGTCTTGTCTTTTCTGCTTTTATTCTTTCCAGATGAGGCTAGACCGGCAGGCCTAGCAGGATGGAGGAGTGGGGTGATTGATCGGCAGCCAATCCAAGGAGCCTTGGAGAGGTCAGAGGGGAGTATCTAGCCTCAGGCTAAGGGAGGAGGAACCCCCTTTCAGCCCATTGGGGTACATCTTCATTCTGTCTGGGTGTGTCAGCTTCAGTCACAGTAGTGACTGAAGAGGGAACAATGGTAATAATTCTTTAGCATTGAGCAATCATCCTGTGGGGAGAATCTAAGTTCACACACTCGTCAATAGTCCTAAATGGACTCAGTTTCACCTGGGAACCCCATTCTAGGATGTGGGAGGAATTCAATCTTGGTTAGTTTGGTGTCTTTTTTACCCTGGATTGTGCTGAACCCCAGAGAGAATTGTGAAGAAAACGGGCATGGGATGATTTCTTACTAAGCCTTGCTTCTCACGAAGCCTAGGAGATGGCCCAGTGAGTAAGTAGCTTACTATGCAAGTATAAGGACCTGAATCCCCAGCAAAAATCCCCTAAAAAGCCAGGATGTGACTGCACATGTCTGTGGCCCCAGCACTGCAAGGGGCAGAGCCAAAGAGATATCTGGAATTTGCTGGCTGCCAGCTGAGCTAATCAGGCAGTTCTGGGTTCAATGAGAGACCAGTCTCAAGAGAACAAGGTGGAGAATGATAGAGAAAGATACCTGATGTCCTCTACTGGCCAACACACACACAGAGAGACACAAACAGACACACACACACACATGCACAATCACACACACACACATGCACAATCACACACACATGCACAATCACACACACACTGTCTCTCCTTCTCTCTCACACACACACATACTCACACACACATTCACACACAAACACACACAAACACACACACACACACACACACACACACACACACACACACACACACCGTTATATACCATAAAGACTCTCTCTTCTGCCCAGCAGCAGCACAGGTCTTTTTCCCAAACCAGTGGCTTGTCTTTCTGAGGCCCCAGGACACAGGGGCCACACCATGCCATTCTTAACCACATAGGACCCAAAGGTGTCACTATCAAGCTGCACCAAAGGGGCATGGATAAGGTGTGAATAAGTTCCTGCCACCGGCCTGGAGCCCATAGCTCCCAGTCTCCTTTCCTACCTCCCAGCCATGATCTGTTCCATCTGAGGAACTGAGAACTCACTCCCACTCACCCTCACCCCCAAGCTGGTATACCCAAGACTCCAGGGGTTCTGCTGTGTCATCCATCCCCTCAAGTCTTAAGGGGACAATCTTTGGGCTGGTAGACTCAGGGAAGAGCCAGGGCAGAGGGATGGTTAGAGGCCGAAACTAAGATGTCAGCTGCTTTGTCAAGTACTGAATGAGGACTCTGGTGGCAGTGTTAGTGCCAGAAGCCTGTGACTGCCGTGTGGGGCCAGCTCCACGCCACCCCCTCTGAGCTCAGATTGAACTGTAAGGCCTGTGTGTCAAAGGAGAAGCTGCCAAAAGTCCTTGCAGTCACTGTGTCACAGCCAATTGGCCCAGCCCAACATGGCCTCCAGGTGCACTGGTCACCTCAGACACTCTGCTAGCTGCTAAAATGGTTCCTGTTATCTCTGAGTATACACTGGGATTTTCTTGACAAAACATAGTTAGATTAAATCTTTGGAAGCAGTTTTCGTGGAGATTTACTTTATTCTAGCCATACTGCCTTCTTGCTGGACCTTAGAAGCTTGTAATCACCCCCGGGCCTTTGCACATGCTATTCCTTAGGCTCAGAGGATATTTCTCTTACTAGATAGCCGTGTAGCTTCAAGCAGTTGATCAATTGCCATCTGACCAGTGAGGCCTTCCCTGACCAAACTATTTTAGATTGTTTTCCCACCCCCTCCTCATTCTTTCTTCTCTTTCTCACCAGATTCTTCTCAAAAGCACTTATTTCTAGTCATCCCATCTACCATTTATTGTTTTCCTCTTGTGGAAGGATTTGATTCTGTCCATTGGTCATGAAGAAAGGAAAGGTAGAAGAGATGGGAAAGGATTTCCCAGGAGCTTTCTGTCTCTTTCCCACTATATCCATAAAGCCCTAAAGCACAGAAAGGTTAGGTGCCTTCATCAAGAACACACAGCTATTCAGTAGAAGGCAATCTCTTTTTGTTTGGGTTTTTGTTGTTGTTGTTGTTGTTTTGCTTTGAGATAGAGTTGAACTTAGCACTTTGCTTTAATCTCAAAGCTGTCCTCCTGCCTCAGCTTCCCAAGTGCTGCGATTACAAACGTGCACTTCCACGTTCAACTCTTGGTTCTTTCTCCACATTTGTTGATTGATTGAGTGCGTGAGTGTGTGTGTGTGTGTGTGTGTGTGTGTGTGTGTGTGTGTGTGTGTGTGATGGCACACATGTGGAGGTCAGAGGGCAACTTTCAGAAGTCAGTTCTCTCCTTCCATCATCTGGCTTCTGTGAATAGAATCAGGTCATCAGCTTTGCCATGGGCTCCTCATGATGCCAGCACCCATAAGCCTTTTCTTTCCTTTCACTGTGGGACCCCTTTCACCCTTCCCAGTATGGCTTCTAGACTTCTCCAGGAAACCTTTGTTGGTACTCTGGGTTGAGAGCTGTCCTTCCTGTGAGCCACAGTTCACACAGTTCCTGCCCATCGAAGCTCTGGACACAGCACGTTTCATATGTGGTTGTTTCTATGTTAGACAACATGTATGTTGAGAGCCAAGCTCGGTCTTGGCACTTGTGTCTGTAACACCTGCACTCCAGTGTTAGAACTTGACTGTTAGAACTTGTTAGAACAGGAAGATCAGGAGTTTGAAGCCAACCTGATCTACAGAGTATGACCCAGTCTCAGGGAGAGCACAGGACAGAACATCACCACCCTCTGTCAAGGTCTCTAAGGGCAGGCCTATTACAGAAGTTGACAGCTCACAACCTCCTGGGTTCACAGGGGGTATCTGGCTTGCCTTACTGAAAGAAAAAACAGCAGGAAAGGAGAATGGGGTGTCAAGCCCATTTTTAATTAACAGTTGCAAAACAGATCTTCCCAAGTGAGCTATCTTTCTGTCACACTCCCTACCACATGAGAGGGTTTTACTGAATCCAGATGCTCCACCCAGAGCCCAGAGAGGTTGAGGCCTCGGGAGGTGATGAGCCCCTGCATGGAGCGTACTGCAGGGAAGAGCAGCAATGGGGTGTTTAGTTTGGATTTCACATAAGGAGCTGACATAGTCAGGGAAAGTGACTCCAAGCCTGCTGGGAAGTGACCACGGCCAAGCCCTGAGCTTTCTGCTGCTTTCTTGTGTGGCACCACCAGGCACCAGGACATCGCACCAGCTCAGGGCAGAAGGGTGAGGCTTAGAGATTCTCACTGAGAGGAGTGCTGAAGGGGGTCCTACTGGGACTGAGTCCAAGGATTCAGGGAGGCTCAGACCTTACCATAGCAACACCACGTGTTCACACAAGGATGGGGCTTCCCTCTGCACTGAGACAGAGAGTAGGTGAGCTGACTGGGGTCTCAAGGGCTAGAGGGCTTCAGCCAAACCTAGTTCTCAGGTTCCCTATCCGTGGTGCTGTTACTCACTCCTGCCATTCTCAGTCAAGTTAGAGCCAGGGAGGAGTCAAGCCACCTAGAATTTTGCCTACTCAGTTTTTGTCTGGATAACTGAGCCATCTGACGACCTTGGTGGGTACTGAGGCTTGGTTGGATGACCACAGAGTCCCTGTATACCAGTGTATATGACACCCTGTGTTCAAGTCAGTAGAGTACTTTTGCTGAGTACTTTTCCACATCCTGTCTCATGCCCCTGCTTTAGTGAGCCACACTGGGGGTAACTTGAGCATATGAGACCTCAAAGCCTGCCCCTACAGTGACACACTTCCTCCAGCAAGGCCACACCTACTCCAAAAAGGCCACATCTCCTAGTAGTGCCGTGCCCTATGGGCCAAGCATTCCACACATGAGTCTATGGGGACCATTCCTATTCAACTCCCTCCACAATATTATCCCTGTGAAGTAGTAAGAAATGTATTTCTTATGTTATAGGAAAGGCAACTGTGGCCCAGAGAGGTAAAGTCACTTGCCTAAGGTCACAGAGAAAGTGAGAGAGGCAGTCTGATACCAAACTTTTGCCCTCCCTATGCCCTGTGTCTAAGGAAGATAGCCTGAAACAGCACAGGGGTTGATGTCCCATATGAATCTCCTGAAAAGCTATGAGGAGGCCAGGGAGCTTGAGGTTTGTGTGAGAATATGAGTTCAAATCCCCAGTGCCCACATAAAGAAAAAAAAAAAAACTAGACATGGCCAGACATAGTCCTATAACTCCGACACTATGGGTGAGAGATCAAATCTTTTAAGTTCAGACTCCATCTTAGAGAACTTGAATTCAGGTAAACTAACAGGCCGGTACCTAGCATTGGTTTCCAAGTTACCCTCCCCCCAACAAAACACAATTTCTAGGCTAACCCCAACAAATTCAGTGTCTCCGAGTTAATTGCTAAGTCCGTGGGTCTCTCAGAAAAGACAGGGAGACCCAGGGAAATAAAAAACAACATACAGATCCAGGCCTCTAGGGAACACTGGCCAGCATGAGGCTCAAGGGAGCAGGTCAGGCTGGCTGGTGGAAGCTGCCAGAGTCCTGTTTAGCCTTAGGCTAGGCTGGAAACCGGTCCTGCTAAACAAAGCCTTACACAACCATCCCATTAATTGCATTAACCCAGAAGGTCAAGCTAACTCATTCCAGCCTCTATGGGGCTCTGGTTGGAGGGGACAGGAGAGGGCAGGCGCCTGACTTCCGGGGCCTGGTGTCCATGTTGATTTCATTAACTCTGAGATTCCTGCTTCCCCTGGGCATGGCCTCCCAGGCCCCACCCCTGGTTGCTGCCTGTTGTCCCCAGAAAAGCCAGGCAAAAAAAAAGGAAAGGCTCTAGGGTAGAGTTTAGGATGGTAAGAATACTGACGCAGAGTAGCCAGGTTAAATAGTATGGGGCTGCAGATAATATACATAGACCAGGTTGGAAGTGCTAGCCTCGGGTCCAAAAGCCTGAAGGTAAGGAAATAGCCTATCAGGTTCTTGGGATGAGACTAGGTGACTAGCTCAGGCTCATGGCATAAAGAATGCCCAGGACTCATCTGCCAAGGGTCTGTCAGCTATGGGAAGGGCAGGGTAAAGGCCCTCAACAGGACCAAATTGTACTAGTGCATTGGGACTGGAGGGCACAAGGAAAAGAACTGACTCAATAATCAATAACTAAATAAATATGATGGGAACTTGGGAAACTGCAATAGATTGGTTCAGTGTAGTTTCTGGACCAACAGCTTTGCTATCACCAGTGAACTTTTAGAAAGTCAGATGAGCAGAGCTAGGAGATAAGTCAGTGGGTAGAGTTTAACATGCAAGTTCGAGGCTGGAGTTTGGATCCCGAAAACCTACACAAATGCCAAGTGTAGTGACAACACAGACCTATAATCGCTCCTATGGTGAGATGGGCCCAGAGACAGGAGAGGAGAGTCCCTGGTCTTTTTGGTCAACTAGCCTGCAATACACAGCAGTGGACAAGTGTGTGTGTGTGTGTGTGTGTGTGTGTGTGTGTGTGTGTGTGTGATAAATGGTATGTGTAAGTGCAGGCATATATGTGTTGCTACACACATGTGAAGGTCAGAAGGCAACTTTCAGGAGTTGGTTCTCTTCTTCCAACATGGGGTCTGTTGTCAGGTTTGTGTGGCAAGAGTTTTTTCCTTCTAAGCCATCTTGCCAGTCTGATCCTGATCTTAAACCAAGTGGAAGCTAAGGGCTGATACCCAAGATCTTCCTCTAACCTCCACGCACTTGCCATAGAAGCACAGGCTTGCATTCACTCATGCAAATGTTCATGCACACACAATATACAACACATACACAGAAATGCAGATTGTCAGGGCTGGGGAGATAGTTCAATCTATAAAATACATGCCATGCAAACATGAGAATATGAGTTTGAGCCTCAGTAACTTTGTAAGGGGAAAAGGTGGGAATTGTGGTGTATGGTTGTAATCTCAGTTCTGGGAAGACAGAGACAGGAGGATCCCCCACCAGCCTAGCCCATTAGGGAGAACTCCAGATCAACGAGAGATCTTGTCTAAGACAATCAGATGCAGGTCACCTCCTGAGCAGTGACATCCAAAGCTGTCCTCTGGCCTCCACACACATGTGCAAACATGGCATCCATAAAAACACGCACATAAGCACATACGTGGGCACACATTAAGCCATGCTTTAGACCGAAGACCAACTATCAGATTACCTGAAAGTGTAGGAAGAATCTTGGGTTTCGCCCCACTGCTGTCTGAAGTTCACTAAGACTTAGAGGGCTCAGTATACCTTCCAGTTTGACAAAGGGTACACCTGAGCCCTCATGCCCTAGCACTCTTTGGTTTGAGTGAGGATAGGACTGCCCCCCTCTAGGACCAGTGACAAATAGATGCAGACAATAGGAAAAAGTGGGCCACACAGCTCCAGACACAGGCAAGAGCTTTCCTCAGCCTTGCACGAGTCCAGATTGTTCCCAGAAAATGTCACCAAGAAAAATAATGGTCTCATCAAGCCTGCAGCATGCTCAACCTAGATGGTGTGCAGAAAGCAGATTGTAAAGGCAAAAAGACAAACAGCCTGACAGGCACCATTCATAGTCCACAGGAGACAGCCGGAGAGGCAGGCGGGCTCCTAGCACTCTGTGATACGGCATGATTTAGGAAGTCACTGGAGGTGGCGGCAGGCACGGAAAACCTGCAGAGACGCTCCTGGGAAGGCAAAACTGCTGAGACAGGAGACAGAAGCTGTGGACCTGTGACCTCTCCTCACATCTGGCCAGCATGATTTGGGTCCTTCTGTCCAGGGAAAGGTCTGATGAATTCCCCAATGGACGACAGGAGACTGCCCTCGGGAGCCCAAAGATGGGCTAAGAATGGCTTTACCCTCCTGACAGGTGGGTCTTTAAACTGGGTGTCCTATTCCATTTCATCAGAACTGCTGAGAAAATGCTGGCTTTCTCCCTGAGAGGCTCTGGCTAAACACCTTGTGTGTCATTTTCTTTTCTTTGCTCTCTCTCTCTTTCTTTCTTTCTTTCTTTCTTTCTTTCTTTCTTTCTTTTTCTTTCTTTCTTTCTTTTTTCTCACTTAACCCTTTCAACAAGTCTGTGACATAGGTCTCACTACTATAGATATTAACAAGTAGATTACTTATTAAGTGCCAATATGAATTTATCAGTCTACATATGGAGAAACTGAGACTACAGAGAGTTAAATCACTTTTCAAAAGTCAGCTAGCTAAAAAGATGAGATTAAAGAGTCCAGACATCCTGTGAACCTGAGTTACTACAGAGTCTGGGCTCTCCCATACCTGCGCCTTTGTTGCTTACAGTGTGGGGTTGAACCACTGTGTGCAGTACCATTTGAAGCTTTTGATACAAGAATGTAAGTCCTCCTCCTCCTCCTCTTCCTCCTCTTCCTCCTCTTCCTCCTCCTCCTCCTCTCCTCCTTCCTCCTTCCTCCTTCTTCCTCTCTCTCTCTCTCTCTCTCTCTCTCTCTCTCTCTCTCTCTCTCTCTCTCTCTGTGTATGTGTGTGTGCACGCATGTGTGTGCATGTGTAAAACCCAGGACTTCACTCATGCTAGGTAAATACTTTTTTTACTGAGTTCCATCCACAGGCCCACATCAAGCACTCTCCATGTTATTTTTGAGACAGGGTCTCTCACTGAATCCAGCTAGACTGGCAGACTGGCTAGCCAATGAGCTCCAGCGATCTCCTATCTTCACCTCCTCAACCTCTAGCATTGGAGTTACCAGCACTGCTGCACACTGATTTTTTATGGATGCTGGGGCTATAAACCTAAATCTACACATGTATAGACTAAGCCAATCCCTCAGCCTGGCTCAGAAGTTTTCAAAGTTGCCTTTATCTAGTTTTTTGTCACTTTATCTAATATTTGCCACATTCGGTGTCTTCCTATGAAGTACACAGTGGGGTGATGATTTGCTTTAAAAGTATCAAATCAAAGTATCCATCAAATCAAATACTATGGTTTTATAGATGAGTAAACAGAAGGATGGAAAGAAATGAAGATGTTCAGAAGTTCCTCAGCCAGTCAAGTGGCGGCTGGAAGGCCCTCCACAAAGCCACTTTGTTTCCAATTTACTGGGGCAGCTGGCCTTTTCAGTCATGCTTTCTGTTTGGCCATGAATGATACCCACAGGTTCATAGGTGTGAACACTTGGTCCCCAGATCCTGGTGCTGTTTTGAAAAGTTATGCAGTCTCCAGAAGGCAGAGCCTTGCTGGAGGAAGTGATCACTGAAGAGGGGCTCTTCAGGTATGACTGCCCAGCCCCACATCCTGGCCCTGTTTACTCTCTGCTTTTAAGAAAGATTTGATGTGAGCTGGTCCTTTATGCCTGGAGTCCAGTGCCTTCTCAGCCACGATGGTTGTATCCCTCTTTCAGCTGTGAGCCTAAAGACACCCTGGTCACAGCAACAGCAACTAAAAAGTCTTCCAAATGCCTTGAGTCTAGATGAGTGACTCAAACAAGCCCCCAGAAACTCTGGGGGAAGGGATTCCCTTACACACTGCTGTGTTTACTAATGCTGTGAAGCTTGTGACTCTGGACCAGAAGTAAGGGATGGCTGTGGGGAACAAGTCAGCTTAGAAGGGTCCAAAAGACAGACTAGGGGGTGTTCCCACAATGTAGAGGGTAGAACCTCCAGACCTCACCTCCTGAGGTAGTCCCAGCCATGCCACCCAGGCTCAGACCACCATCCACCTACTCCACCCGTTTCCTAGGAGACACTGGAGAAGGGTCATGTGCAGAGCTGAGTGGAAAGAGCTGTTGAGTGCAGGCCCACAGACCACACGGAAGTCCACTGGGAAGTGGTTCCATCACAGCAGCTAATCTGATGACTGCTGTGTTTTAAGAGGAGAGATTGCTGTCTCACAGGCTGCAGTGCATCACCAGGGGACATTCTTAAGCAAGTCATCAACTTTTCAACCTAGGGGTGATGCCTGTGGTCAGACCTGTCTGTTCTCACAGGCCACTGACTCAAGCCTTTCCCTCCAAGGCATACATGACTGACAGTGTTTATTCACACATGCTTAACCTACTCCCAAGTGTATATGTTCCCCTGGCAGGCAAATATTTCAAAGAGTAATAACATTGCTAATTGTGTGGGAAAATCCAGCAGCTGACATTTGTGTGTTGCTGGTAAGAGGATAAATGGGTGAACAGATACAGACACAACAGAGAACAATCTAGAAGTGTCTGATGAAACGAAACTTTTTTTTTTCAAGACAGGGTCTTAAACTGTAGCCTAAGCTGGTTGGTCATGAACTGGCAATCATCCTGTGTCAGTCTCCCAAGTGCTATTTCAGAAGCCACCATTGTTGGCAGAATACTGCATTTCAGTTGTATTTTCTGTAAGCCTGAAATTCCATCGTCCCTGCAGGGTGTTAGTAACTGTGAAAACCTAGAAATGACTCGGGGATCCAATAGGAAAAATGGCAAAGCAAAACATATTATCATCACAATGAGTTAAAGCTATGTGGCCTGAGGGTGGACTTGTACTCACTAAGCATGAAGCCTGTGTTCAGACTCCAACACCAAAACCCAAAGAGCTGTGTGCGTCATTATAGATAGATGTCAAAATATACTGCTGAGAGCTAGCAAGATTGCTCAGCAGGTAAAAAAGGCACTTGCCTCACAAGCCTGACGGCTTGAACGCAGTGGTCAGAACCACCTGAGAAGTTGTCCTGTGCATCTACATTTGCTGTGTTTATAAAAAGATAAGGAATATGTTTTCGTGGATGTGTGGTAAGGTATGAGGGAAAGGGGGTGCCTCTGTGGGCCCATGCTAAGGCATTCCTTCCCACTGAGGGACCAGCCACATGACAGTATAATATAGAATAAAGTTTATTCAGGGCAAGGTGAGGGGAGTTGAGAGGGTAGTAGAGACAGAGAAAGGCAGAGAGAGTAGAGGAGTAGAGAAGTAGAGGCCAGCTATGAGCATGTGGAGAGAGATGGGAGAGGGGACTGGGGAGGGAAGGGGGAGGGGCTAGAGGACAAAGCGGGAACAAGAAGGCAAGAGCAAGAGAGAGCTGAGGGGGCTAGCAGCCCCTTTTATAGTGAGTCAGGCCTACCTGCCCATTGCCAGGTAACTGTGGGGTGGAACTTAGACAAAATGCTAACAACACGTACACATGTATATATGCACTGTGAAATGCAGGCGTGTGTATGCAACACATATACAGATACTTAATAAATAAATGTAGAAAAACTTTTAATGTACTGTTAAAAGCCTAGCCTGATGGTTAGAGTTTGGTGGTCTGTGGTAGAGCGCTTGCTCTATGCATAAGACCCTAGGTTCAATTCTCAGTAGTACAATACAGTGTGTGTGTGTGTGTGTGTGTGTGTGTGTGTGCATACATACATAGTTATATGATATCAAATTAAAATCATATATATACATATGTAAATACATATACATATATGTATATTTAGACCAGGCTGCTCTCTAACTTGCTACATATTTGAAGATGACTTTGAACTTCTGGTCCTCCTGCCTCAGTTTCTCAGGTATAGGATTATAAGTATGTACTGCCATGCCTGTTTTGTTAACTTGATTGTTTAATTTATTTGATGCTAAGGAGCAAGCCTAGGGCTTCATTCATGCTAGGCGAGAGCTCAGCCAACCAAATTATACCCACAAACTCTGCTTCCATAAATTTCCAAGTAGGAAACTTAATTCTGTGTGTTTTCCATATGTGTATATATCCATGATGTTTAAAGACAAAACCTAAGGACAGAATGAAAGGACTGTACTGTATCCTTGGTAGTGATTATCCCTGGGGTAGGAAATGGAAGTAGAATGAGTCTAAAGAACAAAGGTGATGTCATTTCCCATAAGGCCATCTGATATGCCACCAGGCCTCTCCGTTCACTTGTATCCTGAACACATGACCATTCACTCTGCCTCAGCCTCTAGTACAGCAGCTGATGCCCTGAAAGCCTGAAGTTCCCCTGCAGTTGACCTGTTACCTGCCACATCCTGTATTCTTGCCATCATTTCTGGACTTGAACTCAGTTTCTGACAACCAAGATGTGATCTGCTTTCCTGTAGAGCTGCCTGAAGCTGCCAGGTATAGAAAGATTGTTTTCAACCAGAACAACTCCTCTAACTTCAGAGGACATCCCACAGAGTCTGGGATGTGCTTGGTTGTTATACCTGGGTAGCAACCGAGCTAGGCAGTGCGGGTCAAGGGTGCGGGTCGCTTCACATCCTCCACTGTGCAGGACTTCCCACTATTAGAGTCATCTGGTCTCAGAGGTCAGTATCGCCAAATCACCAAGTGCCACTGACTGGTACTTAGAGAAAGCCATGCCGGCATAGGAGGCGTGGGAGGGCAGGGGGAGGAGCTGACAGAGAATAAGAATAGCAAATAGACTCTAATTCCTTTTTTGAGGTGGGTCTCATGAATTTGATTCACAGTGCTGAGTAACAGCAGGAGCCATTCTGACCTTTAACCAAAGCCCCGATCCCCATACATCTGTGACTGCTTCATCCTGCCTTAACATGCTTCAAAGCCTTAGTTATTAAGGGCTAGACATCTTCACGACACACTTCCACAGCATGCTCTGGACCAGCAGAAACACGGACTCCAAGAGCTCCGTGGACTCTAGGTGCACTCTGCCTCACATTTGGGCGGCTCTGAGCTCAGGATGCACCTGATAAATGGGTGGTGCTGCCAAGTGACCATGACCAAAGGAAAGAGATTGGAGACAGCAGGGAGGATCTTAGTGTGTCTGTCTGCTGACTTGAGTGGTTTTGGAAAATAGGGTTTTACTATGTAGTCTGGGCTGGCCTTGATCTTTTATCCTTTTGTCTCATTCTCTCAAATGCAAGAATTATAGATATATGCCACCATGGCTTGGGAAGATCCTTTTCTGAGAAATAGGAGTGTGTGTGTGTGTGGGGGGGGGAGAGACAGAGAGATTGACTGAGAGAGACAGAGAGAGAGGTAGACTGAGAGAGAGAGAGAGAGAGAGAGAGAGAGAGAGTGTTTGTTGATAGCTTGGAGGAACATGTCATATAGGAAATGGTTGTTACTGATGCTTGGCAAAAAAGTGATGGGGGGGGAGTTATGGTGTAGACATGAAAGGTCTCCCCAAAGGCTGCTGTAGAGCCTTGGTCTCCCTTTGGGGGGTGACTGGCTCACAAAAGCCACTGCTAATGGCTTTATAATCCAGTGGCTTTGCTAAGAAGTGGAGGAGCTGAGACCTAGAAGAGAAGGCAACCTTGGTGAGCATGTGTCTGAAGTATGTTGGATCCCCCTCTTCTGCTTGGCACTGTTCTAGTTGTTTCTCTTGTTGCTCTGACAAGAACATCTTAAGGGAGGAAGAGTTTGGTTTTGGCTTGTGGTTTCTGAAAGGATACAGTCCAGCCATCAGGTAAAGGCACGTACTCCCAAGCCTGATGACCCAAGTTCCATCTCCAGGTCCCGTGTGGTAGACGGAGAGAACTGACTTACGTAGAGTGGGGGCCTGGCTGTAAAGCATGGAGGGCAGCCCCTAGGGATTTACTTCTTCCAGTGAGTCTCCATCTCCTGAAAGTTCACAGCCTTCCACGAGAGTACCAGTTGTCAATCAAATATTAAACATATGAGCCTGTTGTAGATGTAGTAGATGTTGCTGTCATAATCAGAACCTATGATAACTGTCATAAAGTAAGCAGCTCCCTTCCCCCAGGCCCTTCTTATGTTTGATCTCAACAACGGGCCAGAAACAATGGAGTCATGTGACCACAGTGTTGAAACCTCGGGATCCGGGAGCAGAGATGTTATGGTGTAGACATGAAAGTTCTTTTTCTTTTTAAAGAAAGGTCACCCTTTTCTTTTTTTAAGTTGATTTACTCAGGCATTTTTCACAGCTAACACAGGTGCTGAGCCCTCCTGAAATGCATTCATTTTGTTTCCGTTTCCCCCATGATGCAATTTATATTTATTTGTATTTGACATATTCTAAAACATTGTCTAACAAGTCTACAAGAACTCTCTTTTAAGTATGTGGCAAGAAATCAGAAATATTCATGACTTAGTTGGCAGTGTGTCTTCTTCATTTAATGGTGCATGGCGTAACGGTGCCTTTTAAAAGCAATGACATCATATTTGACAAGCCGTGTGTAACAATCACACTCACTGTCAATCACTGAGTCCTCATGATGATCTAACCAGTCACCATGTATCATCTCACTTAATCCTCTCAACAGCCATATTATTTACACAGTATGATTATTTATACTTTTCTAATAACCAATGGAGAAGCAGAAAGGTAAGATAATTGGCCCAAAAGCAACAGTCAATAAACAGAGCTAAGGCTCAAAGCCAATTTATGTGGACTCCCAGGCTATGGTGTTTAACCTTTTTATATAACTTTAGAACCATTTCTTCAGCAGGAAGAGGGAGCAACCAGCCACACATGTGATGACAGAGGCAGCTGAGATGCTGCTCAGCCGGCGTCTGGGCCTTCCTCAACAGCCGCCTTCTCGGTTCTCAGTACAACTGAACTTTTCCAGTAAACACGCTGCCAGAACTGTGATCCGCATTGAGTGCCACACCTGAGAGGCTGCGGGCAGCTTCCCTAAGGAAATCCAATTCATGTGCCCTGACATCTGAGAGGGGCTTAAGAGGATGGGGCTGTTTTATAAGCTGTGGGGGGAGGGGAAGGGTTCCCAGGCTGACACACACTTTTGGAATTAGCCATTTATCCCCTTCATAGTAGAACTCTGTCTGCAGATTCCACAAAACTTTAGCGCACAAACACAGAACCATTTTACCCGAGCACCCAAGGTAAATGCATGCAGTGGCGTAGTCAATGTGCAAATAATAAAAAGCCCAATTAAATTAGGAAGCCCAGCAGATGGATCCTATTAGTGTCATCAAGACTTTAATCCAACCTACTGCCGCTTCTGGAGCAGCAGGGGCTTCTAGGGCCTTTCTGCCATGTGGCTCGCTCATGGGGTAAAATAGATTGGCTGTGGGGGAGGGGAAACATTGCTAAGGAATCAAGAAACCTGTGTTCAAAATATAAAGCTTTGTATGACCTCAAGCAAGTCGTGTGACTGTCTATGCCTCATCACCCCTTCCTACAGAATGTGCACCCCAGTTCCTAAAACTTATGTGGGAGTCCTAATTTTCTTCCTGTCCTAGCCCCTTGCCATCTGGGTTTTTATTATCATCATCTTTAGAGGCCTTTGAGTAAATTCCTGGGCCCTATGCTCTTAATAAAGAACACTACTCTGTCACAATGATTTGTTCCTGGAACAAGGGACACGTCAGAGTAAAGCTGGCCTACCCTTTGCATCAGACAGCTGCTTGGAATCTGGACCTCTCTTCCTCTCCCACCCTTCCCCTGAATCAGGACAGGAAAAAATGTACCATACTTTGTTTCTTCCCCTCTGCTTTGCTGTTCACTCACTGATGAACCAAGAAAATACCAGAGTCTAAAGAATCTTGGTTATTTCCTGCCGGGCTCCCCAGTCAGTTCGAGGAGGGTCGGCACCTCCAACCATTTATCACACTGAGACGCAGAAAGAGATATGGATTTTCTCAGTCTCTCAGCGACTGATGGCTGGGCTGGAGTCTGAGTCCCGCTTGTCTGCCTCCAGTTCAACAACAGGGGTGAGGGAGCCACAAGTTTTGACTCCACATAGCTCAGGATAAAGCCAGCACTGCCTCTGCTCTTTGTGCCTCCTCAGCTTCTGTAGGGTGGAGGTGAGAATCATCACGTAGAATTATTATGTGCAGTGAACACTGCAATGTATATAAACCTCACAGAGTCTAGGGCTTAAAGCAGTAAGGACCCAAGCGGGGTCTAGACGGGAATAGAGAGAGATTAGTGCCCTGCACTAAGGGGGGCACTTGAGCTAAGGGAAGATACCAAGCAAGACAGGAATTGAAACAACCTGGGTCTCACAGGCTGTATTTCCCTAGGTGTGGCAGCTCACTCTTACAGTTACAGATAACTGAGGCAGAGGGATTGCCGTAAGTTTCAAACCAGCTTGAGCTATACATTGAACTGCAGCCAGCCAGCCTGACCACACTGGTAGGTCTGAATAACGACCAGGAAGCAAACAGGTTGTCTTCATTTGACCATTTTCAGTTGTCTAAAGTAAAAGTGAGCAGGGGTGCGGTGGTGCCCGCCTACAATCCTGCCACTTGGGAGGTAGAGGCAGGAGGAGTTCTTCAAGGCCAGCCTCAACTGAATAATAAACTGGACTACAGGAGACCCTGCCTCAAAGCTCCAACAAGTAAGTAAATACCTCAAAGAAGGAAGAGGAGGAGAAAGAAGAAGAGGAAGAAGAGGAAGAAGAAGGAGAAGGAGGAGAAGGAGAAGGGGGGAGGGGAGGAGGAGGAGGAGAAGGAGAGGAGGAAGAAGAGGAGGAGAGGAGGAAGAGGAGGAGGGGAAGAAGAAAAGAAGATTAAAAACAAATTAGCTTGGAATTACTAAAGATCAGAAGGGATGAGATAAGGGACAAAGTCGAGAGGGGGCCATTCAGCAGCATTGTGTGCCTCTCTGCTAGGAACTGCAGCTTCTTGACCCAGGGTCCAGTCAGTTGTGACCAGAAGGGAGGAGTCCTGTGCTCAAAGTGTGTCACATCTGTATATCACAGGGGGTAGGGGAGTGTGAACAGAGGCAGCTTCACTTGGAAAGGGTTGGCATTTACAGAAACAGTCTAGTAATCTGTGTCAGTGGAGTTGGGGACAGGAATGGGACATTGCTGAGGGCCATGCAGAAGGAACAATAATGGCTTTAGTACTCGTGGAATGTGGTCTATTGGTTACCACAGCCACATGGGTGAGCCTCGGCGTGGCAGGGCCCCGAGGACCACGTGTCCTTAGGACTTCATTGCTGTTATGGAGTTCTGCTCTGCTTGCTGCCCTCACTTCCTCTTAATCTAAGAATTGGATGAAAACTCCAAGGAGGCTTCCAGTCCCTCACTGGGCAGTGTCTCTGGCATTCACAATAATGCTTGATCTCTTTCAGGCATTGCTGCTGGGGAAGATTTATGATTGAATCGCCACCCTTGGAAGGAACTTAGAGACATAGACTGTCAGCAGTGACCACCACCTTAGAAAGCATTTGGAAAAATAAAGTTGTGAGTAAAACTAGGTTGGGATGTTTCACTACTGGCTCTGATGAAAAAAAAAAAAAACCCTTAGAAAGCAAGCTGAAGTTCAGAAAGACACAACCTTATTAGTTGTGCTAGGGACCTTTTATGGTCAGGGAACAAGAACAATGGCAGCACTGGCTGACGTGACTCTCACTGAGGCTGGACAAATGATGATTGATTTCTTATACCCATTTTTTGCCCTCAGCTTCCTGATATGATTTATTGAAAATTGCTGATGAGTAGACATGCATTCTGAGGATTTAAGGTAGATATGACTGATTTTTATATAAAGGTTTAGATTTGTGATTCTTTTAAGATTCTTACAAGATTACTTTTGAAGATAAATAATAAAATCATTACTCCTTTCTTTGTAACTGCAAATTACTGCCTGCCAGTAAAAGAAATTGGAGAAGATTATCCTTTGCTTACACTTTGCTAATCTATAACAAGTTGTTTAGTTATGAATGTATGTGGGTTTGGGGAATAATTTGTTTTCTTCACAGGTACTACGTAGTGTTATTTCTTGTAAAGGTATTGGGAAACACATTGGTTTTTTTCATAATCATGCAGTAGAAGAAAACTAAAATATAATCACATTGTAATTTTATACAGCTTGAAAGATTTTGCTGGGAAACATAAGCTGTAGAAGAAAGAATAAAGCATGTTGGCTGGACCATTGTTTCTCCCGTCCATCAATTATGTGTGTATGCGTAAGGCTTGTGTAAATGGGGGCTGGGACATTGGTCCTTCCACCTTGTCTGGATCTGTGGTGGAGCTTGCTCCACCTAACAACTGTGTGTATGTATGTACGTACGTACCTATGTATGTATGTATGTATGTATGTATGTGTGTGTGTAAAATGCTTGGAGCCTGCTTACAGGAGCTTTGCTATAACCATTCTATGTGTGAATGTATATGTCTGTGTATGTCTGTATCCATGTGTGTATGTATGTATATGCATGTATGTTTGTGTGTATGAAGTTATTGGACTCTGCCTTTTGTTTCATGCACTGTGAGTGTGTGTGTGTGTGTGTGTGTGTGTGTGAATTTTCTCTCTTTCCTTATCTTTTTCACTGGCCCCAAGGAGTTAGAAGAGTTCATAATTGGTTTTTCTGCTGACCACAGGGAACGCCAGCCCCAGTAATTAAGCTTTGTTCCCCCAGAGAAGTCTGCTGAGTAACTTCTCTAATCGATGGCTGCCTTTGGCAGCAGCCCCTGTAAGTATCTGGATCCACCCTCTGTCAGTGGTTCTAAGCACTGACCCCCAACAGCTGCTTACCTCAGTTTACTCACCATCTGGATGCCAAAGCCAATCACTGGCAGGACTTAAGTGAGAGGGGGACGGAGTCCAGTGACCAGGGAACTAACACCAAAGCATCTCTGTGTCTCGAAGCTGTGTGATCTAAGATGCCATTTGCTTCTTTGGGCTTCTTTTATTTTTATTTTATTCTCTTGGAGCCATGTCTTAGGATAGAGTATTTAGCATTTGGATACATAGCAGTACCAGACTAACCCACTACACTTGCGTCCTTGGTAAATTCTTTTTGGGGACTGGGGGTGGGGGAGGGTTTATTTAGCTTTTACTTCTACAGCGCTGTTCATCATTGAGGGGTAAATTCCTTTTACTACCTGTGCACAGACATCTTTTTACTCATCCCTTTTGTCCTTCAGCTGTCCAGTTCCCCTCCTATGAGGGACCCGGTTTTGCATGGTGTTTTGGTGACCTGTACAAGGACTCTCTTGCCTTTCTTATTCTGGTGCTTGTGGTCAGCAGAGTGAACCATGCACGACTGAAGGTCTCTAGCTGGGGCTGCGCTCCAGTGAGACCCAAAGGCCCCTGGCTGTGACTCCAGACCACAGTCACCCAACAAGGTACAGGTGACAGCATTTTCCTTTGGTCCATTGTGGAAATCCTTACCTTCCATTCGTAACTGAACATCTCTGGCCAGGGCAACTCCTTGGTGAGACCTGAAGGCGGTGGGAAAGGACATCCTGCCCCACTCATCGCCATCAGGAACTATTCTCTTCTGGGGATCCTCTCTCAATATGAGGCACCAGTGGTGGCTGAGCTCATCCAGAGTAAGACCCCACAGATTAGGAGGATTTCTCTCTCTTCTCGGAAGAAAGCAGATTCTGTGTGCTCACCGTCTGCGCCTGCCTGGCTAAATGTTCCTCCCTCTCAATAGGTGGCGCTGCAGAGCATCTGGCCTGGGTACTTGCATGCCTGTTGCTCTCATCCAGACTCCTTAATAAGAAGAACATAAAGATCACCAGGATTTCTCTTCTCCAGGATAAGCATCTCCCTATTCCTCTCCTCAGTGATGTGCAACGAGTTCAGTTTTTGAGTTTCCTCTTAGGGTCCAGCCTGGCCAGATGCATTGACGGGTGCGACAGTGAGGGAGGGTCCCACTGGAACTACGTGAATACTTGTGTCCTAGGACTGAAAAGGCTGTTATTAACCCCGTTAACTATAATGAGTTACGATGGGCAGCACAGGGGCTTTCTGAAGACCCTGCTCTCTTTCACTCTGTCCTTATTAAAACCATACACAAATATACTAGTCGAGACCCTGAGGGTAGAGAAAGCCAGGCTGTACATTTTCTAGACCAGTTCTTTCCAGGTATTAGACAAAGGCTTCAAATATTAGAGAGGGATTTTTTCCAAACCCCTTCCCTCACTTTATTAAGTGTAGCTTTCAAGGCGTTTAATTATCAAGATGAGAGCCGAAAGGGATGAATAAGAAGACAAAAGGGACACCCAGCAGGCTCAGCCCATGGCCCTTGCCTTTGCCTAGCTTGGTAAGTACTAGAGCTCCATCTAGAGGCTTCCTTTCTCAGCCTAAGACATGAAAGATACTGCCTGGCTAAGCTTGTAAGGCACCACAGCCACCAGTCTAAGCCTCACATGTAAGTCAGGTGCCCAAGGCCACCAGTCTGAAGCCTCCACCCAAATGACTCAATAGGTTATCTAGGCCGTCTTACCTCAGGGCCTCCAGGATGCTCTACTTCCTTAGGTAGGTCACAAGCAATTACTTAGTCTCTCCTACGTTTCCTCCCGAGATCAAGCTCTTTCTGTGCATAGATGATTTATTAATCTATAGCCCAGGCAAGCCCACTTCAAATCAAAATACTGCTCCAAATCTTCAAAAGCTGGCCTCGTGTGGTTAGAATTTTTCACCCTCAAGAGCCCAGATCTTTCTATTGAAAGGTCTAGCTTCTGGGGCTTATACTATCCTTGGGCACAACAAGCATTTCTAGATTTTTTTTTTTTTTTTGATATGCCGAAACAGGGTCTCACTGAGTAGCCCAGACTTTCCTAAATCCTCTTGCTTCAGTGTGATTACAGGTGTGAGCCACCATGCTTACCTATGGGTCTCACCTTAACCATGAGAACTCCAGCCAAGAGCCTTCCTGGGCATGGCATGGTTTTGACAAATCTGAGTGACTCAGCTTGACCTTATAGCTAAGGTCCTCTATAAGACTTTAATGGGACCAGAAGAGTCATTAGATAGGGTCCTTAAGATGACATCGGCCCTGGATGTCCTAAAACAGCGTTTGGCGTTGTACCAGCATCATCTGCCCTTCGCCTGTCCCTACTTGAACAAAGGGAACTAGCATGAGAAGTTTTAAAGCAACCTGTACAGCATCCCCTCAACTGCCTATCTCCCCAAGCCTACCAGATCCTAACGTTGAAGGTAGAGACAAGTGATTTGACCACAGTAGTAAACCAGACTTCTAACAGATTCACCACGGTCCCCAACCTGAGGCTACCAAGTCTGTGGAAGGAAGAAGTTTCATGGTGTCAGGACATAGACCAGGGCAGGGGCATAGAATAGTGAGTCCTAGAGAGGTCATAGAATGTAATAGGTGTGCCTGGTGCCAGCAGAGGCCAGAAGAAGACATCAGATCTCCTGGAACTGGACTAATAGATGGTTGTGACCCACCATATGGGTGTTGGAAACTGAGCCCAGGTCTTCAGCAAATGCTCTGAGCCACTAAGCCATCTCTCCATTTTTTTCCTCCTTCCAACCTTAATTACTGCTACTAACTCATACCACACAAAACATTGTGACTATATTTGTATGCATGATATAGAAGGACTACCAGAGGCTGCAGCAGAGTTCAGGAGGCTTGAGGACTGAGTTGGTGATAACCAACCCGACCAGGCCAGGATAGAACCAGGGTCTGAGAGCAGGAACGGGTCCAGAGCAAGAAATGGGGTCAGATGCAGGTGGGTGAACAGATAGACTGACAGCGGTCAGGGAACCCATGTCAACAGTGGGGAAAGCAAAGCACCAAGGCTGGTTGGGGGTAGGGTCCTTGATGGACACACATCAGGTATATTGGCTGGTGTGGTGGCATGTCACATAGTGTTAGACTTCTATCACTTTATGAGGCCTAAGTGGATGACTTCATCCTTTCCTTAGCCAGGCCTGGTTTCTCTAATACAGATTTTAATACACCCATATGCCCCTCTAGTTTTAGCTTACATGGCTAGTGCCTGATGGATAGTGCAGTTTCTGGGTTTACCCCAAGGCTGCAATCATTCTTCTTCCCCAAAATGGAGCTAGAAGCTGTTTGTAAAATGGAGTCTCCTAGGGCAAGACACAATCTGAAAAAACAATCAGAGAGGCTTAGAGTAGGGAGTAACCTGATCTCAGCTGCCTGGAGGAGCTGCCTGGAGGAAGCAGCCCTTTGCTGGGAACTAGAACACAGACCCTCATCGGAATCTGTCACTGCCTTTTTGTGAACCCTGCCTGCACCTTTCAGTTGATGCCAACACCCCTACATCACAGCATGTGTAAGCACAAACCAGTCAAGAGAGGACCCAGGGGACAGACAGTTCCTCACATCTTCGGTGACTGTGCCTTTCTTTTTTCCCCACCCTCCTCCTCCTTCCTCATCTGGGCTCCACAATCTGCCTCAGACTTCTGACTGTTACTTACCTCCTTGCCTGCCCCCACCTCCGCAGGGTGGTTAGGCTTGGCTCAGCTCCTGGTGTCTTCCCCCCTTTCTTCCTGACTCTGGAGCTTTTCCACCCAGAGGAGGTGACGACTCGGACATGGCCTGTACCAGTCGCACCGCCACCAACACACTTTTTAAAAGTTTATTTTGAAATAATCATAAACTCACAAAAAGTAGCAAGATGGGGAGGGTGTGCCAGCATGGGGGGATGGGAACAGAGCAGGAGGCAGGAAAGAGGGCAGGGCATCTGGCAGGACGCCCCACAGGTGGAAAAGGACATCTTCTGTGTCTGTTTGGTTTGCCCTGTTCTCTGCCATCTTTTATGAAATGCAACTTCCAATACCACCCCAGCCAGAAGCCGGCCCTATCTTCCTTTAGTCATTCTCTCAAAATACATAATGCTCACCCAAAGTAAGAAACTAAGAAGTATGTGAATAAATAAATCCTGTTTCAGGAAGTCATTTAACTTTTAATTGAATTATTTCACATTCAAACATAACAAGTAGGACAAAACTATCTCAGTTTGCTTAAATTTGAAATCTTTTTTTTTTTTTTTTTCTCCCCCAGACAGGGTTTTTCTGTGTAGCCCTGGCTGTCCTGGAACTCACTTCACAGACCAGGCTGGTCTTGAACTCAGAGATCTGCCTACCTCTCCCTTCCAAGTGCTAGGATTAAGTGCCAGGTGTCACCATCACCTGGCTCAAATTTAACTCTTCTTAATGTGTGAGCTTTCTGAAGTCACTGACATAAATTTACAAGTATAGACATTTTGATTGCCGTGATATGAAAAAGTCATGTGACTTCTTTTTCAACTGGTATCACAATTGGTCATCCGCCCAACTCACGGATGCTCTGCGCTTAGTTGCTAATGGAGGTAGTGATGTGCTTCCGGAGAGGAGTGGCAAAGGACTCTTTAATACTAAACTGTTACAATGGTTGTAACCAAAGATGCCGTTATATCTAGACTGTCTCTGGTGGCCACTTTAACACGCTGTATGGAATACACTTTGAATTAATTGGCTTTTACAGCCTCTCAGTAGTCTGGGAATTATAGATTAACTCTGATTTTTGCCTTTGTAAAGACTCTGTGAATATATTCTTTCTTTCATTTTTCTTTCTTCTGTTTTTTTTTTTTTTCTTTTTTTTTTTTTCCCAAGACAGAGCCTCACTATATAAACCAAGTCAACCTCAGACTCACAGAAACCTACTTGTCTCCTGGGATCAAAGGCATGCATCACCCACCATGTATAGCTAAAAGATTCATTTTAATTTTATGTGCATGTCCCTGAGTACATGTATGTATCACTGTCTATGGATCCCCACAGGGGCCAGAAGAGGACACTGAATCCCTTGCACCTGGAATTACAGGTGAGCTTCCCAATTTAGGTGCTGGGAACTGAAGTCCTCAGAAAGAATGTTATGTGTTCTTACCCATGAAACCACAGCTTCAGCCTCTTATTTTCTTCTTTCAGTGAGAGACAATGAACAGATGCCTCAATATCTCTTTAAACCCCGAAGCTCTGTCACCTGTGCCAGGGTGCTTGGCTGTCTGTCTCTGGGGGCTCTTCAGTCAAAAGCCAGTGTTCTCAGCACTGCTGAGCAGAGTTTTAGTGTATGTCAAACACCATTCTCAGATCTCTGAAGTGTGTTTAGACAGAAACAGTACTGGACTCATTCAGTTTGGTGTCAGAAAGTGAAACTGGGGCAGGTGAGAGCCAGATAAACACAGCTTCAGGTCCAAGGGAAAGAAAACTTCTACACAGACCACCATCCACTGGAATAGTGCCATCAGGAGGTGGTGAGCATCTAAGTTGGCAGAACCAGTGTTCGTCAGAGTTACTGGTTTGTACTCACCAAATCTCCTCTAGTCAACTGTAACAGAAAGTGTGTAATGCTGGTGCTGTTGGAACTTTTAGAGCAAGGGCGTGGGGGAAGGCAGAGGTAGTGTGCCTCATTGGTAAGGGGAACAGTTAAAGAGGTGATCCAAGGTCCACCTTGATGGTATTGACATAAACACTGATTTTAAATAGAGGAAGAAGATCTGGAGCAGGAGGAGGAGGTTTTTGCACAACTGGTCCTGGTCTAGGTGTGCTGCTGATGTTGTCGCAGCTTTGGAGGGCCGGTATGTGTTGGAGATTTGTTCCAATGCTTTGAATTAATCTGGCCCCCAAAATTGGGAATCTGCATGTCCAAATGCTGAAGGTCTTTGTCAATGGCCAGGCAGGTAGACCGAGGCAGGACCTTTAGGTTTGTGCAGGCTAGGAATGGGGAACGTGGCTAGTGGCTCCTGAAGCTCTTATATCCCATCCTTCTCTCCCAAATCATAGTGATTCTCTGTCTTCCTTTCTTTGCTTAATTAAGTTGTTTGAAGTGGGAAGACCCATTTTTAATCCAGATCTTCTGAGTCAGGAAGACCCACCTTTAATCTGGACCACATCTTCTGCTGGCATGGTCCTGACATGAGAGGACATGGATAAAGGAAGTTCTCTTTCTTCGACTGCTTATTCTCATTCTTCTGGCAAGTCAATTCTGTCACTGGCATTAGAACCTACTTCTTTAGGATTCCAATGTATACTGAAGACCAGGTGAGACATCGTGTACTGAACAACCACTGGACTCTTGGGCCTTCTGTTAGTAGACAGCTATCATTGCACTAGTGGGACCACAGCCTGCAAGTCATTCTAATAAAGCCATATATATTTATATGGTTTTATTATAGAACTAATACTTATTATAGAACTAATTACTTATAGAACTAATCTCTATATTTATCTATCATATATCCACATCTATCTGTCATATATACATGCATATATACTTATATATCTTATATAATATATATATCACATATGCATGTATATATGACAGATAGATGTGGATAGATGATAGATAAATATAGAGATTAGTTCTATAAGTTCTAGAAAGCCTCAACTAATACAAGCATCTTCTAAGTTACTTACTTAATCATATTTCCCAATCACTAGCTATCTGAAGAAGAAGAAGAAGACCATGAAGATACTGGGCTTACATTGTGTAATGTATGAAAAATAGAAAATATCCAGGTGTTGGAAACATGTGCCCAGCACTTGGGAACCAGAGGCAAGTGGACCTCTGAATTCAAGACCAGCCTTGTCTACAGAGCAAGTTCCAGGACAGCCAGGGCTACACAGAGAAACCCTGTCTTCAAAAACAAAAAACAAAACAACTGAGGGAGAGAGAGAGAGAGAGAGAGAGAGAGAGAGAGAGAGAGAGAGAAATAAAAATGTTCAGCACACAGACACACCCAGTGTTGGGAACCTTCACACTATTAAAAAAAAAAAAAATGAATTCTGCTAAAAGGAAAGGGGCTCAGAGACAAAACTGAGAGGAGAATGTCAGTTGTGACACAAGGAACAGATTGAATGAGTAGGCTGGTGCTCCAGAAGGTCAAAGGTGAGGGTGTTGGGAAGAGGGTCCTGAGATGGGACTGGTGTGAAGCAGTGTTGTTGCAGGGTCCTTCCACCCCAGCTTCCCCCACTCAGGTTTTCCCTGGGTCTGCAAGGGGTGCTGACAGGAAGGCACAAAGAATGGTGCCATGTGCCTGCAGAGAGAGCGCAAGCTGTGGAGGTGTGCAAACATGGAAGACTTCAGGAAAAGCAGGGTACTGGGTGATAGATAAATGGGCAGACAGATGGGCTGGAGAAAGTGGGGCTGGCATTCTGTCATCAACTCTGGGAGCTCAGGACCTGTTTGGTGACTTAGATGACACAAAAGACTCAGGAGAAGTAAGAAACCATCAAGCATGGCAATGAGTAGCCTGGAGAAGGATGTCAGGAAGCTCAAATATCAGGCTAGAGAGTTTGGCCTTTGGCCTTTTGTACAAGGATGGATGTTTGGAGCAGGAGAGTGACTGGATTTAAAGTTGGTGTGTCCAGAAACTATATGAACAGTGGAGGGCAGAGAGAATGCCAGTCAAAAGACAAGGACCATTCTAGGCAATCTGGACCACTCGAAGCCTCTGGTTCAGAGATGTTAACTTCAATTCTTTCTATGAAGCATGGTATGAATATTCCAAAGTTCTCTCTGCATGTCAGGACTAAGTCATTACATGCTCATAGACAAGGCTTCTTGCTTCAACAATGCACAAAGACACTCTGGGTTGTAAAAGCAAACAAGTCAGGAGGTTGTGTGGCATCTGACCCCAGAATGAGATGTCATCTCTAGAGTCACAGGGCTCTCTGCCACAGGAAGTTGAAGATCTGCTCTTGTCTGGGTTCATTTTTGCTCTGCCTAAGTAATGTCCATGTCACTGCTGCCAGCAGCCTAGTCACAGCCACACCCAGGGAAAGACTCACTGTGATCAGGTGCTCACTTTATGGCCACCAAGGCCAATGTGAGCTCTGGGTTTTTCTTGCCAGTGATGTTCCCTAGGTTCAGAGAGACAAATGCAATCTCTTTTGAGCATGCCTGTTGGGGACTTAACACGTGTCGAGCAACTACCATGTGCTAATTCTAGACACTGGGGATACAGCAGTGAACAGCACAACCAAGCCCTCACCAAGTGACATTGCAACAAGAAACAGACAACAGATAGGAGAGTCAGCTATGTGGCGCACGAAACTATGGTAAGTGGTGTCAGGAGGAAGAAAGCAGGAGTGTGTGAGGTGTTCTGAGAAGGTGTTCCTGGACACAGACCCAGACTGAGTGAAGGAGGAAACCCTGTGCTCCTGGAGGGAATGTTCCAGGCAGACATGTACAAAGACCTAGAGAACAGACTGTGTTTATTGTTCCAGGAAGACAAGCAGTGAGGCTGGTCCAGAGCAAGGAGGATTTGAAGATAAGGAACCAGCAGACTTGAGAAGGCCTCGAAGGCCCTGGTGAGGAACATGGCTGTTGACTGAGTGACACAGCCACTGAGGCTTTCTGAGCTTGGGAGGGCTGGTGTTGGCTTGTACCCTTACAGAAGCCTCCAGTCACTTTGTTGAAACTAGTTAAGGGGCTGCTATCATTCAGGGCTCCCACCAGGACGTTTTATTTTGACATGATAGTCTCACTGTGTTGCCTAAGTTGGAAGCTTCCAGACTCCAGAGATCTTTCTTCCTCCTCCTCCAGACTTCTGCGACTAGAGGAGAGCATCACTGTGCTATAGGATGGTATCACTTACTGGTTTTAGCCGATAGGCTCAGGGTACCAGGGAGAGTCAGATTTTAATCTCATTGGCTTTAAATGAACAGACTCTCAAAACTAGGGTTCCCACTGAGTATGATCCCTCTGGGTAAATTTATCACATTAATTATTGACGTGTGTGTGCACATGTGTGTGTACAGGAGTTCGGTCTCTCCTTCTACCATATGGGTTCTGGGGATTGAACTCAGGTCATTAGGCTTAGCCACCTTTTCCCTCTGAACCATCTATTCTATAACAGTCTCCTGCAGGACTGAAACCTTTTATCCGGGAGGGAAGCTCTTTAAACAGATGATAAACAACCCAAAATAGCTTCTAGGAGTCCCTGAAACTTACCAGATTTACTAGGCCCTTTCCTGTCAGAGTAAACAAAAGCACTGAGAGTGAAAAGGACACTCTCCAACCTGCTGAGCTGCATGCAGGCTGTGCAGTATACTCCAGGTTCCCAGCTTTTATGAGCTGTCACCCACACTAGAGTGGGCTTTGGTGATGCAGCTGCCTTTGAGTTATTTCTACTCCTGTAAGTAACCCCTAAGTAAGTAACTCATTAGTTGGGCTGGAGCGATGACTTGGCAGTTAAGAGACCAGTTACTCCTCTTGAGGACTGGAGTTCAATTCCCAGCACCCACATGGCAGCTCAGAACTATCTGTAACTCCAGTTCCAGGAAATCTGACACCTTCACACAGGCACATAAAACACCAATGCACATTTAAAAAAACAAAACAAAACAACCCAACTCATTGGTTCACCGAGTTGGACTTTGCTGGTACCCGTACCTTGGTTTTGGCTCCCTGACTCCGGTGAGTGGACGTCACAGGACTCTATCTCACTAACCCTTGTACAATGTTTCGAGCAAGGGCAGCTCATTTGTGATATCTACTTAGCCTAGTAGGGTCCTGCTTTGCAATTTTTTGTTGTTGTTTGTATATCTATGTAGTGGGGTTTTGTGACAGGGTCATGTTTCTCAGGCTGGCCTTGAACTTCTTCCAGATCCTCCCACTTCTACCCCAAATTCTGGGCTTACAGGTGTGTATCACCATGCTGGGTCTGGGCAGTATCTTTGAAAGGACCATTTGAATTTCTTGCAATTCTAGAAGATGTCGCTGAGAATTTTATGCTAGTATTATTCCCTGGGTATTTCATTAAGCTCTGATAGGGAGGCCAGACCCAATACCTATAGTTGATAGCTCTCCAAAAGCAAATGCTTCATGCTGCTGCCCTGCAGAGGCCATTGTGCCTAACACAGCCCACACTGTAACCTCTGAATTTGGCTCTGGCCTGCAGAAACCCATAGAGGAGCACTGCCAAACCTGGGCTACTGGCCTGCATTTCCAGAGACAATGTGGGCTGGACAACCCAGTCTCCCCTTCCTGCTTTGCATCACTTCCAGGGATGACTCTGGGAGTTTGGGGAAAACAAGACCAGTATGCAGAGCAGTCAGGGAGGTGGTTCTCTTCACTTCTCTTTCTCAGGCATACTCTTACTCTATAGTCCTAGTTAACTGGGTATCCCCTACATAACCCAGGCTGGCTTCAAACTCATGACATTTTTCAGCCACCAGCTCTCTGGTGTTGGGATGGCAGGCATATGCCACCAATCCTGATGTCATAACCTCTTTATGCACTGACATTTTACAGTCTTTATGAAACATGTAAATTATATTGAGCAAGACTTTCCATGAACCAATGCACATTAAAAAAAAAAAACTCATTGGTTCACCAAGTTGGACTTTGGTGGTATCTGTACCTTGGTCTGAAATGGGATCCCTGTCTGGGGTGAGTGGATGTCACACAACTCTACTTCAGAGGCATGCAATGGCCCCTGGGGGGCAGCAGCATGAAGCATTTGCCTTTGGAGAGCTATATCACCCCAAATTTTTTCCAGATTCTCTCTTTCTCATCAAAACATTCTACGTTGGTGCCCAGGCACAGTCCTCTGACCATCCTGGAAAACCACAGTTTGAGGCCTTTTCTGGGCATCCCCTATCTTCAGGCGCTGACTTTGGGGGCTATTTAGACTTCTTTGGATTTTATTAACTTACTGTTTGTTTATTTGTTTGTTTGTTTCAAGACAGGGTTTCTCTTTGTAGTCCTGGCTGTCCTGGAACTCACTCTGTAGACCAGGCTGGCCTTGAACTCAGGTCTTCTGCAAGAACATCAAGTGCTCTTAATCGATGAGCCATGTCTGCGGCCCCACAATTGCATATTTTTGTTGTTGTTGCTTTTGTTTTTGCAGCTGAGAACATCCGAATTGGGTCTGATGCCTCATAAAAGCAAGACTTTAAATGAGATAATGTGTGTACTGTACTCAATGAGGTTTAACAGGTATTTGCTATTATGTTTATTATCATATACACCAACCTCATTTACATATGAGCTCTTCAACGGCTTCCGTGATTCTCCTCAATATTCTAGAATGTTATTTAGACCATGTTGAGCCCTGCCCAGAACTATCCCATACTATGTAAAATGGTGAGTCTTCAGGCCACATCTTTCTGTAAGAGATTCTATTTTACAAGGAGCTTTTTATTCTATTTTGAAAACAGAGGATGCACCTTGGTGGCTATGTAACAACATCATTTGTCAGCACAGCCCATCAGCACATTTGTTAACAGCACAGACTTTTAACAACACATTCCTAAAAGTAGAATGGATACCACCCTATATATTTATCAGAGTAACAGGGACTATAGGAACCCAGTTACTAAAATCATCTCAGAAAAACCAGGCTAAAGAACCAGTCTGGGAGAAGGAACAACTGCTTCACTTGTACCTCTTAAAGAAGGGGACAACTAGTGCTGGGATGGTGGTGGCCCCCATCTGACACCTGATGGTGTGTAAGGAGACTGACAGAGAACTCTTGACTGTCCCAGGGGCTTCAGTTTGGCTCAGTGTCCACTGTTGACATAGCCTATCAGATTACCATCTATCCAGCTATCTCTTGGTCCCTCTGCACCTGCTATCTACCCATCTGCCTGTTTGTTTGCCTACAGTTCAGTCCTCCACCTCTACAGACTTTGGTCACTTTGTTTCTGCAGCTGAACTCTGGCTAGACAATGGCCTGACTTACAACCCAGGCCTCCAGCTGGGGATTCTTTATGCATTTCTATCAGCTTCCCACCCCTTGAATTCTGCTGTGGCCTCTTTAACCTTTTGTGGCCATTCAACAACCTACATATGTACATAGAGAGAGCCATGTAGAGTTACTTACTGTGTTATGTGTAAGATATCTGAGAGTTAATATTAGTAATTAAGGTTGGAGCAAAACTATGTGTTCGATTTGCTCAATATTAAAGAAAGAGGTACTGCTTGGCAAATCGCTGCCAACAAAACCTTTGTACTTTTATGAATCTTTATTTTTGAGTAAACTCTGACATTATGGAAAAACACAATCTGACATAGGATGCTCGTGACAGTTGTAGATAATAAGTGAAACAACACGAAATGTAAAGATTACCGTTTCACAAGAGTCCAGTGTCCATCAGCTGAGTTTTACTTTGGTTTTGTTAGCCCCAGCTAGCCTTCAGTGACTCAGCACTAAAGCTCTGACATCATCAGCTGCCAAAAAAAGCTTTAAAAAGTCCTTAGGATCATGCCACCACCACCACCCTCCCCCCCCACCCCCCACCCCCCCCCACCCCCCACCCCCCCCCACCCCCCACCCCCGACCCTTGCACAAGCACCTCTCCTTCTCTGTCTTTGTCTCTCTCTCTTGTCCCACTCTTAGCTGGCCTTTTGATCCCTCCTCCCCCCCAAAATCTCTTGCATGGGATCTGCTACATGGTGTGACCTGCCAAAGTACTCAGCTGCATAAACAGTAATATTGGTACCTGTGACTCAGGAGAATATCCTGGTGTTTGTGTGCTTGAGGGGAGGTCTAAGCCACACTGGGAGCCTATCTGGACATTTTGGGGTTGGTTGTCCTACTTGACTGGTCAAAAAAATGTCCCAAGTTCCCCTACAGGAATAATGTCCAAGCTGGGTCTGACAGTCAAAGGTCATGCTGCTCTGTTCAACAGCTAAAGATTAACTGCTGTCCTGTATGATAGCTGAAGTCCTACAACTACTGCCCCCAACAAAGCTATGAAGACCACCAGAACCCAAGGTAACCTGTCTTAGGCAATGGGGATGTCTCTGTCATTTTAATGGATATGTGGGACATTTAGATTATACTTCCAGCTATAATTATCCTTCTCTGATCTCTGAGGATGTTGATTGAGTAACTAGCTTTAAGACCAGCAAGCATACCAGTTTCCCAAGACTTTCACTGCCTTCTCAGTTCTTTTTATATGTAAAAAATCAGGCCACAGGCCTCACTTTCCTAGGCCTCCAGCTTAGAAAGAAACAGTTTAACCTTGCTATGAGACTCTAAAAAGAGATAAACTCACAAAACAGGTTTCAAAGTAAAATTTTGCTATTCTTTTATTTCAAGGAATTTGCTTTACATTGACTGCTTTTAATTATCAAGCACCCATGTCTCCTCTTAAATAATTGGTTTATGCAAGTTATAAAGGGTCTAAGGTGTTTCAAGATGTGTAAATGTAATTTATAAAGCTTTAAGAACACAATTTAAGGTATATAAAAAAGCGGTTCAGATTTCATTCTCTCTCTGTGCTATTGTTAAGTACTAACTACTATTATAGTCACAAGCTCAGAAATTTAAATTTCCTTTGGTTGTCTTCTAACTATAGACTTAAAGACACTTCTCCTTGTGCTAAAAATATCTCTGTCCAATCTATATATACCTAATCTTCTGGATAGAGAAAAATGTGTTCATACTTTTAACTCAGAATAATTTTGAGGCTTCCAAACTGTTACTATGACTTAAAGGCCTTCTCTACAATGTGGATTTCAATATAGATTGCAGATATTGTTAAAGCTAACATATCTGAAATTTTTGCCTCTTTTTAGAAAGACAATTACTATGTGGTAGCCCTAATCTAATCTACTTTTCTAACTGCTGACCTGGCTACTTCCCCAGTAGTGTACCCCAAGTACTTGCTGTTTCTCCTGGCCATGTACTCATGGTCCATCTCCTCTCATGGTGTCTCCATCCTTTTTCTCTCCTGTTCTTCCCTCTCTCTCTTTCTGCTACCCCCAACCAGGTTACTCAAAGCCTACCTACCTTTAATCCCTCCAGGAATTAGCTGTACCATTTTTATTTAATAAATAGTTTTCAATTAAATAACAAGGTTTGTACCACCAAAAGCTGGTAAATGTGAGAATTTACTCTTAGGCAATTTACTCTTTGGGTACAGAATTTAGCATTACAATACATAGCAATAGACCCTCAACAGGAAAACTTGTAATTGGGCCTGGCTTACAGTTCAGAGGTTCAGTCCATTGTCATGATAAGAAGCATAGCAGCACACAGGCAGAGGTGGTGCTGGAGAGTTCTACATCTGGATTGGCAGGCAGCAGGAAGACAGAGCAACACTGGGCCTGGCTTGAGCACCTGAAACTTCAAAGCTCAACCCCATTAACACACTTCCTCCAACAAGACCACACCTACTTCAACAAGGCCAGACCTCCTATAGTGCCACTCACTGTGAGCCTATGGGGGACATTTTCATTCAAACCACCACACCTGGGATAGGAAATGTAAGCCAGCTAGCAGCTTGAGTCCAACCACAGACAAACCTTCCTGGCTCTCATACACTCCCAGTCCCTGCCAAGAGGAGCAGACAGGGCCACCTGTTTCTCCCAGGCAGCCTTCTCTTCTTACTCTGTATCCACTTTTTCCTCTCAGTCTGGCCCTCTAGGTAGAAGGCTGTTTTAGTCAGGGTTCTCTAGAGTCACAGGGAAAAAAAAATTTATATATATATATATATATATATATATATATATATATATATATATATATATATTTACAGGCTGCAGTCCAACTAACCCAACAATGGGAAGTCCTCCAGCAGAAGGTATGGCTCAGATTAAAGGTAAGCCTCAAGATCTGGATTAAAGGTGTGTGTCTTCCAGTCATAAGGTCTGGATCAAAAGCTTGTGTCTTCCTGACTCAAGAGTTAGGTCATGGGTGTGCCCTCCATTTAGGGATTGTAGTTCATTCCAAATATAGTCAAGTTGACAATTAGGAATTGCCATCACAATCCAACTTGTCAACTTGACACAAGCCATATCTCATGTCCAAATAAGAACAATAACCAGGTAATAAATATGCCTAACATGATATAACTATCCCTTGTACAACTGACACACACATTGTAAATTTAGAATATGTCAATGTCCCTTGCAAAACATCCTTTTAGTATCTCAAACTTAAATATGATAATCATTGATATTCTCTGAATTTATTTTAAAGAAACTGAAAGAAAACACGAATATCTGTATAAATCATTAATAAAATAAAATAGAAGTGAAGACCCCGTCTCTGGGGAGACCCTCACTTGAAGACCCCCCATACTCGGGAGATCCTTCCTCAAGTCTCAGGAAATCACGACTACCCAAGAATCACGAGAAACCATACCTGGATGCAATCAGCAGAGGTTTATTAGGGAAGAAAGCTGGCAGTCAGCAGTCTGACTACATACTCAGGAGTAGAGTTCGACCACACCTGCCAGTCTGAGGAGGGTTTTAAAGGGAAAAACCACAAACCAGGGGAGTGGGAAGGGGGTGAGGGGTTGCCAAGGATACAAAACATAAAAATAGTGGAACATTTCAGAGAGAAACCCACCCTGAAAGGTTAATAGCCATGGAAATTACTCAGTACAATCATTTTTCTCAAAAATGTGGTTTTACCATGTCATTGTGTCCCACCCTGTCATGTGCCAACTATTTCAGATTAACTATCTTCACTTCTTCCGGCTATAGCCCCACCTAGGTGGCTTGCATCTTTATCTGTGGTCAGGAATGTGTCTTCCTGCCTTGGGCCTCTCCCACCCATAGGTGGCCTACTGCCTGAGGCTTGAGGAATGTAATCCATAATGTCCTTTACTCAGAATGTGTCTTGGGGGTAGTGAAAGCCTGAAATCTTATTTTCAGTTCCGCATTCTGGGACCTGCATTTTTCTGCCCAGGTCTAAGGGTAAAGAAAAAGTCTACATATATTTTATAAAATGGTCTTTATAATTTTTCACTCTACACACTCAAGTCTTGGGAAGTCACGGCCAACCAAAAATTCGCAAGACACCGAATCTGGATGCAAACAGCAGAGGCTTTATTTGGGAGAGTTAGCCAGCTAATAGTCAATTTGTTTGCCCATGCAGGAGCTGAATTGACAAAGACCGGCTGGCTGAGGGGCTTTTTAAAAGGGGAAAACCACAAGCCAGGGGAGTGAGGACGGGGTGAGGGGTTGCTAAGGAAATATAACATAAAAATAGCAGAGAATTCCAGAGGAACCCAACCTAAGTAAGTCAGGTTCATGTGGAAAACATTCTGTATACTCATTCTTCTCAAAAATGTGGTCTTGCCCTGTCATTGTGGCCTTGCCTTGTCACTTGTTCAACTATTTCTCAGTTGCCCCGGACACAGCCCTGCCCTGTCATCATGGTTACTAGTATCTCAGCACCACCTAGATGACTTGCATTCCTCACTTCCGGTTCCTGAAACCGGCCAGTCAACATTTTTAGCTTGCTTCAGAGAAAAATTTCCATGTCCTTTAAAGTGAGGCTTAGAGAAAAGCCTATATATATATTTTATAAAATGATTTTTATAATTTTTCACTCTACAGAAGCATTCAAGTAACTTATAAAATCATTTCTACAACTGATCACATGGCTTTAGATGGTATTTATAATTATCTTCCTCTACTACCCATTCTGTATTTTCTCCACCTTCTGCAAGCATCTCAGGAAGTCTTGGCTCTTTTCCTGGAGGAGTGACCCATACCTTCAATCCTGATGGGTCTGTGCCCTTTGTCATCCTGCTTGGATTAGGCTGTTGTAGTTTCCCATCGACTTTAATCACAGGACATGGTAGTACTAAGAGGATCCCTAAAGGATCTCCTGCACTCCAGACATAATTCTTTTTACCTCCAATGTGGAGAGGTAATCCAACTCCCCATGGTATTCTGGATCTATCACCCCTCCCAATACTATTATTCCTTCCTTAGCCTGTTGGTTTGAGGGGTATTAGAAGCCCACAATGGCCAGGGGGGAAGTCTGAGCTTCCAGTTCAATGGAATGTTCATTGTGGCTCCTGGCAGGAGCACTACCCACTCTGGAACCAAAACTTCTAGGCCAGAGAAACCTAGAGTTGTGGGGACAGGAAGAAAAAACTTTCTAGGAGTGATGGTGAATGGAATTATTCCCTTTTCCATCCCTTGATTTCTCAACCCATGGATCCTGGCTATGGGAGAAACTGTACCATATATCAGACACTGATTCAAAGCATATACTGCCTTAAGCATATACTGCCTTCTGAAGAACTCTGCCCCATCCCTCCATGCTGCTGCCACCTAATTGGCACTGTAACTGTGTCTTCAAAAGGCCAATCCATCTTTCTATCAGACCAGCTGCTTCAGGATGGTGGGGAACATGTTAAAACTAATGGATTCCAGAATTGTAGGCCCTCTATCACACTTCTCTGGCTGTGAAATGAGTTATTGGTGTGGGATACCGTAACAGTGGATAAAGCATTCTTTAAGTCCACAGATGGTGGTTTTGGCAGAAGCATTATGTGCAGAAAAGGCAAATCCACAACCAGAATAAGTATCTGCTTTAGTAAGAACAAAACGTCCTTTCCATGGAGGAAGTGGTCCAATGTTGTTAACCTGCCATCAGGTTGCTGGCTGGTCACCTTGAGGAATGGTGCCATATCTGGGGCTCAGTGTTGGTCTCTGCTGTTGGCAGATCTGGCATTCAGCAGCAGCTGTAGCCAGGTCAGCCTTGTTGAGTAGAAATCCATGTTGTTGAGCCTAAGCATAACCTCCATCTCTGCTACCATGACTACTTTGTTCATGTGCCCATTGAGTGATAACAGGGATGGCTGGGGAAAAGGCTGACTGTCCACAGAACGGGTCATCTTATCCACTTGATTACTGAACTCCTCCTCAGCTGAAGTCATCTTTTAATGAGCATTTACATGGAACACAAATATCTTCACATCTTTGCCCATTTGGAGAGATCTATCCACATAACTTTTCTCCCAGACATCTTTCTCACCAGTTTTTCAAATGTGATCTTTCCAAGTCCCTGACCATCCAGTCAACCCGTTGGCTACAGCCCATGCATGAGTCAGTGAACAATCATACAGCTGGTCAGTTCTTCTTCCAAACAAACTGCAAAACCATGTGTAGCGCCTGAAGTTCTTCCCACTGTAAAAATTTCCCTTCACCAGTATCTTTGAGAGTTGTCCCAGAAAGGAGCTGTAATGTTGCAACTGTTCACTTCTGGGTGGTGCCTGAATAACATGCACAACCATCAGTAAACCAGGCTCTTCCTCAGGAAACCTATCATAGGGAACAACTCCATGAGGCTATAGGTGCATTCTTGGCAGCAGACAGCAATAAACAGGGGAAGAAACCATAAGCATTCAGGCAACTTCTTCATGTAACTTGCTTGTGCATTCAGGATCTGCTTGGACCTGACCTCATATATTCAACTTCCATTTGATAATGGATTGCTGCTATGCACATTCTACTTTATAGCTTAGTGTGTCTGATAACACCCAGCTCATGATGGGCAGTTCAGGTAGCATGTAACTTGGTATCCTGTTGTTAAACATTCAGTTTCCACTAAGGTCTAATAGTAGGCCAAGAGCTGTCTTTGAAAGGGAGAATGGTTATCTGCAGCCTGGACCTGTTGAAGAGCGCTCTTCTGTTCCAGGCCCCACATAAAGCTAGCAGCTTTCCAAGACACTTAAAAACTTGGGTGTGAATAACACACCCAAGTGAGGAATGTGCTGTCTTCAGAATCCAAATAGACCCACAAAACATTGTGTTTTTTTCTTAGTGGTGGGATAGGCCAGGTACAATAACTGACCCTGCACCTTAGAAGCACTGTCTCTGAATGCCCCACACCACTAGACTCCTAAGAATTTCACAGATGTAGATGGTCCTTGAACTTTAGTTGGATTTATTTTCCATCTGTTCATATGCTTATGTGTTATCAATGAATCCAAAGTGTTTCCCACCTCCTGCTTACTTGGTCCAGTCAGCATAATATCATCAATATAGTGTACCAATGTGATATCCTATGGAAAAGACAGATGATCAAATGAAGTGGCAAATATTTAAAAGTCCACTTGAAGCTCCTCTGCAGCTGCCCAAGAGCTCTGGATTTGCAAAATCCAGATACATACACATACACATGTGCTGGCTTATTTTTAATATGTCTTGGCTAGCTCAATGGTTGGGCCACTTCCAAACCTCCTCATGGCTAACACACTCTCCCCTCTAATTTTTTTGAGTTATTACTTTCTAAAATCTATACTTTATCTGATACCCCAGACCAAATCAGAGGAGTGGCCCCTGGGGCCACTTTTCTCCAATTCATACCTGGTCGGTTCTCTGTCTTCCACAGCTCTCATGTTTATATCCTCTTCCTTCCTTCTGCCCTGGCGATTCTCCTTCTTCCTGTCCTGTTTCCTCTCTGAGAATCCTCAAAGTCCTGTCTCTGTCCCCCTGTCCAACCATTAGATGCTGGCTCTTTATTGACCAGCCCCAAAAAACAACTGTTGGCAGGGACCTGTAGCAGACTCCCATGTAAGCACAAATCAAATCCCCAACAATGAAGATCGCTTCCAAGTGTTATGACAGAGGGCAGAGGAGTTTATATATCCTTGAGGCAAGACTGTAAAGGTATACTGCTGGCCTTGCCAACTGAAAGCAAATTGCTTCTGGTGGTCCTTATAAACAGGTACTAAGAAAAAGGCATTTAATAGACCAATAGCTGAATACCATGTACCAGGATATGTGCTAATTTGGTTAAATAATGACACTACATCTAATACAGCAGCTGCAATCAGAGTTACTATCTAATTTAGTTTTCAATAGTCAACTGCCATTCTCCATGTCTTAGTCAGGGTTTCTATTCCTGCACAAACATCATGACCAAGAAGCAAGTTGGGGAGGAAAGGGTTTATTCAGCTTACACTTCCATGTTGCTGTTCATCACCAATGGAGGTCAGGACTGGAACTCAAACAGGTCAAGAAGCAGGAGCTGATGCAGAGACCATGGAGGGATGTTACTTACTGGCTTGCTTCCTCTGCCTTGCTCAGCTTGACATCCTTATAGAACCCAAGACTACCAGCCCAGGGATGGCACCACCCACAATGGGCCTTCCCCCCTTGATCACGAATTGAGAAAATGCCTTACAGCTGGATCTCATGGAGGCATTTCCTCAGCTGACTCCTTTCTCTGTGATAACTCCAGCTTGTGCCACGTTGACACAAAAAACCAGCCGGTACACTCCATGAGCCACCTAACTTCTGCACTGACCAGATAGGGGACTTAAAGGGAGATGTGCTGGGAACCACCATCTCTGCATCTTTCAAGTCCTTGGTGGTGGCACTAATCTCTGCAATTCTTCCAGGGATGCCATATTGGTTTTGACTCACTTTTTTTTTGGGGGGGGGGGGTGGAACAAAGACAACAATAAAGGTTACCATTTAGCCTTTCCAACCATAATAGGCCTCACTCCACAGGTCAAGAAACCAAGATGAAAATTCCGCCAACTTCTAAGTGTATGTATCCCAATTATGCATTCTGGAACTGGGGAAATGACCACAGGATGAGTTCAGGGACCTACTGGGCCTACTATGAGTCAGACATCAGCCATTACATTAATTGCCTGGCCTCCATAAGTCCCTACTTTAACTGGAGAGCCATAATGTTTCTTAGGATCTCCCAGGATCAGTGTCAATTCAGAACCAGTATCCAATAGACCCTGGAAAGTCTGATTCTTTCCTTTTCCCCAGTGTACAGTTACCCTTGTGAAAAGGCCATAGGTCCCTCTGGAGAAGAACTGGAGAAAGGCTAACAGCAAAACTTTTAGGTGTCTTATCAAGGTCCTTCCTCAGGGGAACCTGGCCACCCCTTCGTTTAAGGGGTTCTTGGTCTACAAACTGACTCAAGTCTGGAAATTAATTAAGGCCGAGATTGCCTTTTGCCAGGATCCAGTGTAACTTTTCATTTGAGAATTTTTCTACTTATCTAGATCAAACAGAAATGTATTGGGCTTCTTATCTATTTCATGCTTGGATAAACCAGTGACTAATTAGGCAATATCAAAGGTCCATATGAGTCATTTCATTATAAAATTCACCTTGAGCTGACCATTATAGGTTAGGTCATTATGAATGTTGTTTTGTCTACACTGCCCATTATGATAACTACGATCACCTTGCCTCTGGTGATTCAGTGCTGCCACCTGGCACCTGCTACCTCAGGGCCCAATTAAACCCATTGCATTTAATTCATCCAATTGAGCAGCTGCGTCTCCACCCTAAGGTCTGGCACAAGAAAAAGGGTGAGAGCAAAACACTTCAAATGTGCTGGTGTACTGCTCACCAGTTTGAGTCTTATAGGATTTTTGAGGGCCATGTCTTCTGTGCCTTCCCATTGTGGAGAATTAGGTTTTACACAACATATCCACTCTAGCATTGCAATTTCCCTGAGCTTTAAAATCCCTTCATCAACACAGCCCAGGAATATCAGGCATCTACAACTCCTGTTCAATAAGTCATCTTTTGATAAATGCTTCAGCCAACCATTCAAACAAACTTCTGACACCACTTTTTTTTTTTTTTTTTAACTATGCGAGCTTCCATGTTAAACCTAGAATCTCCACTCAAGGGCCCATATCAATAACCTCAGCCTGATCTAGGTTGGTTTGTTTGTTTTTGTTTGTTTGTTTTTGTGCCTCCTGATCTAGTTTTATGTTCCTTCCACCATTATCCCACACCCTTAAAATCCATTCCCACACACATTCCCCAGACTTCTGCTTGAATGAATTAGCAAACTCATTAAGTTCCTTAATACTGGAGTGCGCTTCCTCACGGACCACACTTTCTACATCCCCTCTAGGGCCTGCTTTGCCTTGAGTCTGGTTCTAGTTCTAGAGCAAATGATTGGATGGCCTTGAGGAACATCGATATTGTCTTGCCTGGAATTTTCTTCACAGAATGTCACTGCTAGTTTATCAGAACTCAGAAATCTGCCTGCCTCTGCCTCCCAAGTGCTGGGATCAAAGGCATGTGCCACTACTGCCCCGCTATATTCGTAATCTTAATAATTTTTTTTTTTTTGCCAGTAACATTGTATCAAAGTTTATTTGGCATATTTGGGTTTTTAAATATGATTACTTGGATTGCACATTTATGAGTTTTGTTTTCATTAATCTTAGATGATATTTAAAATTTCTACTTTTATTTTGCTACTCTGAATTTGATTAAACCTCAAAAAAAATTTTTTACATAAGGAAGTGTGTATGGAAACAGTGAAGAGAGAAAAGTCCATCTTACACTAACTTTCAGTACAACAATACCTCCTTTTCACTTATTTCTGACCAGAGACTCAGGTAGCCCAATTTCATACCTTTTGACCAATTAAGAAACCTGTCTATTTGTATTCTCTGGATTTTTATTCATCTATCAACATATCTGCTTCTGTTTTGTTTGTTTTATTTGAGACAAGGTCTCTCTATATTGCCTGGACAGCCTAAAACTTACTAGGTAGACTAAGCTGGCCTGGAACTTGAAATAGTTTTCCAGCCTCTCCCTTCAAAGTGCTGGGATTATAATGGCATGGACCATTATCCCCTGACAGAACATCAACTTTGTTTTCTTTTAAAGATTATTTTAATTCTTAAATGTTTCTGTGTGAGTATGGTGTAACTGCAGATGTCTGTGGAGTCCAGAAAAGGCTGTCAGAGCCCCCTGGAACTGGAGTTACAGGTGGCATAAGCCATGCAATGTGAAAGCTGGCGGCCAAATTCAGGCCTTCTGCAAGAGCAGCAAGTGCTCTTAACTGTGGACCCACCTTCCTCTCCAGCTCCAGGCCATGTGCTTCTTCATCTCATTAATTAATTGATTGTTTAAACTTTATAAATAAAAATCAAGAAGCATAGACTCAATATAGAAAAATAGTGGTCTGTCTTGAATATCATTCAAATAACTGTCATTGTAATATTCCTGGCTCTTATTTTTCCCCTAGACATAATGTCAAGTGGAGATGGCCAGCAGTCACAGGCTTTTACCAAGCCCACTTTTACTGAGGCACAAGCCTCTGCACTGGTAGAATCAGTATTTGGGTTCAAAGTTTCTAAGATCCAACCACTCTCTAGCTATGACGACCAAAACTTTCATGTTCACATTTCAAGAAGCAAAGAGACTACAGATGACCCAGTTGACTATGTCCTCAAAATAAGCAATATGGAGTCTAGTCGAACTCCAGACCTGATTGAAATGCAGAACCATGTCATCATGTTTTTGAGAGCAGCTGGATTTCCAACAGCCTCTGTGTGCCGAACCAAAGGGGACAACACCATCTCTCTCATATCCATTGGTAAGAGATTTTCCATACGTACACTTTGGCTACAAGTAGAAGTGCAATGTCAAAAACAAGTTCATAACTCCAAGTGGGGTTATAGTTTGGAAATGGTTTGAGAGCTACTATAAATTTTATGTTTATAAATGTCCTGCTAAATAATAACTAAGAGACCTGTGAACACCAGGAGGACATGTTCTAGTCTTATTTAACACAAAAAGCTTATACATGTTGCTAGGAATTGTACCCAGGCCCTTGCACATGCTAGGCAACACTCAGCAAAGTCACTTCTCTAGACTCAAGAATGGATTTTTAGTTATTAGACTGGCTGCTGTGTTCTAGTAGAAATAGAAAGAATATGAAACTAGCTATCAAACATTTAAAATGCTGGTTTGTCATTACTATGTATGTGACCTCAGGCACAACACTTGAATCTATGGCTGCAAGTTCTCATTGTTTTTTCCAGAGTGATTGACAGCATGTGTTCTTCCTTCATTCTAGATAGAGGATCTGAAATCAAAAGCTACTTGGTAAGAATGCTCACTTACCTCCCAGGAAGACCAGTAACTGAGGTTGCCATCAGCCACCAGCAATTATATGAAATAGGAAGGCTGGCTGCCCAACTGGATAAAGCCCTGAAGGTAAGATTGGGGGTCTTGTTTTGTTTGTAAGTTTTTTTTTGTTTCTTATCTTTTTGTTTTTGTTTGTTTTTGAAACAGAGTCTCTCACTAGGTAGCCCTAGCTGGCCTGGAACTCACTATGTACACCAGACTAATGTCAGATTCTCAGAGATCCTCCTGCCTCTGCCTTGAAAGTGCTTGGATTAAAGGCATGCATTACCATGCCTGGCAGCAATGAGATTCTTAAGAACAGTATGCTTTGTTTATTCACTGTCTTATACACAGAGTCTCATGTACTGTGGGGTAGCTTCAAACTCACTGTATAACCAAAGATTACTTTGAACTTCTGGTTCTCTTGCCTCTACCTCCTCAGTACTGAAATTATAGGCATGTGCCTATAATACCTCATCTAGTTTATATGGTACTGGGGATTGGGCTTTGTACATGCTAGGTAAGATGCTACCAACTGCACTGCCTTCCCAACGTATTTATTCATCTTTTATCCTTGATATCTCACACTGTACACTGGACACACTGGGAGACTTAATTTTTAAAAAGTAATGCCATGCTGATTCTAAAGTTAGGACTGCATGGGTCATAAAGAAGAGGAGGAGGACATCCCAGGCAAAGAAAAGAGCACATGAAATATGATGAATGGCCATATTCTGGAACCTCTGAATAATTCATTGTGGCTGCAATGTATAAGAACTGTAAATGAGGCAGACAGGAGATAAAATTGAAAATTTAAGGTGTAGTCAGATTATAAGATAGACATTCTATGAAAGTAAGGAGTTGATTTGTCTCTACTACTTGGGAGGATGATACATGAGTCTTATCAGTGCGTGCCAGCCCAGGCCACATTGTAAGACCATACCTTCCCATCTCTTAAAGTAAACAGTCTGATCTTTTTTCTAGGTTTTCTATCTCCAGGGTAATCTCCCTCTGTGATTTCTTTATTGTGTCTACTCCCATTTTTAGATCCTGGATGGTTTTGTTTAATTTTCACCTGTTTTGTTGTGTTTTCTTGCATTTCTTTAAGGGATTTTTGTGTTTCCTCTTTAAGGGCTTCTACCTGTTTACCTGTGTTCTCCTCAAATTCTTTGAGAGTGTTATTTATGTCCTTCTTAAAGTCCTCTATCATCATCATGAGAAGTGATTTTAATTCAGAATCCTGCTTTTCCGGTGTGATGGGGTGTTTAGGGCTTGCTATGGTGGGAGAACTGGGTTCTGATGATGCCAAGTAACTTTGGTTTCTGGTGCTTACGTTCTTGCACTTGCCTTTCGTCATCTGGTTAACTCTAGTGCTACCTGCACTCATTGTCTCTGACTATGCACTCATTGTCTCTGACTAGAGCCTGCCTTTTTTTTTTTTTTTTTTTTTTATCTTGCTTGTTTCTGAACTCCTCAGGGTCCAGATGTCTCTGTGATCCTGTGATCCTGAGCTCCAGCTGCTCTGAGTACAATGGCTTCTCTAGGGTGTCTCAGGATATGGTGTCCACTGCTGTGACTTCAGTGGCTCCTCTAGAATGTCTCGGGATATGGTGTCTTCATGGGAGCAGACCAGCTGGGTGTCTGCCCCAGCCACAAGGCTCAGGAGAGGGGCAGAAGGAGAGTGGTGTTTCACAAAGGCGGGGATTGGGTGCCTGGTGAGTCATAGAAACAATTATCACCAACAGAATACAAGAGATAGAAGAGAGAATCTCATGTGCAGAAGCTACCATGGAAAACATTGACACAGTTGTCAAAGAAAAGGCAAAATGCAAAATGCAAAAAGCTACTAACCCAAAACATCCAGAAAATCCAGGACACAATGAGAAGGCTAAACCCAAGAATAATAGGTGTAGATGAGGGTGAAGACTCCCAACTTAAAGGGCCAGTAAGTATATTCAACAAAATTATACAGGAAAACTTTCCTAACTTAGAGAAAGAGATGCCCATAAATATACAAGAAGCCTACAGAACTCGAAATAGTCTAGACCAGAAAAGAAATACCTCTCGTCACATAATAATCAAAACATCAAATGTAAAAAACAAAGAAAAAATACTAAAAGTAGTAAGGGAAAAAGGTAAAGTAACATATAAAGGCAGACCTATAAGAATTACACCAGACTTCTCACCAGAGACTATAAAAGCCAGAAGATCCTAGACTGATATCGTACAGACCCTAAGAGAACACAAATGCCAGCCCAGACTACTATACCCAGCAAAACTCTCAATCACTATTGATGGAGAAACTAAGATATTCCATGACAAAACCAAATTTATACAATATCTTACCACAAATCCAGCACTCAAAGGATAATTGATGGAAAACTTCAACACAAGGAGGGAAACTACAACCTAGAAAAAGCAAGAAAGTAATCTTCCAACAACCCCAAAAGAAGATAGCTACACGAACATAATTCCACCTCTACTAACAAAAATAATAGGAAGCAACAATCATTTTTTAATATCTCTTAATATCAATGGATTCAATTCTCCAACAAGAAGACATAGAGTAGCAGACTGGATACATAAATAGGACCCAGCATTTTGCTGCATACAGGAAATGCAGCTCTGAGAAAAAGACTGACACTATCTCAGAGTAAAAGGATGGAAAACAATCTTCCAAGCAAATTGTCCCAAGAAACAAGCTGGAGTAGCAATTCTAATATCAAATAAAATTGATTTTCAACCAAAAGTAATCAAAAAAGATAAGGAAGAACACTTCATATTCATCAAAGGAAAAATGTACCAAAATGAACTCTCAATTCTGAACATCTATGCCCCAAATGCAAGGGAACCCACATATATAAAAGAAACTTTACTAAAGCTCAAAGCATACATTGCACCTCACACAATAATAGTGGGGGATTTCAACACCCCACTCTCAGCAATGGACAGATCATGGAAACAAAAACTAAACAGAGACACAATGAAACTAATAGAAGTTATGAACCAAATGGATTTAACTGGTATCTATAGAACATTTCATCCTAAAACAAAAGAATATACCTTTTTCTCAGCACCTCATGGTACCTTTTCCAAAATAGACCATATAATTGGTCACAAAACAGGCATCAACAGATACAAAAAGATTGAAATAATCCCTTGTACCCTATCAGATCACCATGGACTAAGGCTGGTCTTTAATAATGACGAAAACGATGGAAAGCCCACATACACAAGGGAAACTGAACAATGTTCTACTCAATGATGACTTGGTCAAGGAAGAAATAAAGAAAGAAATTAAAGACTTTTTAGAATTTAATGAAAATGAGGACACATCATACCAAAACTTGTGGGACTCCATGAAAGCAGTACTAAGAGGAAAACTCATAGCTCTAAGTGCCTACAAAAAGAAACTGGAAAGAGCATACACTAACAACTTGACAGCACACCTGAAAGTGTTAGAACAAAAAGAAGCAAATATACCAAGAGGAGTAGACGGTAGGAAATAATCAAACTCAGGGCTGAAATGAACCAAGTAGAAACAGAAAGAACTATACAAAATATCAACAAAACCAGGAGCTGGTTCTTTGAGAAAATCAACAAGATAGATAAACCCTTAGCCAGACTAACCAAAGGGCACAGAGACAGTATTCAAATTAATAAAATCAAAACTGAAAAGGGAGACATAACAACAGAAACTGAGGAAATTTAAAAAATCGTCAGATCCTACTACAAAGGCCTATATTCAACAAAATTGGAAAATCTGGATGAAATGGACAGTTTTCTAGACAGATACCAGGTACTAAAATTAAATCAGGAGCAGATAAACCATCTAAACAGTCCTATAGCCCCTAAAGAAATAGAAGCAGTCATTAAAAGTCTCTCCACCAAAAGAAGTTCGGGACCAGATGGCTTTAGTGAAGAATTCTACCAGACCTTCCAGGAAGACCTAATACCAATTCTCTTCAAACTATTCCACAGAATAGAAACAGAAAGAACAATACCCAATTCATTCTTTTGAAGCTACAATTAGATTCATACCTAAACCTCACAAAGACCCAACAAAGAAAGAGAACTACAGACCAATCTCTCTTATGAATATTGATGCAAAAATACTCAATAAAATTCTCACAAACTGAATCCAAGAACACATCAAAACAATCATCCATCATGATCAAGTAGGCTTTATCCCAGGAATGCAGGAATGGTTCAATATTCGGAAATCTATCAATGTAATCCACTACATAAATAAACTCAAAGAAAAAAAACCACATGATCAACTCACTAGATGCTGAGAAAGCATTTGACAAAATTCAACATCCCTTCATGTTAAAAGTCTTGGAAAGATCAGGAATTCAGGGCCCATACCTAAACATAGTAAAAGCAGTATACAGCAAGCCAGTAGCCAACATCAAAGTAAATGGAGAGAAACTTGAAGCAAACCCACTAAGATCAGGGACTAGACAAGGCTACCTACTCTCACCCTACATAGTCAATATAGTACTGGAAGTCCTAGCTAGAGCAATTAGACAACAAAAGGAAGTCAAAGGGATACAAATAGGAAAGGAAGAAGTCAAAATTTCACTATTTGCAGATGATATGATAGTATACTTAAGTGACCCTAAAACTTCCACCAGTGAACTCCTAAAGCTGATAAACAACTTCAGCAAAGTGGCTGGATATAAAATCAACTCAAACAAATCAGTACCCTTCCTCTAACCAAAGGATAAACAGGCTGAGAAAGAAATTAGGGAAATGACACCCTTCACAATAGTCACAAAAATATAAAATATCTTGGAGTAAATCTAACCAAGCAAGTGAAAGATGTATATGACAGGAACTTCAAGTCTCTGAAGAAAGAAATCGAAGAAGATTTGGATTGGTGGGATTAATTTAGTAAAAAATGGCCATCTTGCCAAAAGCAATCTACAGATTCAATGCAATCCCCATCAAAATTCCAAATCAATTCTTCATAGAGATAGAAAGAGCAATTTGCAAATTTGTTGGGGCCCACACTAGCCCCACGTTTGGGCGGCCAAAATAAATGTTGAGGCCCAAGCTTGAGTCCCTGTTCGGGCGCCAAAATAATGTTGGGGTCCACACTAGCCCCACATTGGGGCGGCCAAAATAAATGTTGCAGCCCAGGCAAAATGTTGAGGCCCGGGCTGACCCACATTTGGGCGGCCACTGTATCCCGGCCCAAGCTGCTGCTCCGGTCTGCAGGTCGGGGTTCAGCAAGAGCGAGGGTGAGGGCAGACTCAAAGAATGGAGACCAGACAGGGTGTGATTTAATCCCGTTTATTCTTCAGTCTCTCTTCCTCGAAGTGTCTCCTGTCTGGTTCTCCCTCAATAGTCTGCTGTCTGGTTCTCTCTCTATAGTCTGTCTTCTGATCTGTTCTGTCTCTGCCTTTTATATGTCTCACTTCTAAGCCACGGCTCTAAGTTACACCTTTAATCATGCCCTTAGGTCTTGTCTCTAACTCTGATCTCTATACTTCTAAGTCATACTCTTAAGTCACACACCATTAATCTCACACACCTTTAATCTCATGCACCTTTAATCTCACACACCTTTAATCTCAAGGTATCTAAACCAAGATTATCGGAGTGTGCTCAGCTGTTGTAGGCTATTGTAATCCAAGTCTCATGTCAGGGTATATGGCTCAAGATGGCTGCAAAGCTGATAGCCGCTTTCTGCTAAAAGTCAGCCCCCAACACAAATTCATGAGGAATAACAAAAAACCCAGGATTTAACTATTCTCAACAATAAAAGAACTTTTGGGGGAACTACCATGCCTGACCTCATACTGTACTACAGAACAATAGTGATAAGAACTGCATGGTATTGGTACAGAGACAGGCAGGAAGATCAATGGAATAGAATTGAAGATCCAGAAATGAACCCACACACCTATGATCACTTGATCTTTGACAAAGGAGCTAAAACCATCTAGTGGGAAAGGACAGCATTTTCAACAAATGGTGCTGGCTCAACTGGAGGTCAGCATGTAGAAGAATGCAAATCAATCCATTCTTATCCCCTTGTACAAAGCTCAAGTCCAAGTGGATAAAGGACCTTCACATAAAACCAGATACACTGAAACTAATAGAAGAGAAGGTCGGGAAGAATCTGGAATACCTGGGCACAGGGGAAAAGTTCCTGAACAGAACACCAATAGTTTATGCTCTAAGATCAAGAATTGACAAATGGGACCTCATAAAATTGCAAAGCTTCTGTAAGGCAAAGGACATTGTCAATAAGACAAAAAGGTAACCAACAGATTGGGAAAAGATCATTACCAATCCTACATCCAATAGAGGGCTAATATCCAATATATACAAAGAACTCAAGAAATTAGACTCCAGACAACCAAATAACCCTATTAAAAAATGGGGTACAGAGTTAAACAAAGAATTCTCAACTGAGGAAACTTGAATGGGCGAGAAGCACCTTAAGAAATTCTCAACATCATTAGTCATCAGGGAAATGCAAATCAAAACAACCTCACACCACACCAGTCAGAATGGCTAAGATCAAAAACTCAGGTGATAGTAGATGCTGGCGAGGATGCGGAGAAAGAGAAACACTCCTCCATTGTTGGTGGGATTGCAAGCTGGTACAACCACTCTGGAAATCAGTCTGGCGGTTCCTCAGAAAATTGGACATAGCATTACCTGAGGACCCAGCTATACCACTCCTGGGCATATACCCAGAAGATGCTCCAATATATAACAAGGACATATGCTCCACTATGTTCATAGCAGCCTTATTTATAATGGCCAGAAGCTGGAAAGAACCCAGATGTCCTTCAACAGAGGAAGGGATACAAAAAATGTGGTACATTTACACAGTGGAGTATTACTCAGCGATTAAAAATAATGAATTGAAGAAATTTTTAGGTAAATGGATGGAACTAGAAAATATCATCCTGAGTGAGTTAACCCAATCACAAAAGAACACACATGGTATTTACTCACTGATAAGCAGATGTTAGCCCAAAAGCTTGAAATAGCCAAGATTCAACTCACAGACCACATGAAGCTCATGAACAAGGAAGACCAAGTGTGGATGCCTCAGTCCTACTTAGAAGGAGTAACAAAATACTCAAGGGAGCAAATATGGAGACGAAGTGTGGGACAAAAACTGAAGGAGGGGCTGTCTGGAGACTGCTCCACCTGGGTATCCATTCCATGTGCAGTCACCAAAGGTAGATGCTGATATGGATGTCAGGAAGTGCATGCTGACAAGAGCTTGATATAGCTGTCTCCTTAGAGGTTTGCCAGAGTCTGACACATTCAGAGGCAGATGCTCACAGCTAACCACTGATCTGATCAAGGGTTTCCCAATAGAGAAGTTAGAGAGAAGACTGAAGGAGCTGAAAGGGTTTGTGGTTCCATGAGGAGAGCAACAATACAACCAACCAGAGCTCCCCAGTGTCTAAACCACCAGCCTGGGAGCACATAGGGAGGGACCCATGACTCCATCTGTACATGTAGGGGAGGATGGCCTTGTCAGGCATAGGTGGGAGAGATCTTTGGTCCCATGAAGGCTAAACACCAAGTTGGGGGGAATTTGAGGGTGGGGAGGTGGGAGTCGGGGAGTAGGTGTGGGCACGTCCTCATAGAAGCAAGAGGAGGGGGGATGTGATCGGAAGTTCCTGGGTGGTGGGGGTAAGGGGATAAAATCTGAAATGTAAATATAATATCCAATAAAAAGAAAAAAGTAAGCAGTCTGAACTGTATCTTATAGGTAGTAACGGTCCTTGAGGGAGGATTTTCTTAATATGCAAAACCTACTAATTATAGCACTCTGGGTTTCAGAAAGGTGTGGAACATCTAGGGAGTGAATTCAGTAGTCAGATAATAATTAGTAAAAAACTGATTAAGGGCTTGAGTCAGGGAAAGGTTTAAGCTCCCAGCACTTGGGAGGCAAAAACAAGAAATCACCATAAATTCAAAGCCAGTCTGGTCTACATAGTGAGTTATGGGTCAGGACTATATGGCTAGGCTCTGCCTCATAATAAACAAACAGACACATTTTTAAAGTTTCAAGAGATTTAGAAGACAATACAACTATATTTGGTAATTGTTTTATTAAGTTGGTAATCAGGGAAGGATTGAGCAAAGTGCAGTTCTAACCTAGGCTTGATGTGATACAGTCTCATTCAGAAGTAGGAAGCAATTAAATAAGAATTAAGTAAGAGGTGAATGAGATGAGGTTAGTTCTTCAATCTCAAACATATTTGTAGTCTCCTAGAAAACAATGAAAACAGAATGTTGCCTTATGTGGCAGTCGTTATGCCTAAAGTCTGTCTCTCTCTGTCTTTCTGTCTCTATCTCTTTTGTAAAGATGTATTTATTTGTTTTATGTATATGAGCACACTATTGCTGTCTTCAGACACACCAGAAGAGGGCATCAGGTCTCATTACAGATGGTTGTAAGCCACCATGTGGTTGCTGGGAATTAAACTCAGGACCTCTGGAAGAACAATCAGTGCTTTTAACACTGAGCCATCTCGCCAACACCCCTGAAATGTTTCTTATGGGAAGAATTTTTAGGGTCTTGATTCTGTTTGTTTGTTTGTTATACAATCTGAAAATGCTTACCAGTCATGGTGGTATATATCTGTATTCCCAGCACTTTGGGGAGGGGGTGTTGATGAAAATCCAAACCTAGCTATAGCTGTATTCTACCATCCTAACCCAAAAAAAAAGAAAGACACTGAGAGTCTTTGCCATTTAGTTGACATATTTAGGCCACTTTACTTTGTTCCCACACTGGGGTACATGTGACCATGTCTAGCTCCTACATGTTTCTTGTGCTTGCTAATACTTTGAGTACATGGCAGTTCAATTGATTGGAAGCCATTTCACTCTTTTGGGTCTTTCTTTTAACCTCTTCTAAGTGGGTCCCAGGCTAGGTTTATTTTAAGGATTATGTAATGCAAAACTCTTCTGAGTTCTCTGCCCAATATCCTATAAACTAATGTTTCCCAGGGTGGTCTGTAGCCACAGACACTGTTCCCAGCCTTGCATATGTGCCCAATTGAAACCCTTTCAGCCCTCTCAGATGGTTCTCTCCTCAGGCTTAACACATGGGGCATATACCAATGCATCAACTTCTCAAGGGTTACATAGGCCCCTGTCTCAAAAAACTTAAAACAAGAAAAAATATTTGTCTTCACACCAATCAAGTGAAATAAGACTATGCTCCTAAAACTATAATGTCTTTACTCAAATAGAAAAGGACTTACTGAGCTGGAGAGATGGCTCAGTGTTTAAGAGCACTGATTGCTCTTCCAGAGGTACTGAGTTCAAATCCCAGCAACTACATGGTGGCTTACAACAATCTGTAATAAGATATAATGCCCTCTTCTGGTGTGTCTGAAGACAGCTACAGTGTACTTGTAATAAATAAGTCTTTAAAAAAAAGGACTTACTATTTTATGGATTTTTTAAAAAGAGAAATATTGGTCTTCCAAGGCCTGTGTATTGAGACTTTTCCATGGTGTCTCGCTTGTTTTGTGGGTTACCATAAGATAGGTCAGTTACCATAACAGAGTGCCATCTGCCTCCTATAGGCACCTTCTGAGGGGAGAGTGTGACAATAGACAGAGAATGTGGAGATATAAGTTCCTTCAACAGTCAAGAGGTTGTTTCTTGGGGTTTGTGTGTGTGTGTGTGTGTGTGTACACACACTATTTTTTTTTTAGGTAGACTCAGACTCACTGTATAGCCAAGGATGACTTTGAACTTCTGATCTACCCATATCCACCTCTCAAATGCTGGGATTATAGGAATATGCTGCCATGCCTAGTTTTATAACAGGGATTAAGTGCAGGGCATTGTCCATGCTAAGCAAGCACTGCCTAAGCTACATTCTATCCTGTTTTTTGCTTTTCATTTAGGAGTTCCATCATCCAAAGTTAAGTCTTCTTCATCGGGAGAACTTCATCTGGAATCTGAAAAATGTTCCTCTTCTAGAGAAATACATAGGTGCCCTGAGCCAAGGTCGAAACCGGGAGATTATTGAACAGGTAATTCAGCTGTTCAAGGAAGAAGTAATGACCAAATTAAGTCATTTTCGAGAATGTGAGTATTTCCCCAATCAAAGTATGTATTTTTCTCAACCTTTAAATTGTGATTTTGCAGTGTCAGGAAAACATGGAGGTACAGCTTAGATTTCTGACATTATAAGATGTTCTTGTCTGTTCCTATTGCTTCTACAAGAATCGTGTCTTTACTATTCTTAAGTTACTGTCTTTGAAGTTAACTTGTGTCGTTGTTAGGTCTGTGTAGTCCAGGCTGTCCTTGACTTGACAGAAACCCTCCTGCACCAATCCCCTTATTGTTCAACTTGACCAAATACTGACAGCTTCCAAATGAGGCTGTGTAGTTCACACTACTATCACCAGGGTATAGACGCTCTAGTCTTATCCCCTTCATCTCTCCAAATAATTCACCTTCCACAAACTCTCTTCCTTATGACCACATATGAGAAAACATGCAATATTTGTCTTTCTGGATCTGGTTTATTTCACTTTAACATTAGGATCTCCAATGAATCAATTTCATAACAAATAGTATGATTACATTTTTTATGAATAACATTTTATTATGAATTTGCACCACATTTTCTTTATTAATTTATCTATTAATAGACATTTAGGGTGGTCCCATTTTCTAACTATTGTAAATAGTTCAGTAACAAACATGGATATGCAGGTACCTTTGTGTGCACTGGTTTTGAAGCTTCTATTTTGAAGTAACAATCATTTATTTGAACCAAAAAATGTCACATAGCCACACACTTCTTTAAAAAATAAATAGTATAAGCCAGCATATTTCTAAATAGGAGAACTTGCAAGTGACCTAAAGATTACTGCACTATCTTTCTTCAGTTTTAGTTTTTCAGTAGAATAAAATAGATCTTCTCACCTTCTTGTTCTTTTATGTAAGAGTTTTAACTGTTGCGTGTGAAGGCAGAGGCAGGCAGATCTCTGAGTAGAGACCAGCCTGGTCTACAGGCTTAGTTAGTTCCAGGACAGCCAGGGATACAGAGAGAAACCTTATCTCCAAAACAAAACAAAACAGAAGCCTTGGCTGTCCTGGAACTTGCCCTGTAGAGCAGGCTAGCCTAGAACTCACAGAGATCTGCCTTCCTCTGCCTACTGAGTGGTTGGATTAAAGGCATGCACCACCACCATCACCCAGACAAACAAGAATCTTAACTACTTTTTTCCTTTGTATTTTTTCATTTTAGAATCACTAAGTCATAAGTTTAAAAAGGTCTATTGGTGCTTTGGAGTTCAATTGGATTGTGGATAAATTTGAAGAAAATTGCTAGTACAGTATATTTACATTTATAAAACTAGTCTAATTCATGAACAAAGCCAATGTCTTCATTTGCATATACCCATTAGAGATCTTTATTCCTAGAATGTAGATAGACAAACATATAGACATTGAGTTTTATAAATGTCTTTAAAGAGGTAACATTACACATTAAACATTTTTAAACTGTATGATTTATTTTGGGATGCACATGCTATAGCACATACATGGAGATCAAAGGATAACCTGAAGGGGTTTGTTCTTGTCTTCTACTTTGTGGTCCACGGATTGAACTCAGCTTGTCAGGCATGGCACTCAGCAACTTTACCCACTGAGCCATCACACTGACCATATATATATATATACACATATAGCCAGTGCTGTAGGTCAGTTACAGCACTCTGCACATGCTGGTCAAGTACTCTACCACTCAACTATATCTCAGACCTATGCTACTATATCCTTTTATTCTTAACAGCATGTCTGATTTTTGTAAAGAAAAATAACCAATATTTTATTTCATGTTCCATTTTTCTTGTTTGTTGCTGATATTTCAGAATGATACTTCATTGCATCCATGAGGTGGTCTCTACAAGTGTCAGGCAGGGAAACAAACCACAAAGAGTAAAGAATGAAAACTCAGTTCAGATTGATTTTGTCAATCTGGATCAATCCTTCTAGAGAATCTGATGCCAGGCAGTTTATTGTTAGTATATTTAAACATAGTATGGGTTTTTTGTGGGGAAGGAGGAAGAGTTTCCTGGTGTAGTACCATCCCCAGTGCACAAGGAAGCATAATTACATCAAAACTCAGAGTACATGTCATTTCTTCCAAGAAGACGAGTTCTGGAGATAGGCTGCCTGTGCTAGCTTAAGGGACTAAGGAAGTGTCCTGCCTGGTCTTGGTCATACAGATAGTGTAGAGGGCATCTGGGCTGTTAGCCACTTCTGATCCTGGTTGTGGGAGTTTGGGGGACCCTGGCTGTAAGGGTCATTTAGATTAGTAGCTATTCCAGCCTGGTTGTAATACCTTGCTATGGCCTAGTCCAGCAGATAACGCAGATCACCAGGCAATTAATCACTTCTAGTTCCCAGTTCTCTGAATGAAACAACAGGTTTTACATTTTTTCTCATTGGAAAGTCAATCCTGTATTCTTATTCTGGTTTCTCTGAAGATCTGTAGGCACACAGACCTTCATGCTGCGCTCCCAAGATGTCCATACTTTTTTTTTTTTTTAACATTTATTTATGTTTTGTACACTGTTGCTGTCTTCAGACACACTAGAAGAGGGCATCAGATCTCATTACAGATGGTTGTGAGCCACCATGTGGGTGCTGGGAATTGAACTCAGGACCTCTGGTAGAAAAGTCAGTACTCTTTTATTTAAATTGTTTTATTTATGTGTGACTGAGTGTGTGTGTGTGTGTGTGTGCGCGCGCGCGCGCACGCGCCACATGCAGGTACCCATGGAGGCCATAAGAGGTTATCAGATCTCCTGTAGCTAGAGTATTCACCCTTTGTGGGTGCTACAAACCAAACTCAGGTCCTGTGGAAAAGCAGGAAGTGCTTTTAACCCACTGATCTATCTCAAGCTCTCTACATTAAACACATTACTTAAATAATTTTTCCCAAGATACTTATATATGTACAACAATATCATCTGAAATCTTCTATAAAGGAAGAATTTTTTCTCTCAGGTTCAGTCTTTCCATATCGACCAGCCTGGTCTCGAACCCACATTCTTCTTGCTTTAGTCTACTGAGCTCTGGGGTTACAAGTATGTAAAACCAGGCCAGGTGAGACAGACCTTTTACTTTTTTATCTCACTAAGTATGCTTGCATTTCTACCCTAGAGAACTCTTTCAGTGTTGAATTATGTTATTTACTTGTTCTGCATGTGTACACATGTATGCATGTTTTTTGGACATGCATGTGCCGGTGTATATTGAGTGGAGGCCATAGGACATCTCTTGAGTATTTGGTCCGTCCTTCCTCTTGTGAGTTCCGGAGACAGAACTCAGGATGTCAGGCTTGTACTGCAAGCACATTGCCCACTGAACCTTCTTGCCAACCGCCAGTGTTTAACTACTGACTGTGACAGCCAGGCATGGTGGCACAAGTCTTTAATCCCAGCACCTGGGAGGCAGAGGCCAGCTTGGTCTACATAATGAGCTCCAGGACAGCCAGAACTACAAGAGACAGACCCTGTCTCAAAAAATAAATAAATAAATAAATAAATAAATAAATAAATAAATAAAACAAAAACCCAACCAAATAAAAACCTGTTAACTGGGTGATTGCATTAGTTTGTTGTTATTGTTGTTTTTAACATCTTTTATGAGGTTAGGGAAGCTTCCTGTATTCCTGATTTGCTAAGAAGTCTTAAAAATGCATGCTGCTTTCTCCCTAAATCTATAGATATGTCAAATTATATTGGTTGTATCTAACATTAAATCAACATTGCATTCTTAATTTAAACCCATGTGGTCATTATATTGTTTTCTTTTCTCTCTTTTTTTATTATGCATCATCTCTTTCTGTTCACTAATGTTTTGTTATGACTTGCATCTACATTCCTAAATACCATGTCCCTACAGTGCATCCTTTATAATATCCTCCTATGGACTCAGGCCGGTAAGATCGTTTAGTTCCTCTATTTTCTCAGTGATTGTGAGATTAGAGAGGGGCTGGCATGAGGCTCAGCTCTTAGGAGCATTTGCTGCCCTGCCAGTGAACCTGAGTTCAGTTCTTAGTGCCCATGTTAGAGGGCTCACAACCCCTAGTTACTTGAGCTCTGGGAGACCCACCGTCCTCTTCTGGCCTCTGCATTCGTCTACACATGTGTGGCATACACACACTCAGATAGGAATTCACAAAATAAATTTGTAGTTTAGAAATATGACAATACTTTCTTTTTACGTTGCTTGAGGGAATTTTCCACTGAGCTAATTTTGTACTGTATTTTTCTTTAGGGAAGATATTAAAATTAGCAAACCAAGCATGATAGCATCCAGCTGTCATCCCAGCTCTTGGGGGTAAAAACAGAAGGACCAGGAGTTTGGGCTTATTGACAGCTACATAGTGAGTTCAAGACCAGATTAGCTGCAAGTTCCTGTCTCAAACAAAAGCCCCAGAAATTATTAAAATTAGCACTTTAATTTCTTTAATAGATATAGGACTATTTAGATTTTTGCCATATTTAATGAGTTGTAGTTTATAGAAATTTATCTAATTCATCTAAAATGTATTTAACTGTTAAGTTTTTAACATACCTGTTAAAATTGTGTTTATCATTTATTATTACTTTTTGAGATTTTATTTTTAATTTGTATGTATGAGTGTTTTATTTACATGTATGTCTGTATACCACATGCATGCAGTGCCCAAAGAGACCAGAAGGTAGTGGATCCTGTGGAACTGGAGGTATAGCAAGTTGTGAGCCACCTTGTGGTGCTGGGAAGGAAGGCTGGGCCCACTGGAAGAGCAGCCAGTGCCCTTGACCCTGAGCCATCCCTCCAGCCCTCTTTACTCATTTTTCATATTGATCAGGTCTTTAGTGATTCGTGTCCCTCTGTTCTGAGTGGAGATCATTAGCACCTCTTCTCATATTTTCCCACTGGCTCCTACCATAGGATCATCCTTTGGGGAAGCACCTTTTCAAGGCCCTCTTTATTGCATCTTAAATTACTCACCTATTTTTTTCCAAATGTTTTCTGTGTGCCTTCTAAAAGCTTTTTGAAATAGGTGCTTAGTTCATGATTTTTTTGTGGTTTTTATTCTTTGCCTTTATTTGGACTATATAAAATTAATTATGCATACATCTTGATTTATAATTATCTGTACTCATTATTGTTCCAAAATGTTTTCCTTAGCTTTCCTTCATTCTCTTCTCTCTCTCTCTCTCTCTCTCTCTCTCTCTCTCTCTCTCTCTCTCTCTGTGTGTGTGTGTGTGTCTGTTTGTCTGTGTGTGTGTAAAAAAAAAAAAGTCTCACTTTGTAACCTTAGATGACGTGGAATTCACTATGTAAACCAGACTGGCCTCAAGCTCATGGAGAAGTCATCTGCCTCTGCCTCCACAGTGCTGCGATTAAAGGCATATACCACCATGCCAAGTTCTTTTTTTTTCCCCTTGATATTCCAATTTAAAGTTTGTTTGGGAAAAGATGCTGTTTGTCTTAAGACTTTATAAAAACTTATTCCAATGGATAGTGGAGGTAAAATACAATCCCAGCACTTGGAAGGCAGAGACAGGAAGACAGTGAATTTGAGGCCAGCCTGGGATGCATGGCAAGAGCATGTTTCAAGAAGCAAAGCAAAAATGTATTGTATTTTGGGATATTTATTATTTATCAAACAATATGTTGTTAGCCTTTTGTAATTGAACATAAAACATCCTATTATTCTTTTTTATACCTTTATTGGGATATGATTCACAGAAGACACATCTAGCCATTTGTCCAACTCCATGCTCTCACATATCTACAGGGCTGTGCAGATGCTGCATTTCCAGCTGAGGAACAGTTCATTTCCACAGTAAGAAATACTGTACCCTATAGCAGTCAGTTTTATTGTCTTTAAACTAGAAACTGTGGGGGTCAGTTTTGGTTTGGCTTCTTTTCTGCTCAAGCAGAGAGGTGGTCTTAGGTTATTCCTACTGCTTTGTTTCTTGTTGTTTCCATTTGTTTATATTCTGCCATTATTGAATCTCCATTATTATTGGAGCCTCCTTTTACCAGCTCCAACTGAAGCTCTTTTTGTGGAAATCCAGCTATCTATATCTATACAAGGAACTGTGCGGAGGTTGGAGAGATGGCTCAGTGGTTAAGAACACTGACTGCTCTTCCAGAGGTCCTGAGTTCAACTCCCAGCAACCACATGGTGGCTCACAACCATCTGTAATGGGATCTGGTGCCCTCTTCTGGTGTGTCTGAAGAGAGCAATGATGGTGTACCCACATGCATAAAACAAATAAATAAATCTAAAAAAAAAAAAAAAAAGAAAGAAAGAAACTGTGCACACCAAGGCCTAATACATACTTGTAATGTAGTTTTAGATATTTTGTAACTCTTTTAGAGTATCTTCTTTTTGTCATATTTACAAATATAAATTATTTTCTCCATAATATGATGAACTTTTAAGTTGTCTTTTCATGGCTGATTTCTGCTGTAATTGCATTTTGGTTAAGAAACACACATTAGCCAGGCATGGTTGCATACGCCTTTAGTCCCAGCATTTGAGAAGCAAAGGCAAATTAATTTGAGGCTGTCTTGGTCTACATAGGGAGTTCTAGGACAGCAGTGACTACATAAAACTACCCTGTGTCAAATAAACACTCAAAATGAAAACATTGTCTATTATGTCACTGTTGTTCAGTAGGATTCCCTGAAGTAGCTGTGGTGTATCTGTACTGTTCAGTGAACGAGCTGTCATGTGGCTCGTCAGTACTTGAAATAGGACTTGAGCAACAGAGCAACGGGGCCTTTCCATGTGATTTCATCTTTAAAAACCTTTTATTTGTTTTTATTTCATGTGCATTGGTGTTTTATCTGCATATATGTCTGTATGAGGGTGCTGGATCCCCTGAAACCGGAGTTACAGACAATTGTGAGTTACCATGTGGGTTCTGGGAATTGAACTTAGGTCTGCTGAGAGCAGCTAGTGCTCTTAATTTCTGAGCCATTTCTCCAGCCCCAAACCCTAATGAATTGAAATGGCCACTTGTGTTTAGTGGCTATGAGTTTGAACAGTTCTGGTATACATACATACATACATACATACATACATACATACATACATACATTCATATGACTTCATACTTGTTTCATACTCAAATCTTCATTTTTAATACTAATTAATTAATTAGTTAATTTTTGTTACATTTTTGGTAAAAAAATGTCTATGTGTGACTAAAGTGAAAATATATCTATAATTTTGTGGTATGTGTCCATTAAGTCAAGTTTGTCAACAATGTTGTTGAAATTTTCCATATTTTTTACTGGTCACTTTTGTTTGTTTGTTCTTTTTTTTTTTAAGTTTTATTTATCTCATGTATGTGAGTATCCTGTAGCTGCCTTCAGACACCCCAGAAGAGGGCATCAGATCTCATTATAGATGGTTGTAAGCCAGTATGTGATTGCTGAGAATTGAACTCATGACCTCTGGAAGAGCAGAGGGTGCTCTTAACCACTGAGCCATCTCTCCAGCCCTTGCCTGTTTGTTCTAATAACCACTGAGTAAAACATATTTTAATCTCCTACTGTGATATGGATTTTCTGTTTTTTCCTTGTATTTTTGCCTAATTTTGCTATATGTATTTTGAATTAATTCTATGCTACATTCCTATTTTAGAAATGTATAATTTTAAAGGTATGGCTTACAGTAATGTTCATCGGACTTAGTCACTGTCACACATTTTAACTTAGCATAACATAGACAAACCTAACTATACTGAAGTTAAGTTGAGCATGGTGACTCACACCTCTAATCCTCACACATGGGAAACTGTGGCTGAAGGGAAGATTGTCATGAGATGCAGGGCAGTTTGGCTACAGAGTCAGATCTTGTCTCAAGAAAAAGTTTATAGTTAAAAAGACACATTCTATTTTGCCTAGTGATTATAAGGTGACTCACAGTGGTTTGTTGCTTGGGAACAAATGTATAGTGTCTTAATTCTAGACAGTAGCTTAAATCAGTGTTTTTCAAATTGCCTATGATAAGGACAAGTTTGGGGTTTTTTCTCCCAACATATTACAGTCTGATGCATGGTTCTACTGTGTGTGCCTGGGTCTTAGCTTGTACCACACGCAGCTAACTACACGACATAACTCCACTATACTCTGACCAACGGGGCAAGGCCATGGAACATGCTCTTGAATGGCAAGGCCATAACATTTTCTAAACAACCCTACCCCATACCACCCCCCATCCCTGGCTGATCTGGAACTCTTTGTGTAGACCAGACTGGTCTTGAATTCACAGAGATCTATCTACCTCTGCCTTCTGGGTCTGGGATTAAAGGTGTGCATCATCACACCAGGCTTATCAGAACTTTTTAAAGTCTGGATATAATTAGAGGTACATACGGCCCAGTCAAGTCTCTGTTTCCTATAATGGTATGAATGAAATTGTGTTTCTTTAAAATATCTCTGGCTTTGAGCAGTTCTCCATTTGTGTGTTTACAAGTACTCCAGACTCCACCTTAACCTCAATACTGTCTGTGTCTTTCCCAGGAAAAATGGGTTTATTTTCAGAAAATACAGTTTGTTTTTTTTTTAAATCTCTGCTTGTTCATCAAATTATTTAGATGGCTGTGCTTTAAAAAGAAAGGTAGAAAGAGAACGAGTTAGCATTTTAAATAACATTTTACATGATTTTTCTGATTTCAGGTATTAATCATGGTGATCTTAGTGACCATAACATTTTAGTCAGCAAGTCAGCCTCTGGAGATGCTGTGTATCAAGTCTCTGGGATTTTAGACTTTGGTGACATGAGCTATGGCTACTATGTGTTTGAAGCGGCAATCACCATCATGTACATGATGATCGAAAGCACAAACCCTATACAAGTAGGAGGTCACATCCTCGCAGGGTTTGAAAGTGTGATCCCCCTGACCCCTGTAGAGAGGGGTGCTTTGTTTTTACTTGTGTGCAGTCGTTTTTGCCAGTCTCTTGTCATGGCTGCATACTCCTGCCAGCTGTACCCAGAGAACAAAGAGTACCTCATGATTACAGCGAAAACAGAATGGAAACATTTACAGCAGATGTTTGACATGGGTCAGAAGGCTGTAGAAGAGATCTGGTTTGAAACTGCCAAGTCCTAGGAATCTAGGTAAAACAAACAAACAAACAAACAAACAAACAAACAAACAAAAACCCTAAACCTCTCAAAACTCCCAGCGGGTGCACATGCACTCATCACTACCCACCCCAATGTTCTGGATTCCTCGATGGAAGACACACATGCACAGCCTAATTTTTAACATGCCCTAAGCAGGTCAGGCTCGGCCACTCCCTAACTCCATTTGGATAACAAACACTCTCCTCCAATATTCCTGAGTTATACTTACTAAAATCTATATTTTATCTTTGCTGCCCTGGACCTTGCTCCCTCCTGCATCTACATGTAGTCAGTCTCTCCCTCCTGCATCTTCCCAGTGTGGTGTGTCTCCTATACCCTCCTTATGGAGGAATCCTCTCTACCCTCTCTGTCCCTTCTCAGGAATCCTAAAAGTTCTACCTGTCTCTCTGCCAAGTCATTGGCTGCTGGTAATTTTATTGCCCAGTTAAAACCCAACTGGGGATAGACTTCCTTTAGTCCTGTGAAACACTGCAAACAGGTATTTTTTGGTAATGTAATTAGCATGAGAACACAAGCCACTACCTGTGACAGTAGAAAAGTTTGTGTTAATTAAAACTCAGTTGGGCCTAGGTCAAACTTATGAAGGAAAGTTGTGCAGTTAAAATTGAAACAGTAAAGCAGATCCATTCTAAATATGAATTGGTGAAGGAAGATCTAGTTTTTTCAGCAGTCTTAGGACCGTCTTTTACACGTAAGAAAGTACTACATGATGAACCCTTGCCTAGTGTGCAAGGCCCGGGCTCAACCTCAGCACTACAGAAACAAAGAAATCCACACAAGTATCACCCAAGGAAACTTGTCTCTGTGCAGGTCCTGCTTGCCTTTTACAAGAGACACACATGATGATACATGATTTGTCATCAATCTCCAAAGATCTACTCCAGACCTTAAATCAATGACTTTTAAACTTTGAAAAGAATATACATGGGTAGCTATATTGAATTGGTTTTGGTTTTGGTTTTTTGAGACAGGGTTTCTTGGCCATCCTGGAATTGCCAAATTAACAGAAATCCAGTTGCCTTTACCTCTCAAATGCTGGGATTAAAGGCGTCCACCACCGCACACATAGTCACATAATTTTAAACAATCCACATATTTTAAATACCAATTCTTCCTTAATCTCACCTGTCTAGAATTCTTCTTTTTGCCATTTCTCTGTATTACCTGCATATTGTTGTACAGTCATCTATCTTCTAAGTTGCCATGGCACAGACCATGAGAAACTTAAATACCTAGCTTACACATCACTGACTGTGAACTCTTTCTTAACCTCATCTCTCTAGAAGTGAGGCATTCTATCTCTTTTGTGTCACCTCCCTCTTACCTGCTTATTGTTGTATATTCATCTATCCTGTAAATTGCCACAGCACACCATGAAGAACTTAGGTCTGTGTGTCTCTTCTTGCCCTGTGATAGTGCCTTTCCCACAGAAACGTCTCTGGATACATTTACAAAATGAATGCATTCAAGAGGGAAGATGTGGTGAAGCCCTTGGGGAAAACACAAGTGGGGGTCATGAGAGAAACTCGTCTGGGAGAATAGCTGCAACTGGAACTCCAGAGACAAGTGCATAGAAGCAAAAAAGACCTACAGTCAAAGCCATTATCCATGGCACCAGCAAGCCTCCTCAGTGGTTAGGGGCTCACTAAGCTGTTCAGGCTGGCCTTAAACTCCTTGACTCCCACAATCCTCCTGTTCAGCCTCCCAGTGCTGTCACTTAGGGGACACTAAGGACTCCATGTCTTGACTAAGATGAGCCTTGATGAACTGTAAAGCTCCATTTCTACACCATAGGGCAGGCTTAAGGACTGGAGCCTGAATGTAACTCCTGGTTTGGAGATCCTGTGTCAGTGACTGGCCTTGAACTCACTGTTAAACCAACGCTGTCCTCAGACTAGCATTGTTCTTCCCTGCCTGTGCCTCCCAGATCCTGGGGCCCCAGGTATGCACCACCATGCCTGATGGAAACTGTTTTTTAGCTTATTGTTTTCAAAAGAAGTTAGAAAAGTCCATAACGGAAGTGTTGCTTTGTTTAGGACTCTGTCTTGTTATTCTGGTTGGCTTGTCTGGGTCAGTTAGAACAACTGCCAACCAGACTTCAGGGTGACATAAATGCTTGCTAAGAAAGTTGATGGGTGAAGAAAAGATCCTTAGGTAAAAATCAGGGTATCACAAAATCGAAAGTGTTCCCATAAAAATGTGGGTACATCATAAAGTACATGGGTGAGCAAGACTCAGGTAAAGAGACCAGAGTAAGCCATGGTGACATCTGCTGAGTCCTGCCTCTGATACAAATGTATGTTTGTGTTGTAGTGGAAATTGCCACACTAACACGAGAGAGTGGAAAGACGGTGATCAGAGTCCTCAAGCAAAAGGAAGTGGAACAGTTAATCAAAAAACATGAAGAGGAAGAAGCTAAAGCTGAGCGGGAGAAGAAAGAAAAAGAACAGAGAGAAAAGGATAAATAGACAGAATCATGGATTTTATAACTCCTTAGAGGCACCGATTCACTTAGGAGCTGTCCTGGCCTTCCAGCCCGGAAGTGTTTTCTTGTAATTTTTTCCTTACCTTGGCCATCGGGGAAATAGGACATTACATACTGAATTGGGTCCATGTCTGTCCAGTTGGACACTTTATTGTAATGATGGACATCTTTATAAACATCTTAATCTGAACACATAATTTTTGGAATAAAACTTGGAAAGATTGGTTATGGTGATGGGATACTTTCTCTGTGACCATAATTGTTGAGAAGATACCACAGCTGGAGAGATGGCTCAGCAATGAAAAGTGCACTGCTCTTGCCTGAGTTCAGTTCCCAGTACCCATATTGGGTGGGTCTCCTAGGACATGCAATGCCACTGGCATCTGTGGTTGTATGCACATACCCACTCAGACACACATAATTAATAGGAGTGAACAAAAGGTACCAGGCTTGCTAGGGTGACCATTGCTGCCTTCTTGTGAGGTGTGTGTGCTGTGGCTTAACTTGAAATACCCTGATTTCACAAAAGTGGGCGGATTGTCTGCCATCTCCAGGATTGGTTTGGTTTGCTACTAAAGCAGACTAAGCAAAGCCATTTTGTGTGTGTGTGTGTGTGTGTGTGTGTGTGTGTGTGTGTGTGTATGCTGAGTACACAGAGAAACCCTATCTCAAAACAACAACAACAACAAAAAGATTAAGAATATAAAATTTAAGAATCCTTATCAGCAAATAGGGTCCTTTGGCAGCCCAGTCTCTTAAATTTCCTGAACCATATTTTTTCCTGCTAAAATTATCAGTGGGATATCTTCTTTCTGGTACAGTTCTATAGTCAAATACATCTATCTGTAGATTAAACAGACAGAAAAATACTTAATAAAGAAGCTGATCCCTGAGCAATGGCCAAGGCACATTTATATATATCCTTACCGTCTGTCCCGATGGAAAATGAATTGTTTTGGGAGCTGGCTTCCCAATAAACTTATTAAAAAGCTTGATGTTTGCAAATGTGCCTCTTGTCATCACAGCATCATTACCTCTTCGGGCTCCATAAGAGTTGAACTCTCGGGGAGTAAGGCTAAAAAGTTTGAAAGAGTTTTCATGCCAAGTAGAAAATAATAACATTACGGAGCTGTAAAACCCGTTAAAGGCTGTTGTCCACCCCACAACTTTAGTTGATCTCAAGCTAGTACACCTATACAATGACTACACATGGGTTTATCAAGTTTATCAGTGATCTATAAACAGTTTCTTAGCTAATCACCTTCAGATCTCAGATCTCAGATCTCACTTTCTTTTTAAAAGGCAAGGACTTAAGTATATAGCCAAGACTGGTCTCAAAGTTAAAATTCTCCAGCCTCAATCTACCCTGTAAGCAGCTACCACACTAAGCAATTTTAAAGGCCAGAAATTACTGCCCAAAACTATCTTAATAATCAACAACTGATTTTTTTTATCAGCTCCACTTGATCTTTTACACAGAAGCATCAAGACTTTGGACTTGTACACTTTAAAAAAACTTTTCACTTCAGGATAGAATGACATGGACCAGTGGTTTCAACCTTCCTAAAATTCTATGACCCTTTAATACAGTTCCTCATGTTCTGGTAACCCCAAGCATAAAATTATTTTGTTGCTACTTCCTAACTGTAATATTGCTACTGTTATGAATCATAAAGGAAATATCTGATATGTAACTACTGTGAAAGGGTTGTTCAAACCCCAAAGGGCTTATGACCCACAGGCTGAGAAACACAAGTATTGATAGACTCTGGATGTCCATGTTTTCAGAAAATTCTAAAGTGATGAGAACTACTAGATGAAAAAAAAATACAAAAGTATATATTTAGCCAGGCAGTGGTAGCCCACGCCTTTAATCCCAGCACTTGGGAGGCAGAGGCAGGCAGGTTTCTGAGTTCGAGGCCAGCCTGGTCTACAGAGTGAGTTCCGGGACAGCCAGGGCTACACAGAGAAACCCTGTCTCAAAAAAAAAAAAAAAAAAGTATATATATATTTAAAAGAAGTGGCAGCTGATTTTTCTCTGTGGAGAATAATTACTATTACGTCGAGAATAGAAGTCATAGCTAAAAAAAAATATTCGGAGCTAACACCAGCAAGATGGCTCAGCGTCAAGGCACTTGCTGCTAAGCCTGACAACAAGCCTGACAAGAGAGGAGTATGGATTCCCACGGGACATGCAGATAACTGACCTGCATGTTCACACACACATATATGCTAAATGAAAATGCAGTAAAAAGTGTGAGAAGGAAACTTTAATAAAAACTATAGCATGGTTTTGTCAAATCAAGCTTCATAGCTTTAATTATTATAAAGAATTTCAATGAAAAACCTTGACATTTGAATTGCTCAAGCAACAAGTAATGTTCAAAAGTTAATCAACACTACAAATAAACTTCCTGATACCAAAACAGTTCTTTAGTGAGAACAACTCCGTATTTTATTACTTACACAGAAATGAAAAAATATCTTTCTAGTTTTAAATTTGTTTCTCTTTGGCACAGTAGTTTAAATTGCTTGCCGTTCTTGCAGGGAACCTGAATTCAGTTTACAGAACCCATGTCAGGCAGCTCACAACTCCAGCTCTAAGGGGTTCACTATCCTCTTCCTGCCTCCATGGGCAGTACACACATGGTGCACACACAAGCACAGGTATGTACACAAGAACACATGTAAAACATCTTTGAAATAATTTACCTCCTATATATTTAGGCTATTCGAATTTGATCCTTTCAATTGTCTTTGATATTGATACATATCAATCCTAGTCTCACTGCATAGTCCTACGAAGCACACATTTGCTACAATTTAGTGACAGGAAGGTGGTTAGAACCAAATGGTCAGGCTCCATTTGGTGTGTCAAACTAAGCTTGATCATGGCTTCTAATCAGTTGTTTCTTTAGATTCTAAAGGCTTTGGTTACTTGTTAGTTTGAATAAAGGTAAATTTAAAATAGTGGCTTCAATTTCTAACATTATAAAGAGAGGAGGTCAAGGTGTTACTTAGTTCTTGCTAAAGACAAATTTGCGAACAGTGAGATCCCTAAGATAGCGTGTATTTACTGGATACAGGAATATGACCAGAAGAAAAGCCTCTTAGTAACAGAGAAAGAGGGTAAAGCAACACCGCAGAGACATGGACACATACATACCCTCAGTTTTTCAAATACTTAGCAGCTTTATAAACACTCTCTCAGCTTACCTGACTCTTTCTCAAGGTCTGGCTTAAAACCATACTCAAAAGTCAAAATGCCCACCATTTCTGCTGGGTCTTTGAACTTGAATCTTTACAATTCTCAAGATAGCATAGAACTCTTTTGCCTTGTGCCTCCTTTCCTGTTTGATTTAGGCCTACTTGTGTTTCTGCCTCCCCAAGCCTGGAAAATCCTGCTGGTATCTTTAACAGTTAAGACAAAAAAAACATTCCTGGCTGTCTGCCCCCACCTGCAGACACACACAAACTAGTTATAGATATGTAGATCACAGGGTTTAGTCTTACAGAGATTTAAATGCCTTTTGGATTTGGAGATTATCAAAAATTGTCAAATGCTGTTTTAGTGTGTTAGAAAGGCTGACTCTTGAGCTGGACTTTGACCTTCCCTTTCCAGACCAAGCCTGCTTGCTTAAAAGTTTCCTCCAAAGTCTTTTCCCTGGGTTAGGCTGGCCACTTGATGAGGAACCTGCCTGACTCCATTGTTAAGGCAGTAGCCAGTTGTTGTATTGTTAAAAATAAGTTTCCATTTACTGTAAGACCTGAGTTTCTGTTTTCTGGGTGCTGCCCTGCCCCACCTCATGAACTTGACTTGTTTGTGAGAACACCCTGATGTTCCCTAATTAGTGACCACATGATGATTGTTTTGCTGTTGTTGGTGAGATTTTTCGGTACTTCCTAACTGCCCCATTGCCTCACTTCTGAAAACCTGCTTGTGATTTGGTCCTGAGAAATGAACTCAGCACTGCTCTCTCTAACCCAACTTATGAGGCAGTCGCTGGCCAGCTCTCTGGTACACCCAAATAAATAAAGCTTGCTTCAAATTTGACTCAAAAATTGTGGTAGTGGTCTCATTCTTACCCAGCGGGATTAGCATGGACGGTGTGATGGAAAAGGAGAGCAAATGGTACAGCCCAGGAAAAGACACCATGTGCTTAAAATCAGCTTGAAAGTACACTCTCCCACCGGCCGCTGCTGCCTTCCTCGGCCTTTTTCTTGGTTTAGTTAGCTGTCTCTAAAAAGTGACAACCTGTTGAAGTACCAGCCTGTCTCCATCTTAGGCTTAAAATCCATCTTATACTACAAACAAACTAAGTTAAGTCCTGCTTATGATGAAATCTGTTTCTTAAGGATTGGGCTATGCCCCACCTGTAACCTTAAGTACAAATGGCTCTGTACTGCCTGTTCAGGAAAGGCAACCATGTCTTTGTCTCAGGAGGCCATTATGACTAACTTGTTATACTTATGTTCTACGCCTATAATTCTGCCTATGTTGCCAGTCAAAACTCCCTACCCTTGAGCTATATAAAAACCTTGTCTTCCTCATATCTGGGGCTGCTCTCTCAAATTTTGACTTAGGGTGACAGTGTTGGGATGTTGGATTCTAAGATCCAAACCAGGGGACGCACTGCTGCAGAATCACATACGGACAGAGGATTTGCTGCAACAACATGAGGTTTAATCATTCTGGTGCACCGGACTCTCTCACTTGCCAGCAAGAGAGCCCCGAACAAAAGCTGGGAGTAGTTCTTATACAGAGTACATGAGGGCAATCAAAAAGACTGACCCTCTCTCGTCTGGTCTCTAGGTGACTCAGATTCCAGATTTGCACATTACTTTTATGACAATGAGTGTCTTCCATTTGCCCACGTTTATTACATTAAGGGTCTGGCTTCCTGAGAGTGAAAGCCATGAACAAGGTCTGTGCAATGTGTTTGATGATTAAGGTTTATAAATACCTAAGGTTATAAGGGTCTATTTGGGCTCTTTGCAAATGCTGTTAAGCTCAATGCTTTTAAGTCTCAAATTCAACAGGGATAAAATTGTAAAATCCTAATCATATAAAAGTTACTAATGTATTATACACTGTTAAAGATAATTAAGATATACAAGTTAATGGTCAATCACTTTATAAATGATCAAATTATTTAATGTTCTCAGAACTGTGTTTGTTGTCATAGTCAGTGCAAATGTAATTTATTTACAGAGACAAACTTGGAGGGAGAGACCAGTTATTACCTCCCATCACATAGTTTCAATATATGCTCTCAAGTTTAAGCCTGAATCAAGTAAAGCAAAACAAGTTTAAATTTAGTTTGTTTAATATAAATAATATTCAAAATCAGGTATATTTTAAAAATCCATTGTAAAAGATTGAATCCTTGTGTAAATGGGTTAAATTTACAATATACTTGCATGACAGGATGTCCCCAGGTCCACATAGTTCTCTTGGATGAAACACAGTCCCACCAGAGTATGTTACACACTAGCCTAATTACAGGACAAGGATGCATGGGAAATAAGACCCACCAAAAGTCTGCCCCTTCTGCCTCTAGCTATGTAGGCTAAACCAGAAAATAGTCCTCCTTCCTCCTGATCTACAGAAAATATGAATTATTCTTCATGATAGAGTTATGGATTCTCTTGCCCAGTAAAGGATTTCAGTATGTACCCACATCCTAAATGTCTCAGACAACACAGAGGCAAATAGCAACTACTCTGCCTTCCATGTCTCCTGAACTGTCATATGCGGATACTGTGAACAGGGCAACCATGTACCTAAGCCTAACCCCTGACTGGTGGAGGACCTGATGATAGCTCCGTTGTTCATGCCCAACCTCAGCATTTAGTTCTTCCTTTTAGCACAGATAACCCCAGGGTCCTCATTCTAGCCATCCATAAACCTGGTTAAAGGAGGCTGTCAAATAAATCAAACTCATACCCTTGTAAAGTTATTCAGAATATTCAAACTGTGTCTTTGACAGTTGGTTTGTATCTGTAGAGTCAACAAATGGTTAAGTGATGTCCCAAGCCTTTGGATTCTTCAGGAGGAGAGGACTTAGATGAAGGAGAGTTTCCAATCTGTGCTCACCTGTGGCTTTGGGAATATAATCTAGTCTTTACCCAGATGGAGAGCTCCAGAGCCAGTACCCGTACTCTTGTCTTGAAGCCTACAAGGAGTCTAAGGACTTTGGCAGTATAGCAGTTGTTGGTTTTAACCAGTATGTTATAATAAACCCTGGGTCACTGCACTGAAAGTGTCTGAGTGAAAAAGAGATGTGATTCTTCTGGAGGTGAGTGAATATTTCACAATGCATATGAATGTTTTCTAAGAAATTCCAAAAGCCAGTATTTGTTAAAACTCATTTAATTTGGTTATCTTGCTTAACAATTTATACCTCTTAATGGCCAACTATTTTTAATAGAATGATGCTAAGAAGTATTCTTACTGTTGTCCATATGTGGTGACCTAGAAATCTGCAGAGTCAGCTTTAGTCCTCTTTGTTAATTCGGTTTGTTGTTACATGTATAGAATTTACTACATCATGACACCACTGACTGCTTTCAGCTTTCAACATGACTACATGGAATGAAAATGTAGAAAAAAAATTAAAAGGTTCTGTTAATTGGATTAATTTTAGAAAACCTTGTAAAATGAATCATTTACTCTTGACATGACAGTCACTGAATCATGTGGTAACAGAACATTCTAGAGAAGTACACATAGAGGAGGAAGCCAGGCAGACACTGTCTCTGGGAGAATACTTTTTAAATTGAAAACTGAAAATAATTTCTTTTGAGGGAATACAATTTAGAATTAAATTTCTGTCGACACAGCCTGCTAATGTAAATCATTTCTACTGTATAGTCCTGGAATATAATTATAGCAGTTTAATGTTAACAATATATTCAAAATATTTATTGTTCAAATACTAGATATGATTATTTAAGATAATAGTCCCAATTAAAAATTTTTTGCCTTGTCAAATTGTTTCTAACAAAAATTGTGTTTTACTTGAAATACTCTAATTTTATTCACTATTGTTAATATTTGAAAAACATGTACAAAATTCATTAAATATAAAAGCAAGGACTATCACTTAGAGACTTTGTGTTCAGATTCATTCCTTGCATGCTGACTTTACCTGACTCACTCGGCTTCCAGCTGCTCAGTCCTTATGCAGGAGTCTGAGGTAACAAGCCGCTGCTTACAGTTCCCTTGTCCCTCTACAGGGCTCTGGTCCGTGGTCCAGCCAGTTGTACAACTGCATTTAACTCACGGTAATCTTGATATAAACATTTTCCTCATGTGCATTATCTCTTAATGTTCCCATAAGTTGTATAGTTATTACCTCCTGTCTTAGGCTCTGGATCTTTGCCACCTGTTAAAATTTATCATGGCCCCTTGGAACGGGGGTGGGGTGGGGGAACCACTAGAAAGCCCCAGACACCAGGGATTCAAGAGGCTCCCAGGACCCAATGGGGATGACATTAGCCACAATGCCCAACATTGGGAGATAGAACCAGAAGAGATCACCTTCAGTTGAGGGATAGGGCCACCCACCCATCTCAAAATTGGTAACCCAGAATTGTTCCTGTCTAAAGGAAATGCAGGGACAAAAAATGGAGCAGAGACTGAAGGAAAGTCCATCCAGAGACTGCCTCACCTAGGATCCATCCCATCTGCAGACACCAAACCCTGACAGTATTGCTGATACGAAGAAGTGCTTGCTGACAGGAGCCTGGTATGGCTGTCCTCTGAGAGGCTCTGCCAGCACCTGACTAAGACAGATGCAGATACTCATAGCCAACCATTGGACTGAGCCTGGGGACCCCAGTGGAAGAGTTAGGGAAGGACTGAGGAGCTGAAGGGGATTGCAACTCCATAGGAAGAACAACAGTATCAACTAACTGGATCCCTCACAGCTCCCAGGGACTAAACCACCAACCAAAGAGTACACATAAGCCAGTCTATGGGTCCTGCTACATATGTAGCAGAGGACTTCTTGGTCCTGTGGAGGCTTGATGCCCCAGATAAGAGTGATGTTTGGGGGTGAGGCAGGAGTGGGTGGGTGAGTAGGGGACTACCCTCTTAGTGCCAAAGGGAGATGTGGTAGGGGGTTTGTAGAGAGGAGAGCAGGAAGGGGAACAACATTTGAAATGTAAACAAACAAAATAATTAATTTTAAAAAAGAATTTTTTCTAACAGAATTTCTGACTTGGAAGATCCAATAATTTTTTATTGCTACCCTTTTTACTTTGGTCAAAAAACCCATGAGCTATCCAGATAGCTTTTAGAATTTTTCTAGCAGAGAAAGCTGTCTCAACTAGAGAGTTTTTAGAATAGCAAGAAAAAGCTATCTATGCAGAGCAAAACACACACACACACACACACACACACACACACACACACATGCATACACACACTAGAGAGAGAGAGAGAGAGAGAGAGAGAGAGAGAGAGAGAGAGACGCAATATGGAAAGCTATCTCAGCAAAACCTATGCTGCCAGTTTGAACCCACGATTTGATTTTGAGGTGTTTTGTTTTGTTTTGTTTTGTTTTGTTTTGTTTTGTTTTTGTTTTGCCATTCCCAGACAATGTTTTTTCTTACTGGGCTTCACTTTATACCTAAACAAAATGTTCCACACAAGCTCCCCCAGGAGTTCTCACCCTACATTTGTCCCCTATGCATCTGCAAAAAGACCTTTTAGATGTTGTAAAGAAACCTGGCTAGATGGGACCTTCATTCTTTCCCCCAAGCCAGACACAATTCTTTATATTAGTTCTCTATTTTCTCTTATTCCATTCCTTTGCATCTGAATCTCTCTGCTACTTCTGTTAGCTCATTTTGGTGTAGCAGTGTGGCAATGGGACCAATCACTGTCACCTTGAATCAACTCTATATCCACTTCCAATCTGTCCACTCTGTATCTCCCCCTCTGATCCTCTCTATCCCTCAACCTTCCTGGAGAGTCCCTCAATTTTTACTCTGTAAGCAAATCATCTGCTTACAGCTCTCGCATAATTATTTTACATATCTCTTCAGGAATATATGATGACAATTTCCTGATCCATTGAGGCTGATCACATTTAGACTCTCCCCTTGCTACCTGACTGTAGGACTGCCTCTTCAGTGGACCTAGAGCCACCTCCTCTGACAAAGATCCTGCTCAGCAGGTTTTGTCTTAAACAAACAGCTTTCTGCTAAAAGACTACATTTCCCAGCTTTTCTTGCAGCTGGGTAAGGCAGCTCCAGAAAGGATGGTACTGGAGTGAACATAGTGTGGTGATAGTTTTGGTTCCTATAAGGGACCTCATACCATCTTCTGTAAGCATTTTACTAATTCACACAGGTGGGAAGAGAGCTTAGTGGGCAGTGTGATATGGAAGCATGTGGGGAGCCAACAGAAGGCGGCTATCATTCTTGCAGCCATCTTGAGCCATATACCCTGACAAGAGACGTGTTTACAATAGCCTACAACAGCTTTACACACTCTGATAACATCTTGTTTTAGATACCCAGGATTTTCCCTTGGGTGTGTAAGACTTAAAGGTGTGATTTAGAGATAAGACCTAAGGGTGTGACTTAAAGGCATGGCTTAGAAGGGAGACATATAAAAGGCAAGAGGCAGACAGAAGAAAGGAGTAGGCACTTGAGACTCAAGACTCGGGACCTGGAAGAGAAACTAGGAATTAGACACTCGTACTTGGAAGAGGACTTGAGACTTGAGACTTGAGACTCGAGACAGTCACTTGGAAGAGAACTTGGAACTAGGAAAGAGACTAGCAACTTGGAACAGAGATTAGGACTTGAGATTTATTACAGAGGAACTAGGAATTAGGACCTGAGACTTGGTATTAGGAAAAAGGGACTTGGAAAGAGAAAAGAAGAGAGACTGAAGAATAAACAGGATTGAATCACACTCTGTCTGGTCTCCATTCGAGTCCATCCTCACTCTCTGTCTTGCTGAACCCTGACAGTGGACTGGAGCAGCTTGGGGCAGTGTGGGCTCTAACAATTTAGCCCCCAAGGCTTTTGGCAGTACGAGTTCCAACACTGATAGAGCGGTCCGAGACGTTTTGGCCCCCAAATGTGGGGCAGCTCAGGCCGAAACATTTTTGGCGCCCAAAATGGGGCAGAGCAGTTCTCAACAGAAGCATGAAGAACTGAGTTTGAATCCACTGGCAATGTGTACCTGTCATCTCAGTCCCAGGAGATGGAAACAGGAGGATTATTAGAACTCTCTAGCCAGTTACTCTCCCAATCAGTGAGCACCAAGTGCAGTGAGAGACCCTGTCTTAGAACAACAGCAATAAGGTGTATCATTTAGATTTATGAATGAGAGAAGAGTACTAAAAAATTCAAGGTTATTGTTGCAGGGTATCTGATCATACTGTGAACCCTGAGATATACTAGAAAAACCTGTCTCTAAATGTGGTGTGGCTCAGCCTTAGCATACACCTTTGATCCCTTTGGCTGGAATACACACACACACACACACACACACACACACACACAACCTTAGTACACATCTTTAATCCCAGGGAAGGTAAAGTTAACTTGTAGAAGGAAGCACCCGTGTCTGAAAGTGATGTCTAATTGAGTGACAGACAAAGTGACAAATCAGAGAAAGATTTGACAGAATAGGATCTGCCCAACTCTCAGAAGGAGAGAGGAAAGAGAGGCAACACAAGAGGGAAGAGCACAGAGGAAGGGAGAGGAGGCAGTTTTACTGGGACAGTTATAGAGAGAGAAAAAGCTAGACACAGGTGGAGACAGAATGAGCCAGAAAATGAGGAGGAGCCAGAAGATTAGAACAGATTAGAACAGGCCAAGCAGAACAATTCAGAGGCAGAGAAAAAAGCCAGATTGAATCAGTCATCTTGGAGAGAAGTTTTAAGTCAGAACAGCTGAGTTGAATCAGCCAGGAAGAGATCAGAAAGAATAAGAAAGGATGAACTAATTCAGCAGCAAGTCTCAGAGGCAGAAAGTATTCAAGGCCTAGATAAAATTGAATGGAGGCTGGAGGCTAGAGCAGACAGACAAAGGCAATAAGCCTTGGAGCTGACAATTACATAGGTGAATAAAGTTACTTTTACAGGTTATAGATCATTTTGATCCTAAGCAAGCACACTTCATTTATTGTCTTTAATATTTTTCATTGAGATGCCTTTAGGAAAACATGCATTATCTCATCTGTGTGTCTGAGATAATTATAATGATTTAAAGAAAGGTAATATAGGATGAGTTATGCAGGAGAGAGCCTAAGAGGCCCATAAGTACTGAAGCAATCTTAGTGGATTTCCTAATGGGTTCATTACACCCACTATCCCCAGTATCTAGGAATGCCTTCATTTCAATATCTGTGAGCCTGAGGGACTGAAGTACAACTTGTGAGTCATGCCAAGCTGGCAACTATTGACCAGGGCCTAGTAAACATCCAACTGCCTTTCTATAGAAACTTGAAGTCATAAAAATGTCTACTGTAACTGATTACTTAGCTTTTAGAAGTACAATATGCTGGGATCACAAATGATCACTCAGTTGTTCCTGACATCAGAAAGGAGTTGCAAAAACTGTCACTAGGATCTGAGGCCTACTACATGTAGCCAGGATCTAAAAGAACAGAGAGACTGAAAGGAAGTTGTTGTTGTTATTGGTGGTGGTGGTGGTGGTGATGGTGGTGGTGTTGGTGTGTGTGTGTGTGTGTGTGTGTGTGTGTGTGTGTGTGGAGAGAGAGAGAGAGAGAGAGAGAGAGAGAGAGAGCCATGCTACCACATCGAGCTATGACCTCTGTGATTGAGATGGATTGTGATCCTATTAGTCTTTGAATTTTATGTACTTAGCAGAGTAGGGAACAAGAAGACAGCTTAATTCTGTCTTGGTCCCTTTGATTATCATCACCTGATGCCTGAAAGTTAATAAGAATGAAGACCCTAAATTCTTCTCCAACTCAACCTCACTTCATCCAGAATTAGTCAGATTGACTCAAAAAAGGTTAGAAATTCCTGAAAAATGATCTTGATTCTTGAAGGCTGACTGTTAGGTAGCTATTTAGATGTTAGTAGAGTTTACGGTCATGAGGCTGGACCCCTCTTTCAATATCAGCAGCTTATGAAAGCAGGAGGTCAAACTGCATGACTCTGATTACTGTACTTGTCTGAATGAAGTATGTCTGTTCTTGCATGGGGACATGGTGTTCTGAACTGCCCAGGAAGCTATGATAAGATTACTGTCTAGACAGAGGCTTCCCAATAAAGAACAAAGACATACCATTGTTGTCCCCCCTTCCTCCAAGGGTCAATAGGCAGGAAAATGCTCTTCTGGTTTAGAGGCTTTAGAAATAATAAAATGTGGGTCACTTAATGTTCTCTTCAGCCATTTGGTCCTTCCCACCGGGTGTGGAGAGCTCTCCAGTCCAGTTTGTAATGAACCACCTTCTACTCTACTTTATGTGCCCCATCTTCAGTTCTTTTGATAGTGATCACAAAGACTGGGGAACCAAGCCAAGTCCAGATTAAGGCCATGATGACACAGTAACCCTAAGTTCATCTTCCAGACACTGACATGAGTTTTAGAGAAAGAACTGGGGCATGGAGCAAGACCTATGCATAATTAAGCAGTCTTAGACAAGGAGTGATCACGTGCATCGTGGATGGCTTCAGCTCTCATCCTGAAAGGTGGCCCTGGGAAGTCCTTTTGCTTAAAGCATGAGGTGACTCTCAGGAAGAGATTACTTCTACTCCAGAGTGCATTCTCCAGCTCCTTGGGGAGTGGGGCATGGTCTGCTCTAATGGGTTTTGTTCTTCCTGGACAATTAAAGGCTTTATAAAATGAAGGCAAAAATGTCTGGCTCTCACCTTGCTTTTAGTTATCATTAAGATCCAAGCTAGGAGACAATGAATTCAAGCTGAAACAACTTTTAAGTGTCTGTTTTAAAAACGGCTGAATGTCTTTTGCTTCTGCCTTCATTTTGTATCTGTCTTCTTTAGTCATCTTATGGCCCTCGATGTCCAAAGAAACTAGGCTGTCCCATCCATAAATAAGTAATGGTAAAAGTCGAAAAAAAAAAAAACGTGGTTTATTCAATGTGGCAACACTGAGAAGAACAAATAGAGGCCCAACCTGTCCCCTAGTCTCAGGTCTCAGGTCTGTCCCCCCCTGCTGCTATGATAAAATACCCTGACAAAGCAACTCAGAGGACAAAGTGTGTATCTCACTTGTTAAGAGTACATTCTAGCTGGGCAGTGGTGGTGCCCACCTTTAATCCCAGCACTTGGGAGGCAGAGGCAGGCGGATCTCTGAGTTCGAGGCCAGCCTGGTCTATAGAAGAGTGAGTTGCAGGACAGCCAGGGCTACACAGAGAAACCCTGTCTCAAACAAACAAACAAACAAACAAAGAGTACATTCTAATAATGGCAGGGGAGCTGGGGTAGCCGGAGCTTGAAGAGCTGGTCACACTGAATCCACAATCAGGAAGCAGAGAGCAGTGAACGCTTACGCTCAGCAAACCTTCTCCTTTCTATATAATCCAGGATCCTGCCCCGGGAAATGGTGCCATGCACAGTGAGTGTGTGTTCCTATCTCAACAAACCTAATGAAGGTCACCCTCACAAGCCTGTCCTCATAGGTGCGTCCAGAGGCTAGGTGATTCTGGATCCTACTAAGTTGACAATTAAGACTAGTCATCACATCTCTTGGGCCTATATTTGATCCTGACATAAAGTTTCAGTTTTAAATAGAGGATGAAAGGTATGCTTAACTGAGCAGTCTTGGTCAAGGTATGTCCCAGCCACCAACAACCCACCCTTGTCTTGGTTTCAGTCTCTCTCTCTCTGACAGTCTGACAAGTAATAACTGTGTAAACTCTTTCCCAGAGACAAGTTCCTCCCCTGGCTGGATCAGACTTCTGCCTTTTTCATTCTCTCAGCATGTGACTCCTGGGGAAATTTTCATCGCTTGAGAAATCTGATAGTCAAAGGCAGCAGCACAGGAGTCTCTTTAGAGCATCTATGTCCCTACCAGGACGTCATTGCCAGTGTTTACAGACTTCCAAGGAGAACCTAAATGTCTCAGGTCATTGTCCTATACCTGCATTCAACTTAGGTTCTAGGAACTACAGGACTTATTAGCACCTCTATGATGGGGATTGAATCTGCCACCCCAGTGATGGGTGACTCCAGAGTGAGGCCATTAATCTCTGATGGTGGCACTCCAGCTTGCTTTCCTTCAAGTGGAAAGCAACGTCTTGGGAAGCCAAAGGGAACTAGAGCTGCAGTGATAACCCAATCACAACAGCCTGACCAAGCCCGCTTAATTAGGCATAGCTCTCCCCTTGCCCCAATGACTCCAATATCTAAACCTAAAGCTCGTATCATTGCCCTATAGATGAAGGACCTAGGACCACTGAATCTCTTCATCTTTTTTTCCCAATGTGCTCACGTGATTGATTAATCTCCTTTCTCTGTTTTCACTAGTACTGATGTGTCAACACAAAAACTCAAATCTCACCTCAGAAGGAATTCTCAGCCAAATATGAGTACCCATGGCCCAGAAAAATGGATTCTGGTTGTCATGAATAATGTGGTCCAATGTGGACATGGTTTAATGAACTTCTTATAGAACAAAAGGATTATACATCAAGGCACTTACCAAATAAACTGACCTCAGGCAGTTGGGTTACAGCAGAGCCAGGAAACCTCTTAGTTTTTAGGTTAGTGGAAGCTGGTGGTCTGCTGAGAATATATTCCAGACATTTCATCTGATAGTTAGAAGGATATTAGGTCAGACTTAAAATGGTCAGTGGGTAGTTATTAGGGGGACTAACACTAGTCCAGATAGTCTGACTCTTGGTTTACAGCATTCCAACTTTTGTAGGATCACAAAGTTTGGCCCAGTCAGTTGGCTGTTAGAATCTTTCACATAGGTGTGGCCTTTTCTGGTAAGAGTCTTTATCCACTGAGCCATGCAACTAGCCCAAAGTGATCAGTTTGATGTGGCTCAACCTAATACCAAGTAAGAAATGACCAGAACCTAAACTGTAGCACTGATGGATGGGGTCAAACAACATTAAGAAATTCTACTTTGACAGGAAACCGCAGTATCTTTGATGAAAGGGACAAACTGAAGGGTTTACATCAGAAAGTGGAAACACAGTTATAGACTATAGGAAGTCGTTCCTGAACCTAGGCATATTACTTTTTTTTTTTTTTTGACAGATATTGACACAGCTTAAGGACCGACGACAGACTCATTGAGATGTGATCATATAGCCAAGTTCAGAGCTAAAGTTGAGATTAACACCAGGTCTCGTAATTATACTGTCTGTGCTATACTCTGGCTAATCAAAGAAGGCGTTAGTGTAAGTTTCCTGGGGTTTCTGTGACACAACATGGGTAGCAAAAACAAGGGAAGTTCACATACTTCTAGGGCTAGAAGCCACGATGGAGGTCAGCAAAGCTGGTTCCCTGTGAAACCTGTCAGAAGGATCTAGTCCACGCCTGCTGTTGCTTGTAGGTTGAGTGATCATCTAGCTCATGCAGTTTCTTCACAGGGCTGAGTTCCCCCTGTGCCTGCTCACCGGCTTTCTCCTCCCCTTCCCTTCTTCTCCTCTTCTCCCCTTCTTCCTCTTATTAAGATGGGGTCTTGATATGTAGGTCAGTCTGGTCTTGAACTCAAAATCCTCCTGCTCCTGCCTCCACTTTTGAGTGCTGGTGTTACAGTTGACAGTGGTCATTTCATTGCATCGTGACCAATCCTGCTTCAGCAGGCTCTCAACCAATCAAACCTGCAGCAACTTGAGGGATTAGGATGGATTGTTGTTTTGATAGTCTCTCATGTATTCCAGGTCTGTGGCAGCAGATGACCTTGAATCTTTTTTTAAAGATTTATATTTATGTATGCTTATGTGTACGTATGCAAGAGTATGTGCCTTGCCTTCCGGTCTGGGCCAGAGCACTGAGCAGATCTTGGGTGGCAGCTCTGCCCCCAACATCCAAGAACCCAGAGGAAGCAGGGATCCCAGGCACTCGAACTCAGGCAGTATCTTAGGTAAGCAGACAGCAGGGCCTGCCCTAAACAGGGAGTAACTGGGAACCAAAAGGACCCAGGAAGTCAATCCCAGCCTGGAACACTGGTTCCTTCCGGTCTGGGCCAGAGCACTGGGCAGATCTTGGGTGGCAGCTCTGCCCCCAACATCCAAGAACCCAGAGGAAGCAGGGATCCCAAGCACTCGAATTCAGACAGTATCCTAGGTAAGCAGACAGCAGGGCCCGCCCTAAACAGGGAGTAACTGGGAACCAAAAGGACCCAGGAAGTCAATCCCAGCCCGGAACACTGGTTCCTTCCGGTCTGGGCCAGAGCACTGGGCAGATCTTGGGTGGCAGCTCTGCCCCCAACATCCAAGAACCCAGAGGAAGCAGGGATCCCAGGCACTCGAATTCAGACAGTATCCTAGGTAAGCAGACAGCAGGGCCCGCCCTAAACAGGGAGTAACTGGGAACCAAAAGGACCCAGGAAGTCAATCCCAGCCCAGAACACTGGTTCCTTCCGGTCTGGGACAGAGCACTGAGCAGATCTTGGGTGGCAGCTCTGCCCCCAACCTCCAAGAACCCAGAGGAGGCAGGGATCCCAGGCGGTCTAACTTGGACAGTGTCTTAGAAATTAGTTCTCAGATCTGAGGCCTAGATCAGACCTCTGCCAGGTCTGCTGTTGTGTGGACCCCGGATTCCACCTGAGACATACTGGAAGGTCCACTCAATCCAGATCCACAGAGGAACAAATGAACTCAGAGCTTCAGACAACATATCCTGAGATATTCTAGAGGAGACACTGCACCCAGAACAGCAGACACCACCTAGCTGGACTACTACCTTGGAGGCACCATATCCTGAGGCATCCTAGAGGTACCACTGTAATCAGTGCAGCTGGAAAAGATCACAGAGTCATCTGGACCCCTAGGAGATCAGACAAGCTAGATAACTAGAAAGACAGGCTTCAGTCAGAGACAGCAAGTACAGGCAGCACTAGAGTTAACCAGATGGCAAAAGGCAAGAGCAAGAATGTAAGCAACAGAAACCAAAGTTACAGGGCATCATCAGAACCCAGCTCCCCCACCAGAGCAAGCCCTGAACACCCCATCACACGAGAAAAGCAGGAATCAGAATTAAAATCACTTCTCATGATGATGATAGAGGGCTTTAAGAAAGACATAAATAACACTCTCAAAGAACTTAAAAAGAGCACTGGTAGACAGATAGAAACCCTTAAAGAGGAAACACAAAAATCCCTTAAGGAATTGCAAGAAAATGCAACCAAACGGGAAAAGGAATTAAACAGAACCATGCAGGATCTAAAAATGGAAGTAGAAACAATAAAGAAATCACAAAGGGACAATACCCTGGAGATAGAAAACCTAAAAAAAAGATCAGGAGTCATAGACACAAGTATCACCAACAGAATACAAGAGATGGAAGAGAGAATCTCATGTGCAGAAGATACCATGGAAAACATTGACACAACTGTCAAAGAAAATGCAAAATACAAAAAGCTACTAACCCAAAATATACAAGAAATCCAAGACACAATGAGAAGGCCAAACCTAAGGATAATAGGTATAGATGAGGGGGAAGACTCCCAACTAAAAGGACCAGTAAATATCCTCAACAAAATTATAGAGGAAAACTTCCCTAACCTAAAGAAAGAGATGTCCATAAATATACAAGAAGCTTACAGAACTCCAAATAGTTTAGACCAGAAAAGAAATACTTCCCGCCATATAATAGTCAAAACATCAAATGTACAAAACAAAGAAAAAATACTAAAAGCAGTAAGGGAAAAAGGCAAAGTAACATATAAAGGCAGACCTATAAGAATTACACCAGACTTCTCACCAGAGACCATAAAAGCCAGAAGATCCTGGACCGATATCATACAGACCCTAAGAGAATACAAATGCCAGCCCAGACTACTATACCCAGCAAAACTGTCAATCATTATTGATGGAGAAACCAAAATATTCCATGACAAATCCAAATTTACACAGTATCTCAACACAAATCCAGCACTTCAAAGAATAATTGGTGGAAAACTCCATCACAAGGAGGGAAACTACAACCTAGAAAAAGCAAGAAAGTAATCTTCCAAAAACCCCAAAAGAAGATAGTTACACAAACATATCTCCACGGATGTTAGCCCAAAAGCTTGGATTAGCGAAGACTCAACCCACAGACCACATGAAGCTCATGAAGAAGGACGACCAAGAGGGGATGCCTCAGTTCTACTTAGAATGAGAAATAAAAATGCTCAAGGGAGCAAATAGGGAAACAAAACATGGAACAGAAACTGAAGGAGGGGCCATCAGGAGACCTTTCCACCTGGGTATTCACCCCATGTACAGCCACCTAATCTGTTATTGACCCCAGGTGGAAAGCAACAATACCAAACAACCAGAGCCCCCCAGGGTCTAAACCACCAGCCTGGGAACACATAGGGAGGGACCCAAGACTCCAGAGGTATATGTAGGGGAGGATGGCCCTGTTCCATAAAAAAAAAATGAATGAATGAACACACAGTGGGGGGGGGGGGATGTGAGGGCGGGGAGGGGATAGTGAGGGGGATAGGTGTGGTCACTGCCTCATAGAAGCATGAGGAGGGGGATGGGATAGGTTTCTGGGTGGTGGGAGGAAGTAGGCTAAGGGGATAAAATCTGAAACGTAAATACTACAACCAATTTTAACAAGCGGGAAAAAAAAAAGTCTTCAGGACCATCATCTTTAAAAAAAAAAATGTCAGCCACCTGGGGGTGGGAAATTTTTTTTTCTTGATACTAAAACTTGTTCTGAGAATTGTATATTGCAGAATACACAGCCTTGGTGTATCTACTCATCAAGCATACTGAGCAGACCTGCCCAAACCTCTGATGTCCTGGAATTCCATCTGGATTCAGTGAAGACACAGCATCAGAGGCTTATCAACTTACTCTCCCCCCAACCCCTCTTCTAAAATCTCAACGCCCTTAATCAGCTTGAAGAAGTTAAAGAGGAGTCAGCGCCCCTATTCCCTGAACTTGGGGACTAATGTGATTAATAATGGTCTGTCTTTCTAGGGACAAGTAGTGGTTTTGTTGGAACAGGGGGGATTAGCTAGGACTTACTGCATAGCCATAACCTACTGGTAGAAATCTGTATAATTATAATCAAGATGAAGTTATAATTTCTTAAATGGTACAAAATTTACTTTGATCTCAAATTTAAGGTTTTCATTGGTACGAGCCTCTTATTAATATAAAAATGAGATGAATATTGATACACTCATGGGCATTGTGCCTGTATAACACATTTAGGAATACAATGCCTAGACCCAGCCCTTTTTTAACTTTTTTAACTGATTTGGGACGGTTAACCTATGAGTTAAGGGACTATAGCAAATTCATATTTTTGAGTTTATTGTTAGGGTGTTTTCCATATTTTACTTAGAAATAGCTGAGAGGAGTTAATGGAAAACAGTCCAGGTTACCTTACATGGATAGTTGGTTTTCAAAACATCAGAAGTCCATAGAACTGATGCTACAAATATTTATATATTAATGTTCATATTGATTAGAGACCTGTCTGCCCCTGACAGCTTCCTGTCGTGGATTCTAAGAAGAAATTGAGCATCCTTGGAGTTACTCCAGTTGTGTGGTAACAGCCACTAGGCAAGAATTGCCTCTCTCCATCTATAGACAAATTACTGTCCAGAAAAGGACACACATGCAGAATAGTCGACTGATTATATCTGCCTAGACAGAGTAATCAGTCCTTAATAATCCTGCATCACCAAGGTCTGTCAGATGATTCTGGGCCAGAAGGCTGAAGGTTTGATGCTCCAACGTTCGGTAGTATAGGGGCTTTTCAGGTGTTCAGAGGTCTCTATACATTGGCTAAGTTTTAGAAGCTATGCTTTGTGCTTCCCACAATTATAGTTAACTCAGTCATTCTGGATTTCTGACGGGGTTGAAAACTTATAGCTATTTACCGTAAGAGAAAAGATTTGAGTGGATGGTCGTCAGCTGACATTCATCCTAAAGCCAGGTTCAGAACTAAATATTTTAGTTAGGATAGATGACAGAGGTGCTGGTTAGTCAACAAAATGATGGACTGGGTATTAGGACTATCTTGTACCTCACTGGTACAAATTGGCATAATTATTCTCTAATTGTATTTTGAGAGAAAAGTTTCATTTTAACAGGAAGGGTGATGTGTAGGAGGAGCTAAGGTAGGAGGAGTACTGAGAGGAAGAAAAGGAGTAAGAAGAGGAGGAGGAGAAGGAGAGGAGAAGGTAGGTGATGAAAGAGAGAAAGAGGGGGGAGACAGGGAGGCAGATATTCATGTATCTCCACCAGTCAAAGATAGTTGTTATATCTAGGTTGGTCAGTAGGTTACACCTCTGATTGAACAATTCCAAACTTATAACGCTTATGATTAACATTATTTAAAAAAATGTATAAATGCAAAAAGGAAAAGGGGGCATGGGATAGGGGTTTTCTAAGGGGGGGGGAATGGGGAAAGGGGATGGCATCTGAAGTGTAAATAAAATATCTAATTAAAAAAAAAGTAAAAAAAAAAAAAAAAGAGTATGTGCCTTAATCCTAGGACTACAGGTGTGTGCTAAGAATTGAACCCAGGGCCTCCTGCGTGCTAGGCAAATGCTCTACCAACAGAGCCATACCCTCAGCCACTTGTTTGCATAATTGTACTTCTGAACCTTAACTTCTTATTCTTTTTAATAAAGGTCTGTTTTTTGTCTTGTTTCTCTTAGAAAGAGGAATAAGAGCCTTGGGGGAATAAGGCTGTCTTCTATTTTTGCTTTACTCTTTTTTTTTTCTTTAAAATTTATTTACATATGAGTCCTCTTGATGTGTTTTATAAAAAGATAAAGAGAGGAGGAATATGTTTTGGTGGATGTGTGGTAAGGTGTGGGGAAAGGGAGTGCCTCTGCGGGCCCATGCTGAGGCATCCCTTCCCCCTGAGAGACCAGCCACACGATGGTATAGTATAGAATAGAGTTTATTTCAGGCACAGGGAGGGGAGTTAAGAGGGTAGTAGAGACAGAGAAATGGAGAGAGAGAGAGAGAGAGAGAGAGAGAGAGAGAGAGAGAGAGAGAGAGAGAGAGAGAAGAGAGAAGAGAGCAGAGAGCAGCAGAGAAGAGAAATAGAAAAGTAGAGGCTGGCTGTTGAGAACTGCACTACTCCACGTTTGGAGGCCAAAATGTCTTGGACTGCTCTATCAGTGTTGGAACTCCCACTGCCAAAAGCCTTGGGGGCTAAACTGTTAGAGTCTGCACTGCCCCAAGCTGCTCCGGTCTGCGGGTCCGGGGTTCGGCAAGAGAGAGAGTGAGGATGGATGCGAAGAATGGAGACCAGACAGAGTGTGATTCGATCCTGTTTATTCTTCAGTCTCTCTTCTTCTCTCCAAGTCCCTAGTTCCCAGTCCCTAGCTCCTAGTACCAAGTCTCAGGTCCTAATCCTAGTTCCAAGTTCTTTCTCCAAGTGCTAAGTGCCTAATTCCTTTCCAAGTGCCTGTCTTCTGTCTGCCTCTCACCTTTTATTTTTTTCTAAGTCACACCTTTAAGTCATGCCTTTAAGTCTTGTCTCTAAATCTGATCTCTAAGTCACGCCTTTAAGTCTCACACACCCAAGGGAAGATCCTGGGTATCTAAAACAAGATGTTATCAGAGTGTGCTCAGCTGTTGTAGGCTGTTGTAGACAAGTCTCTTGTAAGGGTATATGCTCAAGATGGCTGCAAGGATGATAGCCACCTTCTGTCCGGCTCCCCACAGCTGGCCATGAGCACGTGGGGTGGGGGGAGGGAAAGGAGAGGGAGGGAGGAAGGGGCAAGAGGACAGAGCAGGAGCAAGAAGGCAAGAGCAAGAAAGAGTCAAGAGGGCAAGCATACCTGACTGTTGCCAGGTAACTGTGGGGTGGAGCTTAGACAAAATGCTAACACCTCTGTCTTCATACACACCAAAAGAGGGCATCAAATCCCATTATGGCTGGCTATGAGCCACCATGTGGTTGCTGGGAATTGAACTCAGGACCTTTGGAAGAACAGCCAGAGCTTTTAACCACTAAGCCATTTCTTCAGCCCTTTACTCCTTTGGTTTTGTTTTGTATCTTAGAACACTTCCAAGAAAGATTCTCTTCAGCACAAGCCTATATCAACATCCTTCAACAAATGCTCCCAGCAGAGATATCACTGACTTCACAAAACCTCTTTTTATTTTTTTAAGGAGAAATTCTCACACCATAGCTCAGACTAGCCTAGAACTCAGGCCAATCTTCCTGCCTCAGCCTCCCAAGTGTAATCCCAGCAACCTTCATTTCTAAAAACTTAAAGAATGAAATTTTGTATTTTCCTATTTTCTCTCTATATATGGGTACAGTGTTATATTATTACTAGTAAAGAGGAAAAAACCACTCTTAATTGGCATTCCTTTTGCAAGACTGGCAGAACACACAGTTACCTGTTTTGGCTGCACAATAGTTCTCTTTGATTTCACATATCAAGTGCTGGCAAACAATTACTCTTACCTTACCCATGGTCAGATTCAGCAGTGGCTTCAAACATGATCCATAGAATGGCAGGCACTCATGTTTACAATGTTTTCTTTATCTCTCTAATATATGCTATTTATTTTGCAAACATCAACAATCAAACAGGCTTGGTCAATGGAACTAAACTATACGTTGGCTGAACACGGGAGACCTCAGGCCTTAGCCACTAAGGTCAGACTAAGACTTCCAAAGGCTGAGAGAGCTTCCAGCCTCACCCCTCCTAGAACTGAGACCTTATCTTACCTCTGGGACATGGAAGGGTAAACAGCGTCTCTAGAGTCCTGTGGACTTTGACTTAACATTCTGCTCTGGTTTTGAGCCGAGGGTGAATTGGGCATGGTTGTGTATACCTGTAATGAGGCAGAAAGACTGCAAATTCCAGGCCAGCTTGTGCTACAGAGCAAAATCATAAGACCAAACAAAATGTCCCTGTGTCTTCTACCCTCACCCCAAGAGACACCTTGGGTACCAACAGAAAGGGAACTAAGTAAAATCAGGTGCCCCTGTTACAACACACGAGAAAGAACACAGCATTGCTTACATAGTGTTCCTGTCCCAAATCTTCTTCTGTCATAGGGCTTCAACCCAAAGCCTAGGGGCCATATGTTGCCAAGGAGCCTATGAATGTGGACAAACACAAAACTGTAAAGGTACTTAAAATATTATGAGTAATGGCTGCTTCTCTTCAGGGATATCTATATCTATATCTATATCTATATCTATATCTATATCTATATCTATATCTATCATGGGTAAGCTTCCCACAATCCTGTACATGACCCCACAACCATGTATATGTAAGTGACCCTAATTGAACTCACTGGATTACGAAAGGGAGGGAAGAAAATAGGAGGGAGACTTGTTGAGAAGGATTTCAGAGGAAGTAGGAGGGGTAAACGAGAAGTATACATTCCATACATGCACAAAATTATTAAAAATAAGTTAAAAACAAATGACACTATATAATTTTCATCTGTATTAACATACAGATGACTCAAGGTCACTTTTAACATCTCGAAGCATACCTTTATATGAGTACGCTGGACTTTTTAACCCATGCTCCTTTGGCAGGCACTGAGGTTACCTCTAATGTTGTTATAAGCAGTAATCTAGTGCTTACCCAGTATACATCCTCATATGCATCTAAAGCCCCAGGTGACATCATCGAGACACTCAGTACAAGTCGTCCCAGTGGCTCATGTGGTGATGTCACTTTATAGTGTTTGCCATTATAAAGCGTAAACATAAATCCTTTTTAAAGAACTTGATTGCGTAAGTTTTCACGAACTTTGTATCTGAGAACACTGTGATGCAATAGCTAAAGGCTGGACTCACCTGACGAACCTTAGCATGAAGAAACAATGAGGCAAGCTCCAACTCAGGAACATTTTGCAAAAACAACTGTATGCTTTGGAAAATACCAACAGCACCAAGGAAAATAAGCAGCTAAGAGACCATCCTAAGCCCAGACAGGATTGGATTTGAGGTGGAGAGAAAGTTTCCAGGAAAACAATACCACATGTCTGTAACACCAGTGCTTGGGAGGTTGAGGCAGGAGAACTGCCATAAGTTTGAAGCTAGTGTGGGCTTTTAGGGATCCCCTGAGTCAGCTCGACACCCCAAGACCAAGTGCTCAGCAAAAAGGAGATGTATTTACCCTAGAGGAACAGAGGGTAGGGATAGGGGACAAAGACAGAAGATAGAGGACAAGGGAGAAGGGGAATGGAACAAAGGAGAGGAGAGAAAGAGGGAAAGGGGCATGTTTGTGGGGGTGGGGAGTGAAGGACTGCCTCTGGATAGAGAGCAGACAGACATGCCTTGTAGGCAAATGGCAGTTTATAAAGGTAAACCCCGTGTTAGGATGAGGTTTTAAATTTCATTGATTTTTAAAATTAGTTAATTGATTTTAAAATTAAATTTTAAATTTAATTAAATAAATTTAATTAGGTGGGTCAAGAGGGCTTTTGATTGCTGCACTTCAATATTTTAATACCTGGACCTTTGTTGTCAGCCTCCAGAGGAAGAAGTAGCCAAATAAGGGGATAGACCTTGGTTTCTTGCTTTAGGAGTGTAATCTAACAGTTTTCAGCAAGGCAGAGGGAATGGATGAGAAGGACAGAGCCTGCCCAAGCCATGTTTGCCATGTTTGCCATAAAACAAAGATAAACAATTGAAACAACTGGAAATATTTTAAAATTTAAAATTTGGTTGTAAATGATGTCAATGTTTGATTATAGACTATTAATAAGGTTGATTCTTCACATGTATAAAGTGTAAATATTACTGTACCAATGCTAAAGTTCTTGAATTTAACTGTTGTAGTGTGGATGCATAAAAGACTGTCCTGGGTGATGAAGAGTAACTAAGACTACTTGTGCTCTTGTAGAGGACCTCAGTTCAATCCCCAGGACCATAACAAACAAATTTTCAAAAGCTCAAACTAGGGCCGGGCGGTGGTGGCGCACGCCTTTAATCCCAGCACTTGGGAGGCAGAGGCAGGCGGATTTCTGAGTTCGAGGCCAGCCTGGTCTACCGAGAGAGTTCCAGGACAGCCAAGGCTACACAGAGAAACCCTGTCTCAGAAAAAAAAAAAAAAAAAAGTTCAAACTAAATATCGAAAAACATGAGATCTGAGAGATAGGTTGGTAATTAAGATATCCTCTTCTGACTTCCTTGAGCACCTACACACACATGGCACTCACTAACATTGAGATAAACTCATAAATAAATCTTTAAAATGTAAAAAAAACCCAAAACCCAAAAACCAGAGTCTTGAAAGAGTGGGTAAGGGTTAGCCAACAGTACACAGAAGTGTTCCAAGCGGAAAGAAACTGAGCTATCTAGAGGTACTAGGCAATCCAGCCTCCTGAACATCATCATACATGAGGTCTGGCTTCCATCTGAATGCATTTCAAATCCAGACGCAGTTTCTTGGTATGAGTTTGGTTACTGTGTCCTTTTTAGTTTGTTTCAGTTTCATGGATTATGAAAATAGTTATGCCCTGGAGACTTTCTGAGAAGACTATCACAGTTGTCAAGACCAGAGTGGTAATGAGGGAAATAATTAGGAGTGAGTCCACCAAGTGGACTTCTAGCAACAGTAATGGAAGGGAGGAGTCAAGGACAGCGAGCTGGCTTGTGCTTAGGCAGTGGCAGTCGCCAGTGAAGGTGACACAAAAGGACTCACTGGCGTGGGTGGTGGTGGTTGTGGTGATTGTTTTGGAGAGGTTTTGCATAGGAGGTGCCTGTGGTAACCAGCATTGGGATATATTCCTCTAAGCTTAGGAGATGGGTTTGAGTTATAGGCAGGTTAGAAAGCATTAGCATATTAACGGATAACTGGAACCAATAGAGAGGTGAAGTGAGCCACAGAAATGTAATCTGGTGCAAAACTTACATCATGAGATAGAGTTAATGCCAATACACTTAATGGCTGGGCAGAGAAAGGCCCTGGCAGAGGAGACTGAGATGAAGCAGGCTTAGAGGCAGGATAGTTTTGGAATTATGGAAGCTGATAGAAGATGTCTTAACAAACATAGCAAACAAACAGCTAAAGCAAGGTCTGGGAAATGTATTGGTAAATAGTTATGCCTACCTTTATCAAAGACATTTTTGGAAGTGAAAACCAGTCTGGGAAGGAATAGGAGAGGGGGAAAAGAAGGACGAACCAGACAACTCCTAAGAGTCCGCTAACCAAAAGACAGACGCAAGACTCTCCCTGGCTGGGGCCGAGGGACTTAAGACACAATCACGATTAACTGCTCCTGGGAAGAGAAAGGTTGAAGTTATAGGAAAGTTTGGAAATTCTAATTCATTCAATTAGTTGATTGCCTATGTGTCCCAATAACCCGGCCCTGTTCTCTTGAAAATGTGCGAGTGGGCACCACATCACGGCTCAACACAAGGCTTTACCATGCAGGGAGAACTAAGTCCTAATCCTGACTTTTTCCTCCAAAAGACACCTTGCAGACATCGCTGGACTTCAAAACTTCACTGAATACTTCTAGGCCATAACAAAGTAACGGAATCTTTGGCGTCCCGTCGTCAAAGTTACTACCTCTCAGGGTTCCGCCCCCACCCCCAGCTCGGGAGAACAACAGAGATGGCGCAGAGACCCGCCTACTAGCTGGCTCCACCCCTCTCTTTCTTTGTTTCGCCGGCCCGAAGATCTCGCGAGAGTTAGCCGGCAAATCCCGCGAGCGCGGACCCCGGGCCAGTTCTGCGGCTCTCGCGGTGTCTGCGCGACACTGCTTCCTTCCTCCTTCCCCCTGCCAGTCTGCCCGGCTTCCTCCCTGTCTTCCCGGCCTGGCCTTCCCCCTCCTTACCCCGCCGGCCCCCTCTCCGCAGGGATAATATGGTCTCCGGCGATGGACTCCCCAAGTGCAGGTCAGTTCCCGGCCGCCGCCTTAGCGTTGGCGGCCGGAGGCGTACGCTGTCGTACTCCGTGGCCCTTGCTTGGCTTTTCTTACGGTCACCGGGGGAAGGCGGGGTGGCTGGGCCCTCAGGGCTTGGTCGTTCTCTCCCCTCGGGGCGGAGGCCGCGAAAGCCAGGCCTCCCCTCCGGCGTCCCGCTCTCCAGCGGGCGCTGATTCCGCCCCTGGCCGTGGCCGCTGCTTGTCTGCAGCCTCCAGGCCCCCGGGAGTAACTACCGGGCAGGGACAAGCCCACGTCTTTCTCTACCCACCCCCCTTTGTGAGTACCGAGGCTCGCGTGTTTAGGTTCCACGCTGCTGGCTGTTGATTGCACCCAGCAGCCTGGAGTCTCTCCCTCTTTCTTTGCTCCTGGAAGTGGAGGGGCTGTCGAGGCTGAACGTTAGCCGGCTCCCAGATTCTTTATCGCAGCCTCCTCCCCCATCCTCTTCCCTCCACAAAAGAAAAACACTCTCTATTCCGAGTGGACTGTGCTTATCTTTTCTGGTTTTGGAAGAAGATCGTAGCAGTGTTTAAGAGTCTCACCCATCCACGTAATGAGGCCGCGGAATGAATTTTTTCTGCCCCAAGGTTGCCTAACCCTTTCCCACAACACTGAGTTGGGCCATATTCAATTAGTGCAGAACCATTAAGGATATGTCTCTTAGGAGAATCTAATGTGCCAGTTTATCAAGATTTTTGATATCTTGGGCACTTAAAAAAAAAACATCTTTAGTGTTCTAACTATTGTTGAAAAACCTAACAATGGTTTTCTCAAAGCATTCTCTCTGTACTTAAGCGGTGTTCATGGCATGACTTCTGAATGCTTATACATCATTTAAACCATTCTTACTGTCTCTATGCAGACATTTTAACATTTTTAAGATTGAAAAGCCACTGGGTGGGCATGCCTGTAATCCCAGCATTCAAGAGGCAGAGGGTGGTTGCCTTGAGTTGGAGGCTGTCCTGGGTTGCTCAGTGAGGTTATGTCCAGTCTGGGTTACAGTGACACACCCTGTGTCGACAGACAAGGTAATAAATTATCTTACTAGTTTTTCCTTGACAAGAGTCACAGTTTGGAATTGTACTCTCACAGTATGATGGAGACTAGTCTTGTGTCTGTAGTATGGAACAGTCAGTACCTCCATTACTGCCACCTTTTTCAAGTGCTTAGTAGGCATTTGTGGCCCATAGCTGCCCTACTGGGTAACGCAAATATGCAACATTTCCATCAGTGACAAAGTTCTGGTGAGCAAAATTTTGTGTGTTTTCTCTTTGAATAAGGTTCTTGGTAACTGTATTTAATGTACTAAATGTATTTAATGAAATGTATTTAATGGAAGGCCTTTGTTCTTTTTCTTCTCCAGGACACACCTTTGAGTACCTTATTGAAACATTAAATGGCAATTCACAGAAGAAGTTCTTCAATGTACCTAAACTTGGAGGCACCAAGTATGGTAATGTTGCTTTATGTTTTTTTGTGGGCTTTAGTTTCTTGTAGCTGTAATGCATTGGTCAAGATGAGCTGAAGACATTGTACATTCATTTCCACCATGTGGCAACAGGGATACTAGGCCCTGTTTCATGTTTACAAAACTTCCTTTGGGACTTCTGGTTGAGGAAAATAGAAACCACACCTTGATTTCTCCTTTAACACTTTTAGTTAATTAGATGGTGCTCCCCCCACCCCAAGAAGCTAATCTTACTTTTAAAAGAAAACATAATATTCTATAGTGACATAGTGTGTGTTAACTTTTTCAGTGGTCAGTGGCTCTGGTTATTGTTTTATCTTTGTTTTTTTTCAGCACAGGGTTTCTCTGTAGAACATGACTGTCCCGTCACTCACTCTGTAGACCAGGCTGGCCTCAAACTGAAAGATCTATCTGTTTCTGCCTCCCAAGTGCTAAGATCAAAGGCCCACTACTGTCCAGAGCCTCTGGTTATTCTTTATATCATCTTTAAATAGAATTCTCAACTGAGCCCATTGATTCAAATTGTTCTTCACTTCTAGGTGTGATTCTCTGACACTTTGGTAAACATTTTCATATTCCTAATTGGGGGTCAACCCTTTCATTGGGTTCTCAGAAGAATGAACATGGTTAACCTCTTGGCCATTGGATAGACAGAGTCTTAACTTTTTCAGTTGTCTTTTGTTTTGAGACATGGTCTCCTAAGTGGCCCAGGGTAGTCTTGAACTGTCATTTCTGTCTCAGTGCTGGAATTGAAAGAAGGTCTCACCAAGCTCAACTTTTGATTTAGTTGACAACTGAGCAACTTTTCTAACAAGACCAAAGAATAGAAAACGTGTTTGGAGGAATGGTTGCTGGTTAACCTGTTTGAAAAAGTTTGTGGGCAGCCTTGTACAGTTTGGAGAGAGGTTTCCTTTAGTCCTGTTTTACTGCTCCTTTATAAAGACTGCAGACATTTATGAATTTAAATATTCTTTCTGTATAGTGTGTCTATGTGCATTGTGAGACAATGTAGGTATGTTTTAATGTCTTAGAAGATCCCTGTCTTAGAATTAGATTGCTCTTCAAAGATAACTATTCTCTAGAATAGCAGCAGCAGCCTTTTACCTTCTGTTGCAGTAGTATTGATAAGAGAGGATGGAGTATTTTCTTATACTTTATGGCTTTTATTTATTTTGTCCTGTAAGTAATGACAATTTTATAGTGGTTTTAGAACAAAAGGGAGGGGCTGATGGCTCAGTAGGTGAACTGCTTGCCACAGAGCCTGAGGACTGGAGTTCAGACCTGCAGCACTCACATAAAGCTCAGCATAGTCATGTATATCTGCCAGCTCTCCACAGGCAGACTCAGGCAGGACCCTGACTCATTTGCCATCTGCCCAGCCATTCTAGCCAAAACAGCATTGCTCTCTAGGTAAGAGACCCTGTTTCTCTTAGAGAATAAGGTAGAGAGCAATGTGAAACCACCTAACATTGATCTCTATGTACACACATACACAGACAGGCATATCATTCATTCATTCATTCATTCATTCATACGTGTGTACATACATACATACATGTGTATTATTCATATACACACTAGGTTTTTCATAAACTCTTCAAAACAAAACCTGATTCTGTCTAGTTACTTTTCTGTTGCTATGATAAGATACCGTGACCAAGACAATTTACAAAAAAAGTTTATTTGAGGCTTACAGTTTCAGAGGTTTAGACTCCATAACCATTATGGCAGGAAGCTTAGCAGCATGCTGTCAGGCATGCATAGTGTTGGTGCAGGTAGCAGAGAAGCTCCTACCTTAAGACACAGCCACAATTCATTAAAAGGCAGTGGGGCTGGCTCCAGTCTTTTGAAACTTGGAAGCCTGTCCTTAGTGACATACCACCTCCAACAAGGCCACAACTATTATTTCTCTCCAAACAGTTCCACTGACTAGGGACCAAGTATTAAAAAGTATATTGGGGTCAATCTTATTTAAGCCACCACTCTGGCCTCAGGGAATTTTTTAGGTTTGATCTTTTTTAGATAGTCATATGTAGCCCAGCCTATTCTGGAACTCACTATGTAGTCCATGCTGGCCTCAAAGTTCTGGTTTTCCTGCCTCCATCTCCCAAGTACTGAGATTACATGTGTGTGTCAGCACATGTGACTTAGGCAGTGCTAGAGGTCAAACCCAGGGCCTCTTGCATGCTAAGCAAGCACTCTACCAACTAAATTACATCTCCATCCATGTAAAAGTTTGTTTAACCCAATTTGAATGATTAATAAAGACCATATATAGGGGTGTTTTTTTGAACTTGAAAATAAGTAATTTCTATGGATAATTTTTGGAAATGTGCTTGAAGATGACCTATAAACATAGAATTAGGGAATTGAGAAATTAGAACATGAAAGGAGATGATTAATAATATAAAAGTTAATTTATCTCTGATGGAAGATACACTGTTATGGATATCTTTATGGAACATTTTCTTAACCAGTGTTAAATTTATTATAACCACAAGTAAAATACTTTCAAAACCAGTTTTAGGTTTCTTTGTAAAGAAAAAAAGGTAGAATGGATGAGAATGGATGCTAAGTAAGCAAGCATACCATCTGCTTTGTTTACCTGATGCCCTTCATAGTCCTTAGATGAGGTGTAACACAAATTAATTACTGTGCTCCTTCCCCCTTTTTATTGCCATTTTATCTTATTTTAAAAATTATTTATTTTTGGAGACGGGGTTTCTCCATGTAGCTGTTCTATAACTATGTAGACCACAGTAGCCTCAATCACAGATGACCTGCCTCTGTTTATTTTATCTTTTGCTTCTCCAATTTATATTCAGGGTATGGAAGTAGACACCCCTGAGACATTGACTATATTTTGATCTGACATGATTTCCCTTTTGGAAAGTTCTGAGTTGCCTCTTTGGTACCTTTTAGTATACTGAGTAGAATTAAGAGATCTTTATGACTCTCTTCTCTGAGTTTAAAAATACACATATTCCCAAGGCAGAGAATGGTCTCTGTTGCTTGTAATAGAGTCTGCTTTCTGAAGCAGTTGAATTGCCATTGAACAGAGGGTATATGAATGACAGTTAACCTCAGATAATCACAGAGAGCAGCAGTGTAAAATCATGAGTGAAGTGGTTAGTAATGAGGAAGATGGTGAAGAGAAGGGCTAGTGTAGAGTATCCATTTTTTAATTAGCGTGAAGCCTCAGGCCCTTTACTTTAGGTCATCTTATTATCTTTTCCTTTTTCCTTCCTGACTACTTACTTTCTTAACTATAGTAAATAGAGATAAAGCCAGCACTGTATTCATACCTACCTTGTTAGGCAGGCATGCACGTCTGTCAGTCAGTGTCAAGAGGTCATGGGTTCCAGGCCAATCTGAACTACATAGATTCTGTCTCCCAATACCAGGGGGTGAGGATATAGCTCAGTGATAGAGCACACACAAAGCCCTGGAGTGGGTTCCCAACACTAGGAAAAAAACCAAAACAAAACCAACTCCTACACTGCATTCTCTGAAAGGAATCTGTATTTAACATTTAGTAGAGTGTTTGTGGTTTATAAGAATTTCAAACAAGATACAGCCTTCTTCACAGATAAAATGGAAAATCACTTTTTGTTTTGTTTTAGTTTTTGAGACAATGTTTTTTTGTGTGTAACAGAACCCTGGCTGTCCTGGAACTCTGTAGACCAGGCTGGCCTTGAACTCACAGAGATCCTCCTGCTTGTGCCTGGGACTAAAGGCATGTGCACCATGCCTGGTGAAAGGCACATTTTTTAATAGACACATAAAAAGCATGAATATTCTTACAATGTGTATTCTTTGTGACCTTTTTTCACTTAATATATTAGCACATCTTTCCATGACAGTCAATACAAGTATTCCTGCTATCTGAATCTGCTTCGTTTCTGAATCAGGGAGTGCGAGTTCAGTAGAATGGGGTAGATGTACCTTCCTACAGCCTTTAATGGTTACACAATCATCTCTGGCTTCTAAAACACACACACGCGTGTGCACACACACACACACACACTAACTCTAGCCTTTGATACATCGTATTGTTACGTTGTTACGTTGAAGTTGTGCAGTTCCTTCCACCTCCATCACACACTTTTATTTTCATGCTTCTAGTCTATGCTGTCCCAGTCTCTACCCTGGACTATAAAGAACAAATACTTTGTTAGAAGAATGATATTATGTTTTCCAGATACACAAAGATGGCAGAGGAAAAGTATAGTCTTATCAAAACTAGTCAGAGCCAGAGGCTGTTTGCAATTTGAAGGCTTTCTGGTCTTGTTATTTCTGTATTTTACTGTCTACCTGAGCCTTTATCTATATAATTTCATGTACTGACTTTGAATCATTCCCAATATGACCATTGGACTATTCTTTGTGCATTGTAAATGGCTTGCTATCTAGCTAAGTATCTCTGGGTGACTTTTTCACCTATTGCTTTAACTGGATTTGTCAATTTTCCTTTGCTGATCCCAGTTATCCTGCTGGAAGGGTATGTATTCTCTAATCTTGGATCTTCCTTGTACTCTGGAAAGGATTGTGGGTTGGGTAGTCAATAAAATAGTTTACCTACAGTATGTATACATAGTACACGTGTTTGTAAAGATTACCTAATGTGAGTCTGTAGATATCTGGAACAATTCTACATTTAATGTGGTACATTATGTTCAAGAGCTTGACTTTAGTTTTGCTTTTCATTTTCTGTTTCTGATTAGACGCTTAGATTATAAAAAAGTGACACTAGCTCAGCCAAAGTAGAATTTATTGTGTTGGTATACAACTCCCAGGCTAATTAATTCTGGTTGTCTCTTAAGGAAATAGGGAATGGGCCAGTACTGATGGCATTCTTTGTTTTTTTTCTCCCAGAGACTTCATGGTTCTGTCCCCTCTATTCAAATCACTTGATTGAAGGCAAGCCATCTATGTCTGCTTACATAATGCTTACATTTGTAAATAGCTCCAAATCCCAAATACAAAACCTCAGTTCCTAGCTCAGGTTTTTGTTTTGTTTTTGTTGTTTTTATTCCTTCTTAGGATGATTGTACTCAGCCCAGGCTGGGCTTGAACTCCTTATTAACTGAAGACAGGTTTGAACTTCTGATCTTCCTGCCTCGACTTCCTGAGTGCTGGGATAATAGACGTGCTGTTTATGTGGTTCTGGTGAGCAAGCCCAACATTTATGCATGCTAGGCAAGCATTCTGTCAACTATGGCTGAGCCATTCCTCAACCCTGTATTGCCTAGTCTTGTTGCAGGCATTTAGCCTTGCCCTTGTTCTGGGAATCTGGGTTTGTCTTTCATCAAACTTCCACTCATTTATAATAGCAGACTCTTAGAACTAGACCTACTAAGTTATTGCTCATAAGGGTATTTATGTTTCCTGAGTTTATTTCAGAAGTGTGACAAATGAACATACTTTCTCAGCTTAAATTACCAATATCTGTAAAGGATTAACTGTAGATTCATAGAATTGTAGACATTCCCACTGAGAAGCAGTCTGTTTCTTTAAAACCCCATTTCATTTCATTCATCCAGCTAACATTTATTGAGTACTCACATATTTCTAGCAAATGAGAGATAGCCAAGATAGCATCGTTGTGCTAAAGAAAGCTCAGTTTTCTATGGAAAATATGTGAGAAAGGTACTGTAAGGGCTTTAGTATTTTATAACAGTCTAGATCCAATCAAGAGGTAGAAAGCATACCAGAGGAGGTTTAATTTTTAAAAAAAAAAAAATTATTAACTATGGTAACTTTAATTAAACCAGAAGACTAGATGGAGATCTAGGATTAAAGAAAATACCCAACTTGGGAGAGACTCAGAACTATCTAAAGAAGATAATGGTTCTGTATATTCAGTTTTCAGAAGTTTGCTGGTTTGAGCTAGCTGATGCAAGTCTGTAGGTACTAAACCAACTAGATTAGCTGATGGTAACCTCTTTGGGGGGTTGAATGGCTTTTTCATGGGGGATGCCTAAGACTATCAGGAAACACTGATTGACATTTTGGTTCATAACAGTATCAAAATTACAGTTATGAAGTAGCAATGAAATAATTTTATGTTTGGGCGTCACCACAACATGAGGAACTGTATTAAAGGGTTTCGATATTAGGATGGTTGATAATCACTGGTAGACTGTAGTCCACCCTCTGGAGAACATGACCAAGCAGGTCAATAGTCAGTGATATGGATGTATAACCAGGGACCGTTCTATGCCTGCCCCAATTCCTGAATAATGATACAGAGGCTGTATTTATTTTGAAGCTTTTGGTCTTATAGTTAGGAATTGTTTGCCATAGCTCTAACTCAATTATCCCATTTATACTAATCTAAGTTCTTCCATATGGCTAGTTAGTTACCTCTCCTTCCTTCCCAGCCTGCTTTTTCCTCCATGTCCAGCTGGCTGAATCTTCCCTCATCTGACTCCTCAGAGTTCCTTTCTCTAGAAGTCCCACCTTACTATTTATTCTGCATTTTGCTATAGGCCATAGGCTTTTTCTTTTAACTAATCAGAAGGTGATGGAGAACACTGTTTACAAAATACAAAGGCAGAAGATGATTAACAATAACAAAATCTGGTCTGTAATAAGATCTCTGCTGGTCCAGAAATCAGCATTTAATAATACAAGGATAATCTTTACACAGCGCACAAAAACATTACTCCAACGTGGATGTGCTTTAGGAGAGCTGGTGCTGGTACAGGCAGGAGTCCTTTCAGAGTTCATGGGCCATGCTGAGATTTGGAGAATAAAATAAAACATAGCATGTAAAGTCTCCAGAAGATTTCAGGTAGAGTTTGGGCCCTAGCATGGGAACATGAGGCTTTCTTTGTAGTGATGTCTTAGTCCAGGAGCTGGCACCATATTGAGGCTCTATAGTGGCACTGAGTGGCACCAGTTACCATTTCAAGAAGACCATGGTGAAATTGACAACTATGTTTTTTGTTGTTGTTTTAAACTATATTTTAAAGATCTTTGTCTTAGTGTTCTATTGCTGTGAAGAAACACCATGACCAAAGCAGCTGTTATAAAAGAAAACATTTAATTGTGGGCTTGCTTACAGTTTCAGAGATTTAGTTCATTATCATGGGAGGGAGCATGGCAGCGTGCAGGCATCTGAGAGTTACATGTCCTGATCTGTAGGGAGGAGAGGAGACAGACAGACAAGGCCTGGCGTGGGCTGTTGAAATCTTAAATCTCATCCGTAGTGACAGTTCTTCAATGAGGCCATACTCCTAATCCTTCTAATCCTTTCAAATAATACACTACCTGGTGACTAAGCATTCAAATATATGAGCCTGGGGGCCTATTCTTATCAGACTACCATAATAGTCATGATTCACTTTAATTATAATATCTCAAAGATTAATAACTATAGTGACCAGACAGTGTAGCACTAGATCATTAGTAGTTAATGTTTATTTTGTTGTTGTTGTTGAGATAGGGTCTTGATGTGTGATTCTGGCTGTCTTGAGACTCACTAAATAGACCAGGCTGGCTTTAAACCCAAGAGCTCGCCTGCCTCTGCCTTCCAAGTGCTGGGACTAAAGGCATATGCCATTATGCCTGGCACTTTGTTTTTTGAGAAATGTCTGCTGAATGAATACCCACATTTGAATAGCCATGGTTTGTGAGTTGGGTCTTCAAGTGAAAACTTCTTGGGAAAAAAATGGCTACTTCATTTAACTTGCAATTCTAATAATATCACTGATGTTTTTCTCCACACAATTATTGTACTTTTTCTTAAGTTTTTTTTAACTAGCTTCTAAGTAGCATGATTCCTTACAGCTTTTTCATCCATCACAGTCATTGTACTTTGTTAAGCAGTGAGGCTGCACGTGTACTTTGTCTCACAGAATTAAAAAGATTTCAGCATGCTTCAGTGACATCCTTACGTGAAACTGGCGTTCTGTGTGATAAATTGTATATATATCAATCATTTGGTGCCACTGCCTTGAGTCATCAAGCACTCAGTTTTGGCTTTTGTTCTATTGCTGTTTTGAGATGGTGGGTGGTTATCTCACTCTAGTGCAGGCTAGCTTTGAACTCAGTTTCCTAAGTGTTGGCATGAGCTGTTAAGTCTAGTTTTAGTTTGACTGTTGGTTTTAAGCCATCTGGGGGCGGGTGGGGGGTGAGGGACATGCAAAATACCTCAGTTAAAGTACCTGCTGCCAAGCCTAATGAATGACCTGAGTTTGATCTCTGGGTTCCACATGGTACAAGGAGAGAACCAGCTCCTGCAAGTTGTCTCCTTACCTCCATGATCATACTGGGCACATATAGTTCCTCCCCCTACTCCCAACAATAAATTTTAAAAAAATCACTGAAAAGGTCAAAATGTTAACAAGGAAAAAAAACAAAACAGTGTCTCAGTTAACCTCAGGTTTTTTGAAAGGATTTCAGAATCTCAGGAGTCCTGGGACCACATTTTGAAAGCACTAGTGTAGATCAGGCATAAAGGTTGTTAAGAGTTGGACTCTGAGTGGTGATAATAGATAAATAGATCTGTAACTGCTTCAGATCTGGGCATGGTGGTCCACACTGTTGGTCTTAGTATTCAGGAGTCAGAATCAGGTGAGTCTCTGTGAGTTTGGCTACAAATCCTGGTCTATAAAGAGTTCCAGTACAGTCAGGGCTGTTATACAGAGAAATCCTGTCTTGAAAAACAGAAAAGAAAAGAACAATGCTTCTTTTTAAAACTTGTACTGGGAAGTGAACCTAAGACCTTGAGCATGCTAGGCAAGCACACACTGAACTTTCACTTCTACCCCTCCTTCATTTTTTATTTTGAGCTAGGATCTCAGTAAGTTGACCACACTGGCCTGGACAGGCCTTCAACTCTAGCCTGACAGGCCTTAAACGTCTTGCCTTCAGCTTCCTGGGTATCTGAGTTTACAGACTTGTGCCCAGGCCCCGCTGTAATGCTGTGTTGCTATAGATGTCTGAATAGTTGATAGTCATAAAAGCAGGGCCGGCCCATAGTGTAAATCACTTGAGTGGGAACTTAAGAGTGGGTTTTCAGGAGGCAACCAGGCATGTAGTTCTGAAGCTTAGAACTAAGACTAATCTGGTCTACAGAAAATATTTTCGGATTATTGGTGGAGTCGAATGGGTTAGAACTCCATGCAAGAGTATGGGTAAGGTGGATAGATAGGTATGATTGAAGCCACAAGAGCAGATAGGACCTCTAGGGAAAGCACTAATGGGTGAGACATAAGCCTAAATAAGAACTGCTAAATTTAAAGATTGGTTAAGGAGTTGATTACATCTACAGTGGTTTCCTAACACATTGTTGTCAAATAGACTCACATAATACCTGCAATACAGGCTGGTTGTATGAAACTGAGCTCTAATGGAACCTGAATCTTTTTTTTTTTGGTAATTTTTTTTAAGATTTATTTATTTATTTTATGTATGTGAGTACACTGTAGCTGTCTTCAGAAACACCAGAAGAGGGCATCTAATACCGTTACAGATGGTTGTGAGCCACCATGTGGTTGCTGGGAATTGAACCCAGGACCTCTGGAAGAACAGTCAGTACTCTTAACCACTGAGCCATCTCTCCAACCCCGGAACCTGAATCTTCAAAATGGGCAGTAAGCATGTCTACTCTTGGCTCTAAAGCAATATTTTTCAATCTTCCTAATGTTGTAGCCCTTTAATACACCTTCTCATGTTGTAGTAACCCCCAGCCATAAAATTATTTTTGTTGCTACTTCATAACTATAATTTTGCTACTATTATGAAGTTAAGTATTTTTAGAGATAAGAGGTTTGCTAAAGGGCTCATGATGTACAGGTTGAGAACCACTGTTATAAAGGGTCCTTCAAGGCCAGTCAGTTACTCACAGCCATCTTCATGAGCATAGCTTGAAACAAAGAACTAGTGACTCTTGGCAAATCATCTAGAAGGCATAGAAAATTGTCTTTAAATGACATGCTAGAGAGAAAATTGCAGAGAGCTAAGCTGTTGTGTGAGTCTGTATAAATAGAGTTGTTTCATGGAGGAAATTGTTAACTTTGTTGACTTGCTGAGAGGCTGTTAGAACTCTTAACTAGGTATAGTAGGTATGATGTCAAAGACAAAAATGAGTATCAGGGAGAAACCACATTCATTACTTTGGGAATACAAAAGGATACTGCTATTTAGAAAACTAGTTGGACTGTTTTTTAAAATGTTAGGGGTTTGGGAATGTAGCTCAGTGATAGCATGTTTGCTTAGCACATGTAAGTACCAGGTTTCAACTCTCCTTAGCACCAGTAAATGAATGAACAAATGGTTAAGCATAAATTTATTGTGTGATCTAACTATTATATATACATGTTATTCTTTTTAAAAATATTCATGTTTTTAATCATTATTTTATGTATTTGAGTATTTTGCCTGCATGTATGTTCTGTGCACCATGTGTGTGCCTGGTGCCTGTGAAGGCCAGAGGAGGGTGTTGGAGTCACAGATGGTCGTGAGTTACAGACTGGGTGCTAGGAGTTGAATTCAGTACTCTTAATTGCCAAGCCCTGTACATAGTATTCTTATCTATCTACCCAAGAAAAATCAAAGTGTATAATATTAGGAAGTTCATAGAAGTAAAAATTGTATGAGTTAAATAATTATCCTCCAGTTGGTAAACTAAAGCACAATTTGGTGTGTAATGTAATTTAATAAAAAAAATTAACTGTTAGAGATAGTAGGGGTGAACTGTAAACGCAAGTTCAATGAAAAGAAAGGCAGACACGAAAGATGTTTTTGTATTATTCCATCTGTCTAGAAAACATGAAGAATAGAAACACTTGTAGGGTCCTGGGGTTGGAGAGGAAGGTATGAGGATTAACACTACACAGACATGAGGAAAGCTACTGAGTTTATGAAACTGTTCTAAAACTCATTTATTTATGATGCTAATTGTAAAACTTGTCACATTTACTAAAAAAATTTAATTGCTCACTTGGAAAGGGTAAAGAATATGAGATATGGAAAATAAGTCAATTTACTTTTGTTTAAATTAGCAATTCTTGCATTAAAGAAGTGATGCAGACAACTGAAAATGCTGAAAAGCTCAATGTTGTATGACTTTTCCTGGGGAAACTTGAACAAATGCCTCTTCACTTCTCATAGGGTACTGACCACAGAGAGACAGTTCCACTGCAGTCACATTTGGTGACCCAGGGGGTTGTTTGAGTCACTTAGAAGGACAAGGATGCTCATAAAAGCTGCTCTAGCAGAGTCTCCTCTCTTCTAGCACGTGTTTACTGCGTATAGGAAGGCTCTTGTGATGTCTGTAAGTTTAGTTCCAATGTTTCATTCAGTATGAAGGATACAGCTGCATAATACTTTTATCTCTTCCTCCTGCTCTTGCATTCTTTCTAGTCCCTCTGTAGCAATATTTCCTGGTCTTAGGTGGAGATGGAGGGTGTAATGTGAATGTTGTCTCCTAGTATAGCTTATTTATAGCTCAGCATTGGACCACTGTGCTATAGGAATAGTCACTTACTCTTGGCGGTTTGACTGCTTGAGTCTCTACACCACCTACTGCAAAAAATTTAAAAGGACTCCCTCTGTAACTGACAGAAGTAGTAAATACAAATGTCTAGGAGGCAGTTTACAGGCACAGAGCATCTGTTTCTAAAACAGTAGCAGCAGCCTTCCCACCAGGGCATATGGCCTCTTAGCCACAGAGCCTGGCTTACAGACCAAACATAGGCACTTGCTTATGGAGTGGGTGGGCTTTAAATCAAATCAGAAATCAGTGACTGTCAGTGCCACAGTGGTTAGGGTCCGTGCCCAAGCAGGTATGTCAGTGACAGTTTTATCCATGTCTAGCATGTAACCAGTAGCTGTGGTAATAGCTTTTATGGCTTGGGCCTGGCTGACCAGCACCTTGTATGGAGGTAACTTGCCCTTGGCATGTTTGTAAATAATAATGGTTTCTGGATATCCCCCCCACCCCAATCCTCATAGGGTTTCTTCAAACTCTAACTGCTGATTTACTGTTCTTCCCAATGTTTTTCCAAAACTGTAAGATGCTTAGCATTATGTAATTATGTATGTGTGTATGTATAATATACATAACACACACACGTATAATCAGACTATGGACAGGATCTCTTAAGGCCTACCTGTATCTTTCCAAAAAATGACAATTTGCCTCTAGATTCTGTATCATGGATGAGATGTCTGGCTTTCTGTAATCCAGTTATTCTTCATTTGCTATCATGCTTTTTCATCTTGGGATGTTGTCACTACATCACCTCATGAACTAGATGATGTTGGGTTTTGCTGTTCATCCTGCCCAAGGAAATGGAGCTTAGTCTTTCTGCTAGAGTTGAATCCTCAAGCAATCTCCCTTCCCCAATATACTATACAGTCAACTGAAACAATTTTAGTATGCTCAGGGTATGGGGAAAGTAACTACCCACTCTTAAGATGAACTTTGTTTTTTCATGTGTACTTCTACCCCTTGATGAATTGTTGCTCTGGTTTTAAAGTCTTCCAGGGGCTCACATGCACTGTTTGGCTTCCTGTTAGATTTTTCCCCTAGGAATACCAGTTCTGTTCAAAGCTGGGCCTAGAGAGGCCCCTTTATCTGCTTTATCCAACCTGATTTGTATGTTGTTCTAAGTCATTCAGGTCTCCTAGAGCCTCTTCTATTTCCTAAAGACTACATCTTACTATAGAGCTCAGCAGAGCCACCGAAACTTTATTTTCCTAATTATCTGTGTGCACAGTGTTATCAGGCCTAGAGATCTGAACATCATATGCTGCCACTCAGAAGTCTAGTTCCTTTAGCAATGGCTGTTCTTTCTTTATTGCTTTCAGGGACTGTTATGCATGAGACTGACCTATCATAGTGTATTAATAAATACCCTTCATGGTTTATATTAGTAAATCTACTGGGGACTGATTTTCCTTATTGTCTTTGTTTGGGTTTTATTGCTGTGGAGAGACACCATGACCATGGCAACTTTTATAAAGGAAAATATTTAATTGGGACTGGCTTACAGTTTAAGGGGTTTAATTCATTATCATGGACTAAATAGGGCAGCGTCCAGGCAGACATGGTGCTGGAGAAGGAGATGAGAGTTCTATATCTTGATCTGAAGGCAGCAGTAGACTGTGTGCCACCCTGGGTGTGTAGCTTGAGCATAGGAGACCTCAAAGCCCACCCCTACAATGACACACTTACTTCAACAAGACCACACCTACTCTAACAAGGCCTCATGTCCTAATAGTGCTACTCCATTCATGCACATGAGTCTGTGGAGGCCAAACCTATTCAAACCACCACATTTCTATTAGAACCTCAGATTATGCAGCTTTTGTTTCAAGAAGGGATGAGTAGTTTTATTACTCAGCTTCTTTGCCTCTGTGGCACTCACGTTGCCACCCGCATCCATGTCCCACAGCCTTACAAGCCAGGCTGTGAGCAATTCTTTCATTTGCTTAAAAAGTCTTTCTTAACCACTGAACCATCTCTCCAGCTCCTAAAGTCTTTCTTAATTCAACGAAGCTCATAGACTTAAGTATTCCCTGGTTATATAGTTTCTTTTACTGGGCCATGGATAAGGCCACTGTCTGTACATTGAATCATGGCTTTTCCTTCCTCTAAAGGTCAGTCAGACCTAAGGGGTATCGTCTATTAATTTCTGTCTCATTCTTTTCCTCTCCACTATCAGATTGGTTCTTCCCATGGGTTCCAAGTCTTTGGATCCCAGAAAGGGTTTTGTGTAGCACAGATCTTAATTTGTATTCTGCTTCTCTTATGCTTCTTGCCAACTGTAAGAAATGGCATGCCATCATCTCATCTTCTATTTTTTTCTTCCCTTTTTTCATCTTCCTTTCAAGTCTGGCTAATGTGGAGAATACTGTCTGTATGGGGTTTTTTTTCTAGTTAAAGTTCTAGTTAAAATGGTAAATGGTCAAGACAGTTGAGCTTGAGGTACAAACTCCTACAACTGCAACAATTTGCTTTTGATCCCATCTCAATATGAGCTATTTTCAGGGACTGCAATATATTTTGTAGTCGATCATCCATTTGAGGTTATCCCTGTACTTTTCAGACCATATTTATCGAAGAGGCATACTCTTCCCATAACATGTAGAGAAAGCTAGCCATCTTGGAACCTTCACCAGATATGTCTCACGTTCACCCTGCTTTGCCTTTGTTGTGTGTCTCATCAACCAATAGATCAAGCTTGGTGAGTCTCATAAGCTTCCTAGGTTCTTTCAAGCTTCATTTCCCTTCAAGGAGGTAGTGTTTCAACTTGGAGATAACTTAATTTCAGGGTTGGTGTTTTAGACAGGATGAAAAAACAAAGGAGTCTGAGAAGAAGTTTTTTTTTTTTTTTTTTGGCCTGGAATTAATGATTTCCTTTTTCAGTTTCCTAAGTTTTCTACGTTCTTACCCGTAATCAGTATTGTCTGGTCTCCAGAAGGTCTATACTCCTGATGGGATAATCAAGTAATCTGTCATTTTCCCTACACCCCCCCCCCCTTTTTTTTTTTTTTTTAGCAGTGCTGCATCTAGACTCCAGTTGAGTGAGAACTGGTTACATTGTCTCTATCAGCCAGTGCCCTGAGTCTCTTTACCCTTCTACCTGTGTCGGAAGCTACTCTCTAGTTTTCATATTATCGTTTATATTTGTTTTATAGAACATGTCATTCACAAACTTCTTAAGAAAGGAAGATACCAAGGGAATAAAACAAATGTATATAATGTATATAAATTTCAAGACAAAATAATTTTGACTTGGAATTTTGAAGCTATTCTACATAGTTGTCCAGCTTCTACTGTACCTGCTAAGAAAGCTCTAGGTGGTTCAGGTGCTTGGTCTGCTTAGTCCATAACCAGATTTCTGTATGCACTTCATACCGTTCAAAATTATGTAGGTTTGGCTCCTTCCTTTTGCCTCTTGTGGATTATAAACATTGCATTTTTGTTTTGTTTGGTTTTTATTTTTGTGTTTTCAAGGCAGGGTTTTTCTCTGTAGCCCAGGCTGTCTTGGAACTCACTCTGTAGACCAGGCTGGCCTCACAGAGGCCTGCCGCTGCCTCCCAAATACTGGGATTAAAAGCATGTGCCACCGTGCCTGGCCAACATTGCAATTAAAGAAAGAAAGTATCTATGTATTTATTTCCTGTGTGTGGTGGTATTTGAGGGAATAGTGTCTCCCATAGGCTCAGGTAGTTGAACACTTGGTTCCCAGTTTTACCACTGTTTAGGGAAGTGCAGCATTTCTGGAGGAAGTGTGTCACTGGAGTCATGATTGACGGGATGAGAGGGCTTTATCCTCCTTCCAGGTCACTCTGCGTGAGTGGTGCCTGTATCTTAAAGTGTAACAGGCATTCTAATCTTACTCTGTTGCTTTGACAACTGCCATGCCTGAAAGTAACTTAGGGAAGGAAAAGGTTTATTTCATCTTACACAGCCCATAGGATGGGATCTCAAGCAGGAGCTTGAAGCAAAAGCTGTGGAGGAACACGGCTTTCTGGCATGCACTCTGGCTCACTTTCTTCTCCAACCCAAAACTGACTGTCCACAGTGGCCTGGATCCTCCTACACCAATTGATAATCCAGACAATCCCCAATATGCATGCCCATGGGCTAATCTGATCTAGGCAATACCTCAGCTGATTACCCCCGACTGTGTCAAATTCACAATTGAGACTTAACTGGGACAATAGGGCTCTTTTCACTACTGTATTTAGTTGATACCCCATGCTTTTCAATATGTATTTATGCTGTTGTACTTTTTACAGTGTGTAGACATGGCTTCTTGTTTATAGTAATATTTTGTCTTGAATCAGATATTCTGCCTTATTCAATACGGGTTCTATTGGAAGCTGCTGTACGAAATTGTGATGGCTTTTTAATGAAAAAGGAAGATGTTATGAACATTTTGGACTGGAAAACCAAACAGAGCAATGTTGAAGTGCCCTTTTTCCCCGCCCGTGTTGTTCTTCAAGATTTCACGTGAGTGACAGCATCGTTTTACATTACTTGTATTGACAGTGCAATAGTCTCTAACTTGATGGCCTTGTTCCCACATGTGGATCCACCAGTATGTGATGACTTGGTTAAAAATCTAAAATTACCATTCATCCCTCCACATATATAGCCTTGTATCACAGAATAAAATCCAGATTCTTTATAGTATACTGAAAGACTGAACCTTCTTGTTCTGGCTGTTTATGGGATATTTATTGGAAGTGTGAATCTTAAAATAAATGTTGGAAGAGAGCATCCCCTCGTCCACTCATACTCACACAAGCCTTATGTGCCACCGATCGATCGCTAATGTATGGTATCTCTAGTATGTTGCTGCTTAATACATATGTTACTGTTCTGTAATCAGTACTGTGTCCTATTTGCTTTATATCCTTGGTATGAAGAATATTGAAGTCATTTGTACATGTTTGTTTTACACAGAATCAATCTCAATCTCTCTCTCTCTCTCTCTCTCTCTGATGAATGTAAAATGGCAAAGACCATTATGAATAGCCTTTTGAGATACTGCAAGGACTGTGGGAGAAGGACCTAGAGGAGGAATTGCACAGCCAATTCTGGTGTTCATTTATACCTCCAAAGTCATTTCTTCTATTGTTTTGGGCAGTTCTACTCCTGAGCACTGAAGTTCTTAGACACTATTTAGTGTTAATTCTTACTAAACTGGGAGTACATCTAACTATATCATTATCAAAATAATCAAAAATAAACACAAACAAAAAATAGTTTTTTTTTTAAATGGAAGCAAGTGAATATTAAGCAATTAGACCCATAACTTGACTATTCTTTATTTTTTAGTGGAATACCTGCAATGGTGGATTTTGCTGCTATGAGGGAGGCAGTGAAAACTCTTGGAGGTGATCCTAAGAAAGTCCATCCTGCCTGTCCGACAGATCTCACAGTTGACCACTCTTTACAGATTGACTTCAGTAAATGGTACTGCAGTACAGACGTGTGTGAGGACAGTAGCACTAGTTAACTGGAAGTGGGTAGTGTGGAGGTAGGGATAGCAGTTCTGGCCCAGAGTAAAGCCTGTTGTCTTTTACTGACTAGCACATTAAAGAAAAACCAGAGGAACTCATGGATTGCTGTAATTTTCTGTACTTATTCTGAGTTTAAAGCTCCTTTCATATTTGTGTATTTCTGTTACTGTGTTTGATAGAAGTAGGCTTATAACTTGCCTTTTGGAATGAATATCTGAATTAAGTTCTTTCTCTCCCTATCTCTCTTTTGAGTCAGGATATTGCTGGTCTTCAGCCTCTTCTTCCCAGGTGCCGGGATTACAGGCGTGCACTATCACAGCGGCTTCAGTTCCGTTTTGATTTTTAATTTACTTACATTTTAGAGCAAATCTAACAGTTTGTTTTTAACTACTTATTGGAAATGCTGAATCTGCTAAAGCTTTGCTCTCCTTCTACCGACAAAGGGCAAACTAGAGCAGCTTTCTGGTCTCTGCCATTTGTCTTCTTTTTCACTCCTTAGAGTTGTGGAATGATTATTTTTTTAAGGTTTATTTATATCTTATGTATGGTACACTGTCACTGTCTTCAGACACACCAGAAGAGGACATCAGATGTCATTACAGATGGTTGTGAGCCACCACGTGGTTGCTGGGAATTGAACTCAGGACCTCTGGAAGAGCAGTCAGTGCTCTTAACCACTGAGAGCCATCTCTCTAGCCCGAGTTGTGGAATGATAATTGGAATTTATCCTAACTCTTGAGAGAGTCAATACCATGTATTTAAAAAAAAAAAAAAACTATGTTCTTTAAGTTATTATGTGAAAAAAAGCATAGTGTACTCTCACATTGGTATGGAACATGTAAAATAATACCAGATGTGGCTTTAATCACAGCACTCAGGAGGCAGAGACAGGGTGCATTTGAATTCAAGACCATCCTGCTCTACATAAGGAGTTCAGGCCAGCCAAGCCGACATAGTGAGATTCTGTCTGAAAAATTTTAAATATTTATCAAACTCATCTTTCCTTCTTTTGCATGTCAAATTAAAAGAAATTCACATCTACTCTTCTCTCCATACCTTAACTGGGGTGGCAGAGAGGTGTGTGATTATGTTTTCACCCTCCTGAGTAAAAACTACTTCAGTTTGGGGTGGTTGAGAGAGTTGAGACAGTGTGTCATTGTGTGGCCAAGGTTAGCCTTGTTCCTGTCAGTCCTCGTGCCTTCCAAGCACCAGGATTGCAGCGTCTGTCCCTGTCCAACTTTGTGGAATTTGACAGCTTTCATTTAAGTTTTTTAAGTTAAAGTTTTTGTCACTTGTAAATTATTACTTTGTTTCCTTTTTGAAATAATAGTGCAATACAGAATGCACCAAACCCTGGAGGTGGTGACCCACAGAAAGCAGGAAAGCTCTCTCCACTTAAAGTGCAGCCTAAGAAGCTTCCATGTCGAGGCCAGCCTGCCTGCCGGGGAGCGTGTGATTCTGGAGAACTAAGCCGGAACTCAGGAACATTTTCTTCACAGATTGAGAATACGCCTGTCCTGTGTCCTTTTCATTTGCAACCAGTGCCTGAGTATGACATTGTTTCTGTTAATAGTTTTAATGCCAGGTTATTTTTTAGTTAAGAAAGTCACATTTCTTTTGATTACTGTTGTATTACCTTCACAACTACATTCTAATATGCTTTCTGTATCAAGGCTGGCCTGGAATGCTAGATACTCTTCCTGCCTCAGCCTTCCAGGTGTTGTCATTAAAAATGTGTCTTACCATCCTTGCCTGCTATAAAGTTGGAAAGTTTTGCCCTCTTACTCAATTATTAGCTTTTTAAACAATTTAGTAAACAGAACTGGAGAGATGCTTTAATAGTTCAGAGTACTTCTTCCTCTTACAGAGGACTGGAATTTAATTCCCAGAATCCATGGCAGCTCACAGCAATTTCCTTTTCAGGCTCATGAATATATGTGGTGCACAGACATATATATTCATGTACATACATAAAAACATGTAGTAAATAAATATACTTTTGTTTTAAGAAGTATTAAGCATTTAAGGGTTTTAAGTTGCTAAGAAAAATATTTACAGATCTGCATGATAAATGCCAAATGATACAGTAAGTTTGTCTGTCTTTGAATTAGATCTTTGAAGTTCTATTTCTAAGATCTTTGCTTAGTATTTCTATAAGACTTTAGGTTGTAGTGATAACCTGTGCCCTTCCTAGGGATTAAATAGAAAATATACCCTGACAATTTTGCTATACAGCTCCAACAGTTTTATGAAATAACTCCTTATTCTTAATAACTATTTTTCCTGATTAAGTGTGTGTTATCTATATATACAAAGTAACATTCTGATAATACTTATTGACTCAGAATGACTAAGAAAACTTTTATTTATTTAATATATAATATGCATTTACCTTCATGAGTTTAAATGCCCTATGTACATGCAGGAACCCTCAGAAGCCAGAAGAGGGTACCAGATTCTCTAGAACTGTACTTTCAGATGGTTGTGAGATGCCATGTAGGTGCTGGGAACTGAACCTGGGACCATTGCAAGAGCAGTATGCTGTCTTAAGTACTGAGCCATCCAGCCTTACAAATTACTGATATTTAAAAGTTGTCTCTTTATAACTGCAGATTTAAGTGTTTACAGGGACACATCTACTTCTAAAGATGTAACACAGTATATTTAAACTCAATTTTGAGTCTTAGTTTCAAAATGTTATTTTATAGTTTCTGCTTGTGTGAAAATAGTGAGTCTTACTGTTTGTAAATGCATAAGTAAAGTGTTAATTGTAAATTTGAAGAAGAAATGAAAGAGTTAGATAGTTGGAAGTTTACCATTTGGTCCCTGACAGCAGTCTAATTTGAAATCATGTTATAATGTAACACACAAGACAGTTTGTAGCACCAAGTGCTGTGAACTAATAGTAGTGACTTTAGAATACTATTCCCTAAGGATGGAGTAAAACTGCTACAATATGTTGTGGCTCCAAAATTCACTTGGCTGTGAATTAATTAAAATAAGCTTTGCTTTTTAAAAAGTTCACGAAGAATTACAATTTTTAGAACCCAGGTTACATACAACAATTAACTTTTATTGATAACTTTAGAATGGTCACCAGCTGTTAGGCAGTTTTAAATACTAAATTCTTGTAAACTGTATTTATAACCCACATAATCTACTTAAACATGAAGCAGAGGTTTTCCATTTTCAGTGAGTTGAATAAAAGACTTTGTGAAGAGGTCTCTGTAAGCTGTAAGGCGATGTCCGTATGTCAGTAGTGTTCATTCCCTTGTTTTACGTAGCACAAGAACCAAAGGGGTGAGAGTACAATTCACTGATGAAAGTCGCTGTCCCTTTCCTTCCAGCACGATGCTTACCTCCATCGTGGTCTAACTGGCTTCCCATAGCAGTTTGAGCCCTCAGTGGATGCTGACTTACTATACTCAGTAAAATAATAGTTCTGTATTTGTCTTGCATGCTGTGTAAGGTAGAAAGAGCTTTCTTGTTGAGAAAGAAAATACTTCTGGGGAAAAAAAATACCTGAGAAATAACTTAATGTTGACAGTGAATACTTAGACACAAGGCAAATGGATTTTTTAGTAATATATGTATTTAATACCAGCTTTTCATCCTTTTAGACCTGAGACAGTGTTAAAAAATCAAGAAGTAGAATTTGGCAGAAATCGAGAGAGGCTTCAATTTTTCAAGGTATGCATGATTTGGGGAATTCTTGATTAACATTTATAAAATACTGATTCTATAAAGTTTTTAGATTTAGACTTGTCATTAGTGAAAGCTTTATAGTCATGGAACTTTCTTGTACCAAATTATTGGAAACCTCATATTTGGCATATTTAAGCAACAATAATAATAAATAATGAAATCAGTGCCTGTATTTTACATTCCTTGGCTTTCCTTAAATTTTAGAGCACAGTTCCTGTCCTAGAGCTTGATAAATAGTTGAGAATGGCCTTGAACTAATTTCTCCTGCCTCCAGCTTCCTTACTGTTGGGATTATAGGTATACAGCTATGCCCAGCTTAATTTGGGTTTTAACGTTCATGAGAATGCATAGGCTCAATATCTGTGTATTTTTAGTATTTATTATAAACTTGGAGTTGGCCATATTTTAGTGTCAATTATTATTTGTATCTTGATTATGAATACAAAGTTACACAATGCACTAGTAACACCATGTCTCTTCAATCCAAACAAAATCTAGTGGAGCTCAGGAGCTTTTAAGAATGTGGCAGTCATCCCTCCTGGAACTGGAATGGCTCATCAAGTGAACTTAGAATATTTATCAAGAGTAGTTTTTGAAGAAGCGGACCTGCTCTTCCCAGACAGCGTAGTTGGCACAGATTCTCATATAACCATGGTGAATGGATTGGGGATTCTCGGGTGGGGTAAGTAAGTATATTTCATTTCTTTTTAAGAAGAGATACCAAAAACGTTATCAGGGGACAGAGTGCCCTTTTGAAGCAACAAACAGATTTAAGAGTTTGTATATTATATAGTAAAGGTGATTTATGAAAAAACATTTGCCCAGTGTCCCGACAGCACCACTCCAAGCAGCTACCCGCAGTGGTGGTGGTGAGGTCCGAGGAATGTTGATGACTGTGGTGTCAGTCTCAGAATCCTTCCATATCTCCTGTTGTCTTTATAGATCTAAAATATACAAGATGATTGTATCCAGTCCTTCATAATCTCTTGTGTTGTCACAGCCTTGCCCATAACCCCTATTTCTGAAATGTGACTACTATTAACAGCTGTTTAAGATTAAGACCAGTTGCTTCCCTAATCCATTGAAATCCCTAATCCTTCTCACCAATTTAAGAGTATCCTACTCTATTTTTTTATAGAGTATTATAACTATTGGGTTTTTTCCTTCTTGGATTCCATTTATTAGACTAAGGTAGATATAGATGAATTGTAGTCACATCTTGGTGTTTGTTGCTCATTGAACAGTGGATAACATACTCAGAAAATGCTGATTAAATTTAATATAAGGTTAAAATACTAGTTTTCTTAATTATGTAAGTGGAGTCATCCTTTTAAAGAGGTTCAGGTTCAAGGTCCACAGTGAAAATATGTTCCTTGTAAGATGCTATGTAAGTCACACTCATGAAGCATGGGAGGTTTTTGAAGGTGCACGGCTAATTTAAATTGCGTTGATACACTTGTCCTTCTCAACAGGAGTTGGAGGTATTGAGACAGAGGCCGTTATGCTTGGCCTGCCAGTTACTCTTACTTTACCAGAGGTGGTTGGATGTGAGCTAACTGGGTCATCCAATGCTTTTGTTACATCCATAGATATTGTTCTTGGCATTACAAAGGTAAGCTCAAATTATAGTTGTTCCATGACTTACTTATCGAACATCTTTATGTAAGTGGAACAGCCCCACAAGAGATTTATGGAGGTTGGGATTTATGCCTCCATCCTTAGCTCTCACATTATTACCTGTATTGTAAAGTTACCATAGTAATTAGAATAAATGTAACATATATACTTGGAAGAACAAAAAAAAATCATTGTGTACTTGTAACTTGTCAACACATTTATCAGAAAACCTCGCTACAAGCTTATGAAGTAGTTACTATTGTAATTATTTTAATCCAAAATAAAATACATGCAGCCTAATCATTTATCAGAGAAGGAACCCAGAGCTAAACACTAAGTAGTAGACTAGGCTTCTGACCCAGGAGTCCATGCCCTTGACAGGTATTATAGCCTCAATAAATAACATTTAAAATGTTACATTTAATCTGGAGTAGGGAGTAGGAGATTGGTGGTGCATGCCTTTACTCCCCGCACTCTGAAGAAAGAGGCAGGTGAATCTTTGTGAGTTTGACACCAGCTTGGTCTGCAGAGCGAGTTCTAGGGCAGCAAGGCTACACAGAGAAACCCTGTCTCAAAAAATAAAAGAATGTTACATTTACACTGGGGGTGGTGGCACATTGCTTTAATCTCAGCACACAGGAGGCAGATCTCTGTGAATTGGAGGGTGGCTGGCCTGTTCTATAGCAAGTTCCAGGACAGTTAGAACTACACAGAGTGTGCAAGTGCTGGTAGAGGGCATACAACACCATGTTCTGTTGAACATTTTTCTTTGTTCTTTTGCCTTTGTTCTGGGACAGAATCTCTCGATGGCCTAGGCCTGGGTCTAAATCTCTTCAAGTTAGGCTATGCTAGCTAGGGACCTACCTGTTTGGCTTTCCAGCACTGTTGCCATGCTTGACATTTTGAACTAAGGTTCTGGATATCAAGCTGAGGCCCTGTGCTTAAGAACTTTTATTATTTTACCAACTACTATTTCTTTAGTCCCTACTCCTAGGGTTTTCTTTTCTTTTCTTTCTTTTAAGGTTTGTTTGTTTGTTTGTTTTACATACATGAGTACACTGTCACTGTCTTCAGATACCAGAAGAGGGCATCAGATCTCATTACAGATGGTTGTGAGCCACCATGTGGTTGCTGGGAATTGAACTCAGGACCTCTGAAAGAGCAGTCAGTGCTCTTAACTTTTGAGTCTTCTCCCCAGCCCAGCCCTACCTCCAGTTTTAAAAGCCTTTTTATTATACTCATATATTTACATTTTTGTATGTGTACATGTATGCCGTGACTTATATTGGACACCCTGGACCATCTGGCTCTCCTCCCCAGTTTCTTCTTTAAAGAAAGTCTCTTTCAAAACCATTACTAGATAATGCTTTAAAACATGAATAGTAGAAATTTGATAGTGCACTTGAAACATGTTTCACACACAATTCCCATGTGGATTGCTTCTCAGCAGTTTTGGTTAAATTACTGGTGTGGTAACTGAGTTGACTCCACAAGGTGGAACAGTGGTGCCAGTTCCTCAGTAGTAATAATGATTATTTGCCCTAGCTGGGAAAACTTGACATTGTAGTAAGATGATTGATAAAGTCAGTACTTGGTAACAAAGATCACAAAGTTAAATTGAAAAATGCACAATTTACTCCTAGTGGAAGAAATATATGCTATTTTGATTTTAAAGAAACTAGTTCTTTAGACACCCTAAAAACACACTGCTTTCAGATTTTTCTGGCTGTTTTAACAGTATTACTATTTGTGTGGTTAGCAGCTTATCATGAGACAATATTTATCCATTATGTGTATTCATTGGATATATTTCTTCTCTGTTGAGGACCTGTTCTTTATAGCATTAACTATGTTATTTTCCCAAATACATATTATGACACTTTATTGATTTGATGAAGACAACACTTGGCCTAATCTATTTTTCTTCTCTTTTTCAAGTATTTTAATTTTTGCATTATTATTTTAATTATGCATATGTCTGTATTCATGTGTGCCTTTGTGGTCATGAATAAGGTGCCCATACTGGCCAGGAAAGGGTCCTGGGCCCCTTTGGAGTTGGAGTTAAAAGGCCATTGTGAGCATGGGTGCTGGGAGCCAAACTCAGGTACTCTAGAAGAGGAGTATATACTCTTAACCACTAAGCCATCTCTCCAGCTCCCCCCACCCCCAATTTTTCTTTTTATCCTTAAAAACCAAGATCAGGGTCCTAGAGTCCAATTCCAGGAGATTCAACACTCTAGTCTGGCTGCTACAGTCAGTGAGCACCAATGTGGTGCATAATTATCCATGCAAACAAAAACAGCAACACATGTAAAGTAAAAATAAGTAATTAAAAACCCCAAAGATGAAAAGTAGTTTCAGCTACTTGGTAGGAATGAATGATTTTCAGAGGAATTTACTTTAAACCATGTATTAAATCTGACCAAAATGAATTTACCTAGAATAATGTTGCTATAAATATTTAAGCTAATACTAATAATTAGAATAGTTTTGTACAGCAACATATAATTTTAAGTTCACTGTATAGTTTTTCTTATAAGTATATTATTTCTTAAACTACAGGGTGCCAACAGTGGTTAGAACACAATTGTTTTACGTGCTGTTAGGAAGCAAAGGGCTGCCAGCTATGTAGGCATTCTGATGAATCTAAGATAGTCTCTGGTTTCAGAGATATTAATATGAAGATTGGTTTTTTTTTTTTGAACATTCAGGTGTTTGTTTTGTTGTTAACACAGAGTCTCATTATGTAGCTCTGGCTGTTGTAAAGACCTACCCTGCCGCTGCCTCCCAAATGCTGGGATTAACGGTGTGAGCCACCAAGCCCTTCTCCTCCTCCTCTTCTTCTGTCTCCTCTTCTTCTTCCTTTTTCTCTTCCTCCTTTTCTTAAAATACCAGTAAAACTAGAATGAATTTGTTTCATATAATAAAGGACCTTATCATTAGTATTGGTTGAAATTTTAACTTTTTAGAAAAAAATCTGACTTTTGCTTTTCTAGAAATCCATGCTAATTTATTTCATTGCTTCTACATACTGTGTTGTTTTTTCATATCTCTAAAAGCACCTCAGGCAAGTAGGCGTGGCTGGAAAGTTTGTGGAGTTCTTTGGAAGTGGAGTTTCACAATTATCTATTGTCGATAGAACTACCATAGCAAACATGTGTCCAGAATATGGTGCTATCCTCAGCTTTTTCCCTGTTGACAATGTGACACTACGACATTTAGAACATACAGGTAAGAGAATATAAAATGGTTGCATTTCCACTGTAGCTGTTTGATAGTCCTTTATTTATAATGAACTACTATGTCATACATGCTATCAAACTGTTTTATTTTGAAACAGTGACTCTAATCTTAATTGATGTTCCTAAAAAACTCCTCGAAACGTAGTCCCTTGTGATCCACTGACAACATGTTAAAGGAATTATTCAGACCACAATATTCTTGTCACCTTTTCCTTACAAGAACAACCCTCTCACCTATCTTAGTAGAGGTGCAAGCAAATGAGATTTTTGAGTGAGAAGCAGTGTAGGGCTGCAGGTTCGAGATCTTTGTGCAGCTTGATTGGCTAGGATCTTTGATCACCCTGATCACTATGGAAGCCACCTTCAAAGTCATATTTGATATTTCATAAAGCCTTTATTGACTGAATAGTAAGTCTCCTTTCCATTCAGAAGAAACCACTGTTGAGTTACTTAACTCTAATGAAAGATACATTCTGAGAGATAGAATCTGTGTTCTTCAGTTTGTGGGCATATTATTATGAGTGACTACATGAAACAGCCAATAGACAGTAGATTATATGATGCCCTTGAAATGATGTGTTTTCCATAAAATGTACAAAACAATACTTTTTTTTGAGAAGCCAGCACTCATGCTCTCAGTGTGTCTGTCCTTATGAGCATTTCTCTCTTAACCCGGTCTGTCTTGAACCCCAGCTCTGTTTCACCTCATCACTTACATACTAATCTGAGTTAAGACATTGGTAGACATTAGTGACTTTTTTTTTAACTGTATAACAAACTAGCCTAAAATTTAGTGGTTTACAAAACAGTAGTAGAGCTGTTTAGCTGTGGTAGAGCACTTGCTGTGCACCACAAGGTCCTGACCAATCTGAAACAAACCTAGCAATAATCATTTATTGCCTCATGGTTTCAGTGGTCAGTGACTTCAGACAGGGCACAGCAGGTCTTCCTGCTTGTTGCTGCTTTGTGTCTAGCGCCTCAGTTGCACAATTCACAAACTAGGGTCCCGAATTCTGAAGAATGTCAGCTGTGGACTCAGGGTTGTCAGCACATCCATTCTTATATGCTAGTGTGGTGTGGCCATATGGTTTCCTCATGCAGTCTGGACTGGTAAGTGGTGTCTGTCGAGGGTAAGCAGAACAGGAGACAAGTGCAAGTCAAGGGTGCATGAGTGAGTGGACTTAGTTTACCACTGCAGTTTCACATCCCTGCCATCAAGATCTCAGAATTCTTTACTACTGTTTATTTTGCTGTTCCTCTTTTTTAGGTTTTGACAAAACCAAACTTGAGTCAATGGAAAAATACCTTAAAGCTGTGAAATTGTTTCGAAATGATGAGGATTCTTCAGAACCTGAATATTGTCAGGTATTTGCAAGTAACTCACCTAGGAGAGAGCAGAAGGATGAGTACTGTGCACAGTCCTGTTTATAAGTGCTTACTAGTTAGGAGCTTTGGGCAGTGTGCCCCGCAGAGTTCTTAGAGGAAATGCAAATGTGTAGAGCAGTTCCAGCAGTGTAATAAGTGCTTAATGAGTGATAGCTGTTAAGAAGAAGATCCATTTCTGACCCATTATTTTGATTTTATAATGACATTTAGATGGACTCTGGTTATAGTAAATTTTCAACGTTTTGTAAAATCTACCATTTTGATTTATATTTAATTATGAGAGCAAGTATATACATGTGTTCAGGTGCCCACAGGGGCCAGGAGAGAACATCAGATCCCCTGGAGTTAAAGTTAACATGAGTGTTGGGAACAGAACTTGGATCCCCTAAAAGAGCAGTGTAGCCTCTTAACCACCTTTTTATAAATATTTACAATATTAACCCTAAATTTTAATTTTTTCTGATTTAGGATGAGCACTGTAATATTTCCACTGCTCCAAAAATTATGATTTTTATGATTTCTGCATCTGGTTTATGATATTTTGTATCATTCTATTGTTATATGGTCTTAAATGTTCAATGTACTTTATAATTCTTACTGAATATGTTTGGTGACATAGGTAGAATTCACATTCAGGAAAGTTGGTATCAATTTGGTATTATTATGGTTTTGCTGTCCCCCCACCAGGGGGGCAGGGATTTTTTTTCACCCAGCTCTGTTTTTTTTATTTTAAGCTTATTTCCATCTCACATAATCTAATTTGAATATTTAAAGCCTTGTGTTTCCCCTAAGCTAGAACACAATGATTTCCATGTAGGAAACTTTGTTTTTATGTAATGTTTCTAATTTGTAGAATTGAGATAGAGACAGAAAAGATGGCAGATAGAGAGGGAAGGAACAGAATATGAGAGTGTACATTCAAAAGGTTGTTTGTAGTAGGGTCTCGAATTTGAAGCTCTTCTGCTGACTTAGTAGTCTCTTGAATGTTGGGATTATAGATGTAAGCCACCATAGCTGGCGTTTTTAGAAGAGTCTTGAAAGCCAGAATAAAAGATGTAGAAACCAAATTTGCAAGATTCTGGAAAAATCTTTTAACTCTTTCCATTTGCTTTTCCCTTTGACTTCTATTGTCTATGATTTTGGGGGGGAAAAATGACTGGTAGAGTAAAACTGAATTGATTACTTCCTAGAAACCCTAGCCAGAGGCTGGGGTGCGTCTCAGTTGATAGAGTGCCTACCGTGCATAAAGCTGGGCTCAGTCTCCAGTGCTTGAGAATCAGAGTGCAGCTCCATCCTCAGCTCTGAGTAGTAAGTTCAAGGTCAGCCAACACTGTACACGACCATACTCACACAAATATGTCCCAGCTGTGCCAGCGATAGTCCTTCATACTTGCAATCCCAGGACTCGGAAGCTGTAGCGGGAGGATTGTAAATTCAAAGCCAGTTTGTGCTGCAAGTTCAAGGCCAACCGGGGCTGCCTAGGGTGCCCATGTTTTTTGTTTTTTGTTTTTGTTTTGTTTTTAAAAACCTCTTTCACCCTGTAAACTGACAATAGTTGGAAATAAAGCTAAAATCTGTCAAGACATTGACTTCAAAAGAAACTTCTTGAGGCTAGAGAGATGATTTAGTGGATAAAAGCATTTGCTGCTTTTCTCAGGACCTGGGTGGGTTTCCAGCCACCATGTCTCAGTCATCTGTAACTCTAGCTCCAGGAGATCTGACACCCTCTGCTGGCTCTCACAGGTATCAGACACAGGTGGTCCACATATATACGGTGCTGGCAAATACTCATACATATAAAATAAAACCAAATCTTTATAAAAAAAAATTTCCTTCAGTGTTTATTTAGGTCAAAGACTAGGATCCATTAACTCTATTAAATATAGTAGGATCCTTCAGAATAGTCTTGGCTATGATGAGACTAATGAATCAGCATTATTAAATTTGCTGTACCTAACCACACAACATGAACAAATGGAAATATTAATGTTTAGAGAAATAAATAGCCTAATTGGAAACAGATTTTAACAAAAATAATGACTTTTTAACCAAGAAATCAAAGCCATCTCATAGGAAACTAGCCAGTAAGATCTTCTGAAACCACACAGAGAATGGAATCCTGTCTCTGTTACATTCCCTGAGCATGCTCTGTTGACCAGGCATAACATATGAGGTGACAGGTTTACTAACCATTTACTTCGTGATCTAAGAGTGAGACATGGCTGGGATTAGAACTCAGGCAGTGAGCTGATGACTAGCAGAGGTTCTTGTGCAGGCTTCTGTTGTGACAATGGTTTTGGTTTTGTTATTTTAGGGCAGCCTTATGTAGCCCAGGCTGGCTCACTATATAGTCGAGGATGGCTTTGAACTAATAATCATCCTGCTCTGCTTTTGAAGTAATTGGCTTTGAACTACTAATCATACTGTCTCTCCTTTTTGAAGTACAAGCAATATACCATCAACTTTGATTTTGTGTGATGCTCAGAGTAGAACCCAGGACCTCATGCATGCTAGGCAAGCCCTCTAGCAACTAAGCTGTATCTTCAGCCCTTTGATAGTATTTATATGTAGAGGAAAAAAAAAATAGGAGAAACCATAGTTTTTATAAGTTGTATTAAAATAAATGTATCATTCTGCTTATAAAGTAACATTGGCTTTTGTATTTACTCTTGGAAATTCTGATCTCCTTTCGTCTCCCACTCTCTGTTTTTCCTAGGTGATACAGATTAATCTGAATTCAATAGTTGCATCTGTCAGTGGTCCAAAAAGGCCTCAGGATAGAGTTGCTGTAACAGATATGAAAACTGATTTTCAGGCTTGCTTAAATGAAAAGGTAAATTATTTTATTGTTACTTTTATGCTATGTGCTAAGGAGTAAAAAGCCAACAGGGTTTAGGATTGATTTCTAAATTAAATCAACTGCTTATTTGTTTGTTTAATACGGTATGTTGTATGCCAGCGCCTTGTGAGGGTCAGAGTTTGGATTATATCTATTTAAAGTAATCAAAGGTTAATAAAGTTAGTTTTCTCAGTCACAGTGGTTTCCTTTCAAGTGCTAATCCGCTGTGTACAGTACAGACATCATCTACATCACTGAAGAATGTTTATTGTTTTAGTCTTCCTACTAGGAAGAAACCATTGCGCTGTGTAATTATTTTCATTGAATTTGAAAAAAACAAAAACAAAATAACCTTGACTCTGGGGTTTCTGATTTTGTCTAAACCATTGCACTGTGTAATTATTTTTATTGAATTTGAAAAAAACAAAAGCAAAAACAAAAACAAAATAACCTTGACTCTGGGGTATCTGATTTTGTCTTTAAAGTCATGGCCATAGTTTTTTTCCCAGCAATGTGTTAGGAAACAGTAGAGTTGGCTTTGCCTCCCAGTCCTGGCTTTTATAGTTTGCTTACTTTTTGTTTGGAAAATAACAAACTTGTTTAGAAATAAGGTGGTTTCAGTTGAATTGCTGTACCTGTCAGGCAACTTTAGCACTTACTAACTCAAAGTCAGTCTTACTCATCTCTTCTGCACTCACACAGTTGAGACATTTGGGGCAGATCTTTAGAATAGGAAGAGTTTCTACCAGGTTTTTGAGAATTCCTGTAAGCAGGAATGATTAGGAAACATCTCAGCTGGGACTGGATCTGCGTGGTTGGCTGTAATCACATAATATATAAAAGTGTTGCTTACAAACACTAATAGACTTCCCTTGTAATATTCAAATCTTGTTTAAGGTGTTGCACCTTCTGAATGGTGTAGACCTTTTATGTCACAATAGAACTTTGACTGTTAAACGATTAGACGTCAGATATCCAAGTTGTGTTTCCTATTTGTCCCACCAAGTCTGTAATACTTACATACAAATTTATAGGTTGGATTTAAAGGCTTCCAAGTTGCAGCAGAAAAACAAAGTGATACTGTCTCTGTTCATTATGATGGAAGTGAGTATAAGCTGTCCCATGGATCCGTGGTCATTGCTGCAGTTATCAGTTGTACCAATAATTGCAATCCATCTGTGATGCTTGCTGCAGGTAGGTTGGTATTATAACTATAGATTCTCTTATGTAAATTACTGTTTGTTTTCCTGTTATATTTCTCTTCCTTAAATAATGTATCCATGTTTGTGTTTTATATTGAGAGACACTGAAATTTTAATTCATTGGTTAGCTTTATTTGTATTTTATTACACATAAGGTAGCTTTTGAAAAGACTATAGTTTATGTATCTATTAATTTTAAATTGTTTCTGTCTCTTTAGTAAACTTCTAAGTAATGCTATTCAGCAGTATTGCTTGGGATTTCCCCACCAGTATACTGTATACTTTTCCATCACAGTATACTGTGCGAGTGGGGAATTACTGACATGTAACATCAGTTTGTATACAGGGTGACAGCATTACCAGTGTTAAGTTGCTCTTTGTTTACTATGATCATAACATTGATTCAGTCAGTAGCGGTTATATATGTTCTTTTTTTTTCCAGTTTGATGCTATGGTGTTAGCCTACTTCCTAACAATTTGCAGCATGATGCTACTTTACTAAGATTTTCAATTTGTCTCAGTGAACTGAATGGGTAGAGTAAAATGCACAGAGTAATGATATTAAGGTTTTAATGGCTGGAGAGATGGCTCATCAGTTAAGGGCACTGGTTGCTCTTCCAGAGGTCCTGAGTTCAACTCCCAGCAACCACATGGTGGCTCTCAACCATCTGTAATGGGATCTCTTCTGGCATGCAGGTGTACATACAGATAACAACACTCATAGACATTAAAAAATAAATAAATCTTAAACTTAAAAAACTTTTTATAAATTTGAACTTTTTACTGTTAATTGTAGTCTATGATACTAAACACACCCTTTTCTTGGTTTTTATTCTAATGTGAAGGAGGTAAGGGTATGTTGTCATAGTCATTGTTTGTTGATTTTACAGGTCTTTTAGCTAAAAAGGCTGTTGAAACTGGTCTACGAGTTAAACCTTATATAAGAACAAGTTTGTCTCCAGGCAGTGGGATGGTTACACATTACCTCAGTTCAAGTGGAGTGTTACCCTATCTTAGCAAGCTAGGGTAAGTGACATTTACTGTTATTTATACCTAGACTTGTATTTAGCCAGTGATAAATATATTTGTTAGGAGTCAAAGAGAAGCCAAAAGGAAAAATACCACTTATAAGGGGGGATGGCCCCCTCACAGTTGGTACAAGACACACCCAGACACTAAGTTCCCAGCACAAAGGAGATTTTATACCCACAGGGGCAAGCAGACAGCACAGCAGCAAGAAGCAAGCAGGTGTTTTTGATTTTGGTTTGTTTTTTTTTTGTTGTTGTTTTTCCCAGAAGCAGATTTTTAAGGAGAAAAGGGGGGATCTGTACTAGAATGAGTTGCTAAATCTTGATTAGATATGTTTGCCAGATAATGGATTTTGGGGGGGGAGGGTTTGCAGATAATGAATTTTATTTTATTTATTTATTTTTTTTTTCTGAGACAGGGTTTCTCTGTGTAGTCCTGGCTGTCCTGGAACTCACTCTGTAGACCAGGCTGGCCTTGAACTCAGAAATCTACCTGCCTCTGCTTCCCAAGTGCTGGGATTAAAGGCATTCGCCACCACTGCTCAACTTTCTGTGAAGCTTAAGAGAAACAACTTTTACATTTCTTTCCTAGTTAAATGATGACAGTGTAATTTTGGAAAATAATCTTTTTACATAAATTATCAGTCTTTTTAAAAACCCTCATAAATTTTAGATTTTTTTGTTTGTTTGTTTTTAGAACAGCAGATAAAGTAATTTAGAGGCTTATGTTTGTAATCTTATTTTGGAATTACTGTCAGGGATTCTTCTTAGTTGTAATTTGTTGAGAGTTGGATGATTTACTCCCACTAGAGTGCCTCCTTACCCTTTTGGGACCTTTGATGAACTGTTATAGTGATGTCATCCTAATGTTTTATAGTTTTAAGTATGGCTTTCCAGTGGAAACATGTGACTTTTTAAAAGTGGTTTTATTCTAGTTATAGCAGAGGGGCTTTCTGATACTGTTTGATAAATATTTTTGATCTAGTACAGATATTGTGGATATGCAGGCTCTTCTAAGATTTATAATCAGTACAAAGAACATGCTACCAGTGAGACTTTCATGTTTAAAACTGTGAAATTAATGTGTTGGTTAATTCTTAGAAAGCAAACAGTAATATTACTGTAATAACAGAAATAAAGAGATAAGACTTATCCTTTCTTTACAAATATGATATACTACCCAGTCATGTTTCACTTTTTAAATGCAGGTTCGAAATAGTTGGCTATGGATGTTCAACATGTGTAGGAAATACAGCACCTTTATCAGAAGCCGTTCTGAATGCAGTAAAACAGGTAAAGTGGAGATTAGCACATCTAAGAGCGCTTTTTTTGTTGCTCATTATTTAATAATATACTTCAGTATCTACTTAAGTATCAGGGTTAATTAATAGATGTTAGTTTTAAAAATTAGACACACTTATGAGTGATTGTGAGCTTTGAGCATTGCCCCACCTTGTTTTAACTATATCCTGTTAGTAAATTACAGATAGTGTACATCAATGTGTATATTGATATTTATACTTGAAACACTTGGGAAAAGTAACTTGTGCATCTTAAAATAATACAAAGAATTAGTCTTATATTTTAAAAACAATTCCTTAATAATATAAGGAACTATTAAAGTATAAGAATTGTTGTTCTGTACTTAAAACTTAATGAAATTTTTTTGTTTGGCTCTCAGAACTATATTATTTGAAACAAATTTTATAATTGTGTGAGTATGTATAAGCTCTTAAATCAAGTATATTTGTTTTTCCCTCTCAGGGTGATTTGGTTACCTGTGGAGTTTTATCTGGAAACAAACATTTCGAAGGCCGTCTTTGTGATTGTGTCCGTGCCAATTATCTCGCCTCTCCACCCTTAGTGGTGGCTTATGCCATAGCAGGCACAGTGAATATAGACTTCCAGACAGAGCCTTTAGGTGTGTTTTCCTATATATTATCTGTATGTTTATATGTATACTTATGTGCACTTTCTCCCAGTTGTTAAACCAGTTTTTTGATATGAAAGAAATCATGCAATACTTGTTACTTTCTTATACCATCCATTTTTCTATTATCCATGTGTCTGTTGGTGTGAAGAATGTAAGATGGAGATGTAATTGGTGTGCAGTACTTAAACCTGTTGTTAATCAGTTACTTGATTTCTGTGACTTTTCTTTGAACAGATAGGAGTGCTTTGAGGTGTTGGTTTTCGGTTGTTGTTTTAATATGTGTACTGAATACCATGTTAACATTTTCGGTTGTTGTTTTAATATGTGTACTGAATACCATGTTAACATTTTGATTAGGTACTGACTCTACGGGAAAGGAAATTTTCCTGCATGACATTTGGCCTAGCCGAGAAGAAGTTCATCAGATAGAAGAAGAACATGTTATATTGTCCATGTTTAAAGCACTAAAACAGAAAGTAGAGGTAAGAGTCTTGTGGGGCTCTTTTTATTTGTTTTTAGTTTGTTCTTTATTTTGAAGTAAGGTCTCACTGTAGCTCATACACCTCACTCCTCACAGCCCGTGCTGACCTGTGAACTCAGCAACCTAGCCCCCTCAGTTCTGGGATTGCAGGGATGAGCCATGTGTCTTGTTTTCTAGACAGGATAAAAATTTTAATTTTGAATATACAGTTTTTATGGCTGAGGTTTTTTTAAAGGTATGTGTGTTTGTGTGTGTGTAAAACCATTAAAAGCATTGGTGGTGGCTGGTGTGTGTGTGTGTGTGTGTGTGTGTGTGTGTGTGTAAAACCATTAAAAGCATTGGTGATGGTTTAGGCTTTTAATCTCAGCACTCAAGACAAAATCTTTGTATGTGAATGGAGTGTGTGTGTGGGGGGGTGTATGAATGTGGGTCTGTGCATACCATGGCATGTGTGGAGGTCAGAGAACAACCTTGAGTGTTAGTCCTCACTTTCTACCATATTGGAGAAAGGTTCTTGTCTTGCAACTGCCTCTGCTAGCCTAGCTGGTCCACAAGTGTCTAAGGATTCTCTTGTCTCTACCTCCTGTTTTATCCATAAGACTGATTTGCAGCCATATATCCTGCTACATGGCTTCTGGGGGCTCCAACTCAGAAATGGGTGTCAAGTGATTTACACCCATTCATCCTTCTGCCTACTCATAGTTCTGCCTTCTCTTTTATAGCTTTAAACATGGGCAATATAATATTCTTCTATCTGATAAACTTCTCAGCTACAATGACATGTATTTGGTACATATATTTTATTTCGAAATCTAGATTCCACATAAGAGAAAAAATACAATATCTGTATTTCTGAGTCTGGCTTATGTTTCTTAACATAATGGTCTCTAGCTTCATTTTCTTAAAAATGTCAGTTTGTTTCTCTTGTGTGTTCTCTCTTCTCCTTCCCTCCATGTCACACACACACACACACACACACACACACACACACACTTAAATCTAGATTCTACATGTGTGATATTTATCTTTATTTTTACTCTCATATTAACATCCCTTAGTCCCCTTCTCCCTTGTCCTCTTTCTACTATCCTGTTTGCGTCTAGATTCTCCAAGTAAGAGAGAACATCTGATGTTTATGTTTCTGAGCCTGGCTTATGTCACTTAACATGATGATTACCACTACATCTATTTTCCCACAAATAGCATTATTTTTTAAATTCCAGAATAAAACCACTACTGTTACATAAAACATTTTCTTCATCTGTTGATGAGCATCCAGCCTGGTTCTATAAATTGGCTACTGTTGTTTCTGTAATTCTGCAAATGTTTCTGGTGAATTCATAGTTTTTAATGTTATTTTATGTCTGGAATTGCTAATTGTGAGGAGAAAGACCTAGAATATTCTAATTGATTTTGATTTACTTACTGAAATATTTTTCATTTCTGTCCACATAGTTCAAAAATCAAAATAAGTAAGATCAAACAACACTTGGTGTCACTAAAATCTTAGCCATTACTTTACCTCCCTAAGGACTGGGAGCAGTGTCATTTTAACACTTTTTAAGACTTACTTTTGTTTACAAATGAGCAGATACATTTATACAGTCTTTTATGTTCAAAGTGGTGTATAAACTGGAGTATTCAGAAAATGCCTGTGTGGCAACTACTAATTGAACAAAAAGTATTCTATCATAGAAAGACAGTGAACTGTAGAAAAAGTAATTAGCCAGCTTTGCAGATTCCTATGATCCCAGTACTTGGGAAACTGAGACAGGAGGATAATCACAAGTTCAAGGTTGGCTTGGTCTACATCATGAGTTGGTTCCAGAACAACCTGAGCTATAGTATGAGATTCTGTTTCAAAAAGAATCCTGGGTATAATGAAGCCCATCTTTAATCACAGCATTGAAGGGACCAGGAACAGGCAGATCACTATGAGTTAGAGGCCATCCTGGTCATCTAGGGAGTTAGTTACAGTCCAGCCAAAACTACATAGCAAGACTCTATCTCCAAAAAAAGAAAAGAAAGAAGAAAATGATTAGGTAAATAATTGTATATTATGCTAAGTGTATATAGAGAAAAGGAAATTAGGATAAGGATTAGTTGTTCAAATTTTGGAAAGCATGTTGGATGGGATTTTGTTTTGTTTTGAGGCCAACCTCTTTTTGTAGATCAGACCAGCATTAACTTTAGTTACCTGTCTTAGCTTCCCTGGTGCTGGAATATACCACTATGTCTGGCTCACATGCTGTTTTACACAAGATGGTTAAAAAGATGGCATTGATTTAGTTTTACTTTTTATATGCATGAGCATTTGCCTTTGTGTATGCTCCTATACTATATGTGTGCCTGGTACTTGCAAAAGCCAGAAGGTGGGGCTCCGAACTCCTGGGACTGGAGTTACAGATGGTTAGGACCTAACTTGTGGGTACTTGGGATTGAACTTGGGTCCTCTGAAAGAGCAGCCAGTGCCCTTAACCTGTGAATAATCTCTCTAACCCACTATTTTGAAAGGAGAGAGTTGGATAAGAAAGATAGAATCAGAAAGTTCAAGTCTAGTAATAGTCAAAGTAGACTAGACCATTGAGTTAGTAATGGAGACTGATGAGAAATGAGGGTTTGTTGTTGCTGTTGTTGTTTAAATTCCATTTAAAGACAAAACTAACAGGTGGTGATATGGGACAAATATATTGAAAAAATAAAACATGTTTCTTTCTGATAGTTCCAAAGATTGGTGGCATACCTTACATACTCTATCATTTTGCTGTGGGAGTGTACATATCTACACATACATGTCTTTATGAGTTGTTTAGTTTGAGGGTAGAGTGCCTCTATGAAGTCTTTAAAATTGTTTACATTGAAACTTAACACTCAAAATGCTTCTGAAAATTTGGTGGGTTGAAACTTTTTAAAGCAAGTCTATTCTGTACAAAAATGTCATGATTTTTCAGGTGGATTTGGCTTTTTTCCTATGTATTATTTATTACTTTTATTTATTATTTATAAGTTACCTAAGTATTATTAATTACTGTAGATATTTTTAAAGTCTCATTTTCTGAGTTGTTCTTTTGGTCCACTCCTCAAACCATGTTTGCAGATGGGAAATAAACGGTGGAATTCCTTAGAAGCTCCTGACTCAGTGCTGTTTCCGTGGGATGTGAAGTCTACTTACATCAGATGCCCTTCATTTTTTGATAAACTTGTAAGTATTGGTGTGCTGTTTGATCTTTTAAAGATTGTTACAATCAAAATGAGAAGGCAAGGGAAAGAAAGAGTTCAGCATTTTCAATTTTTTTCGTTTTAGACCAAAGAGCCAGCTGCATTCCAGCCTATTGAAAATGCCCATGTCCTATTGTATTTGGGAGACTCTGTCACTACAGATCATATATCACCTGCTGGAAGTATTGCCAGGAGTAGTGCTGCTGCTAAGTATTTGACAAACAGAGGGTATGTATGTGTCCATGTCTCTGCGGTGTTGCTTTACCCTCTTTCTCTGTTACTAAGAGGCTTTTCTTCTGGTCATATTTCTGTATCCAGTAAATACACACTATCTTAGGGATCTCACTGTTGGCACATTTGTCTTTAGCAAGAACTAAGTAACACCTTGACCCCCTCTCTTTATAATGTTAGAAATTGAAGTCACTATTTTAAATTTACCTTTATTCAAACTAACAAGTAACCAAAGCCTTTAGAATCTAAAGAAACAACTGATTAGAAGCCATGATCAAGCTTAGTTTGACACACCAAATGGAGCCTGACCATTTGGTTCTAACCACCTTCCTGTCACTAAATTGTAGCAAATGTGTGCTTCGTAGGACTATGCAGTGAGACTAGGATTGATATGTATCAATATCAAAGACAATTGAAAGGATCAAATTCGAATAGCCTAAATATATAGGAGGTAAATTATTTCAAAGATGTTTTACATGTGTTCTTGTGTACATACCTGTGCTTGTGTGTGCACCATGTGTGTACTGCCCATGGAGGCAGGAAGAGGATAGTGAACCCCTTAGAGCTGGAGTTGTGAGCTGCCTGACATGGGTTCTGTAAACTGAATTCAGGTTCCCTGCAAGAACGGCAAGCAATTTAAACTACTGTGCCAAAGAGAAACAAATCTAAAACTAGAAAGATATTTTTTCATTTCTGTGTAAGTAATAAAATACGGAGTTGTTCTCACTAAAGAACTGTTTTGGTATCAGGAAGTTTATTTGTAGTGTTGATTAACTTTTGAACATTACTTGTTGCTTGAGCAATTCAAATGTCAAAGTTTTTCATTGAAACCCTTTATAATAATTAAAGCTATGAAGCTTGATTTGACAAAACCATACTATAGTTTTTATTAAAGTTTCCTTCTCATAGTTTTTACTGCATTTTTATTTAGCATATATGTGTGTGTGAACATGCAGGTCAGTTATCTGCATGTCCCGTGGGAATCCACACTCCTCTTGTCAGGCTTGTTGCCAGGCTTAGCAGCAAGTGCCTTGACGCTGAGCCATCTTGAATTCGGTGTTAGCTCCAAATATTTTTTAGCTCTGATTTTCATTCTGGTCATAATAGCAATTATCCTCCACAGAGAAAAATCAGCTGCCACTTCTTTTAAATACATACTTTTGTATTATTTCTTTTCATCTAGTAGTTTTAAATCACTTTAGAATTTTCTGAAACCATAGACATCCAGAGTCTATCTATACTAGTGTTTCTCAGCCTGTGGGTCATGAGCCCTTTGGGGGTTGAACAACCCTTTCACAGTAGTTACATATCAGATATTTCCTTTATGATTTATAACAGTAGCAATATTACAGTTCGAAAGTAGCAACAAAATAATTTCATGGTTGGGGATTACCAGAGCATGAGGAACTGTATTAAGGGGTCACAGAATTTTAGGAAGGTTGACTGGTCCATGTCATTCTATCCTGAAGTGAAAAGGTTTTTTTTTTTTTTAAGTGTACAACAACTTCAAAGTCTTGATGCTTCTGTGTAAAAGATCAAATGGAGCTGATAAAAATCAGTTGTTGATTATTAAGATAATTTTGGTCAGTAATTTCTGGCCTCTAAAATTGCTCAGTGTGGTAGCTGCTTACAGGGTAGATTGAGGCTGGAGAATTTTAGTTTGAGACCAGCCTTGGCTATATACTTAAGTCCTTGCCTTTTAAAAAGAAAGTGAGATCTGAAATCTACCTCAGATTATTGAAGATGATTAGCTAAGAAACTGTTTATAGATCACTGATAAACTTGATAAACCCATGTATAGTCATTGTATAGCTGTACTAGCTTGAGATCAACTAAAGTTGTGGGGTGGACAACAGCCTTTAACAGGTTTTACAACTCAGTAATGTTATCATTTTCTACTTGGCATGAAAACTCTTTCATAACTTTTTAGCCTTACTCCCCGAGAGTTCAACTCTTATGGAGCCCGAAGAGGTAATGATGCTGTGATGACAAGAGGCACATTTGCAAACATCAAGCTTTTTAATAAGTTTATTGGGAAGCCAGCTCCCAAAACAATTCATTTTCCATCGGGACAGACGGTAAGGATATATACAAATGTGCCTTGGCCATTGCTCAGGGATCAGCTTCTTTATTAAGTATTTTTCTGTCTGTTTAATCTATAGCTCGATGTATTTGAAGCTGCAGAACTGTACCAGAAAGAAGGTATCCCACTGATAATTTTAGCAGGAAAAAAATATGGTTCAGGAAATTCAAGAGACTGGGCTGCCAAAGGACCCTATTTGCTGGTAAGGATTCTTAAATTTTATATTCTTAATCTTTTTTGGTTTTTTTGAGACAGGATTTCTCTGGGTAGCCCTGGCTGTCCTGGAACTCACTCTGTAAACCAGGCTGGCCTCAAACTCAGAAATCTGTCTGCCTCTGCCTCCCAAGTGCTGGGATTAAAGGCAGTCGCCACCACTGCCCTGGCTATATTTTTAATCTTAATATTCTTTTTTGTCAGTATCATCGTATCAAAGTTCATTTGGCTTATTTGGGTTTTTTAATGTGATTACTTGGATCAAACATTATGAGTTTTGTTTTCATTAATCTTAGATGATATTTAAAATTTCTACTTTTATTGTGCTACTCTGAATTTGATTAAACCTCAAAAAAATTTTTTTTTTTTTACATAAGGAAGTGTGTGTGGAAACAGTGAAGAGAGAAAAGTCCATCTTACACTAACTTTTAGTATAACAATACCTCCTTTTCACTTATTTCTGTCCAGAGACTCCGGTAGCCAAATTTCATACCTTTTGACCAAATAAGAAACCTGTCTATTTGTATTCTCTGGTTAGCTTCATCCATGTTTACAGTCTGGTTACTCAGGCCATCTGTTATCCCTGTCTCATGTCATATGTATCCCACCAAAATCCCAGTGTGCCCCAGTTTATGACCTTTCTTCTCAGTAGGGGTTTTGGACTTTGAGTGAAAGTTGACAGAGTGGTTTTTTAAAATGTTACTCTTGAGCTGGTGTGTAGCAGGTCTTTAATCTCAGTCCTCTGAGGGGTGGCAAGAGGAGCTCTAGGAGTTTGAGGATCGACTGATTTACAAAGTCAGTTCCAGGCCAGTCAGGGCTATGTAGAGACCCAGTCTCAAAACAACAGCAACAAAACAAGTTATTTTTTATATATAAAATGTATAAGTACAGGGTAAACATAAAGTAGTTGAAAAGTATATAGTACATTTGTGCAGTTCAGATTTTGGAGGAAGAAAGAAGATGCATGTGTGATTAAGGGGGGAAATGTCCTAAAACCCTTCTGAGACAATGTATTATTTTTTAAGTGAGGAAGCCAGGTCTGGAATCTCTACTTCATTGCCTCTCAGCCTTCCTAATACTGTTATGGTGACCCCCAGGCATAAAATTATTTTTGTTGCTGCTTCATAAATGTAATTTTGCTACTGTTATGAATCATAATGTATATACTAGGTTATTTGATGGTCTTAGGCAACCCCTGTGAAAGGGTCATTGAACCCACAAAGGGGTCACAGCCACAGTGAGAACCGCTGCTCTAGCTCACTCACTTTAGAGAAGAAACATTTGCCAAAGTAGGGCTAGAGCTAGAGTTCTCACTGCAGCTTACTAATTCTCCAGTGGTTTGAGGACCTCACTCTTCTACATCTTAACACCTCAGTTCATTTGCAGATTGACTCAGATCTTAATGCTGAAGCACTGTCTCTTAATTCTAGTTTATCAGTCTACCAAGTTAGTTACCTTTTTATTATTATTCTTTTTGTTGTTGGTTTTTGATCAGGGTTTCTCTGTGTATCTCTGGCTGTCCTGTAACACTCTCTGTAGACCAGGCTGGCCTCAGACTTAGAGATTCACCTGCTTTTGCCTCCCAAATGCCGGGATTAATGGCATGTGGCCTCTTATTAAAGAGCAATCTATAAAAGGTGCCTTACATAAATCAAATCTCAGTAATGGAATATTCCATCAAAAATGACTATACAAAGCCCAAAGTAGATTTTTTTTTTTCTTTAAAATATTCAGTATAAGGCTGACATGCTGGTATACCCTGTCAACTCAGCACCCTGAGGCCAGAGCGCATGACAATTGCCATGATTGAAGCCAGTTTAGGCTACAATTGAAGTGTAGTAGTAGTAGTAATAATGATAATAATAATACAAATAAGCTCAAAGTGGTGAAAGGAAATAAAATGCACATTCATTACAGGGTGTAAAGGCTGTTTTGGCTGAAAGCTATGAAAAAATACACAAAGATCATTTGATTGGAATTGGTATAGCGCCTCTTGAGTTCCTCCCAGGAGAAAGTGCAGATTCCTTGGGCCTCTCTGGTAGAGAAGTATTTTCTCTATCATTTCCTGAAGAACTCTTTCCTGGAATTACATTAAATATAAAGGTAACTCAAAGATCCTTAAATATGTTATTACATATGCCATACTCAAATAGGTGTTTAGAAGTTAAGGATTGTTTCTAATTGCATGTTAATGTCAGTGCATGTAAGTTGTAGCTCTGTCCTGTAATTTGTGTTATTAATACATCATGTTGTCTGAGGATAGTAGAAGGAACTAGTCTTTAAAAAAAAAAAAAAGATGCCTGGAAGGGAATTGAGACTTCATTTACATGTGCCATGTTTTTAATTTTCTGGTTTGATCAAAATATGACCCAGGCAATAATCAATTCCAAATAGAAACGAAGTTCAGCACTCAAGGTTGGAGTAAAATTTTATAACTAAGGGAACAAAAGATAGGACAATAGATATTATATGTAATAGATCTTACTCTGTAGTAAGTGTAAGTAGTGAATGATGATTTCCTCAGGGAAGCATAATATAAGTCATGCTGTAGACTTGCAGAGTCTGATAGTTGCCATTTAGTATTAGAGATCAAAATACCTGTTTTTCTACTTATCTCATTGGGAGGGGGTCTCAAGTTTTCAAAAAGCAGAAGTGTATTGGGCAACCAAAATTTGGGAAATTAGAGTCAGAAAAATGTAGCAAGAAATCAGGTAGTGAGTGACTGAATAAAAATGATTTTAACCAAACAACACTAAGCTCTGACTCACAGGCTATATTTTTGTTTGTTTAAAGACGAGTACTGGAAAAGAGTTCAACGTGATTGCGTCATTTGAAAATGATGTGGAGATAACTTTGTATAAACATGGAGGCTTATTAAACTTTGTGGCCCGAAAATTCTTATAGTATCTACTCACTGTGGTATCGTTTGTGACTGGTAACTGCAAAGCCTTCTGTGCTGGACCCAGGAATCATTGCCGTGGAACTGCAGATAATTTCAGTATACTTATCTCATCCATGGATGTAAATGATAATGAATCAATGTAGTGACTAAAATGAAATCTTGATTTTAAATAATATATGAATGGTGCTATTAACATTGCTAAAATCAACGTGTGAAGTGTGTTGTGGAAGAGACCTGTAAGTATGTGGGGGGTATATTTTATGAGAACATTTTGTAAATAAAGATAGAATTTGAACTTGTGTTGAAGATTCATATGAATAGCCGTTCTAAAGCTGTTTGTTTTGTTTTGCACCTTTAAAACTGGACTACTGTTTGTTGGTTGAAGAATAGCAAGTTGAAATAGAAGAATCCAGACTAGACCCTATAATTGTGGAAATGGGTACCTGATATATAAATGAATTTTAAGTGTTTTTCTTTCCAGAATTGAATTGGACACAGTTGGCATTCCCAGTTTGTGATGTAAGTCCAGTTTAGCCTTAGTCTCGGTATGTCTGCAAGGCGTAGAGCCTGCCCAGATCACAGTCCCTCTAACCAGTCCTGCCAAAATTTACTCCATGTCTGAAGATAAACGACTACAAAATATAGCTGATTATGTGGTACCATGTATTAGTAAAAATACATTTTCTGAATACAGTTCTGTAATTTTTTTCAGTGATTTGCCACTATGACCCTCTTGCAAGCCCAAATACTGGTGTATTAATTTGGACTAGATTTTGCTCATTTTATATGATACTGTAACCTGTAACCTCAATTAGGTATCACCAGCTGACATTCCACACTCCTTTTATGAATGCTGGAAACAATTTGAATCAAATTCTAGATTTTCTTTAGACTTATAAATTATCCATCCAAAACTATGGACATGTACCCCTAAGGGTTTGTTTTATTTTTGTTTTTTGTTTTTTACAGTTCTTTAAGTTGACTTCTTGCTATTTGGGTCTTTATTTTATCTGGGATACATCACTGTTAATTTTATTATGATTTTTTTTTAAATCAAAATTGACCATAAAGATAAGACACTTGGGAGTCACTGCTGTTTGCGTGTCTGTCATGTGTTTGCAGTTGCATCTGTATCTGTTACACCACATCACATGCTTAGTACATGTTTCACATCCTTTTAAAAGGTTGGAAATTTAATTTTAGAAACTCCTGTACTTCTTTTAACAAGTTAAATTTAGCAGCAAAACGTTAAATGTAGTTATTTTAATTTTTTTTATTTGATCTGTTCTTGTACATTGTACAAAATGAAAAGTCCTTGTTTATGCTAAACTTAGGAACTACCGAACTAGTGGGTGAAGATTGCTGAGGACGTCACACGTGATCAGTTGGACAGTCCTCTGAAAGTAGTTTTCAGCTGTGGACTGAGTTGGACTAGCCTCTTTAGTAAATGCTTTCTTTGCTAATTTGAAACCATACTGTGTTCTGGTAGATGCCATGTGTCTGTCTGTGCATGTGTGTTAATCTGTGGAAGCCTGAATCAAGAATGGAGAATTATAAGTTGAGTATTAAAATACTGATACATGCTTTGAAAAAATGGGAATTCCAAATGTATATATGGAAAAAAATTCTGTCATATTTTGAAGGCATATGAGCTACAGGTCTGGACATAAATGTCTGAAAATGGTAAACTCGCTATGAATCAAACATTAATTATTATTCAAACATTTCCAGTACAGTAATGGTATAGAAATTGCATTTCAGGAACAAATTGAAGGTTCTTTTAATCTCTCCCCTAGAAACAGTGAACTAAATTCTGGATAAGCATGGTTTTAAATGTGGGAGTGAAATTAAGCACATGTCCCATTGTGTGTATCTTGTGATTCTCTGCCTCCAGCCAAATAATGCAAAAGTGTGGTACCTGTTTTTATTGTGTTACTTTCTTTGTTGACTCTTTTTAGTTATTTTCTAAAAATTACCAATATTTGGAGAAAGTGAACACAAAAAAGCAAATCAGTATTTTGAATGTAGCACGGTTACTGACAGCAGCATTTTAGTCTGTTAAGAACTTTGTGCTCCATGCTGTCGTGTGCCTTAGTTGAGCTGCTCATACAAATGAAGGAAAGGAAAGGCCTCCAGTCACTGAACTACCATTGTTAGTTATTCCTTCATGGTTCCCAAGATGGCAGGCACCTCTGTTAGTACGCGGATGAGAGCACAGCATCTCCCTACCACACTGCTTGGATTTTCACTGGGATTGTACTAAAAGTGTAAAGCTAAGAAGAGCTCAGTCAGAGTTGGTTATTTGCTTATATGGTAACAATGTGGTGTTTATTCCTCTTCTCCATGTTAAGTAACAGGGTGAGAAAAGCTGACAGTTTTCAGCACCTTTTTACTCTGAGTCTAGAGAGAAGATGCTGAGCCACTGGACAATGATACTATATTTGATTTGGGGAGTAAAACACAGAGAAGGAACTGAATGTTGGCTTTTTCCAGTGGGGTGTTTTCCCCTTCAAGGTGACTGTGCTGATTTGTTTTGGTTTTGTTTGTTTTATCAACGTTATGCATAGTATGTGAGTAAAATCATATATATCTCTTCAGTAACTATGAATCATTGTTATTTAAAGCCAACAAAATAGCATAACAGTTTGAAGTTCAATAATGTTAAGTACTGTATAGAAATATATTGGAGGTAAAGTTCAGTTATGAAATTGTGTATATGTTATTGATGCTGTAAATTATTTTTAATAAAGAAAATTGTATTATCACATGTGACTCATGTTATATTTTATAGTAACTCAGAATAAAGCATGACTTAAATGTAATGCTATCCAGAAATCTCTCCTCAAATATGTTCTGTGATGTTCATTTCCAACATAACAGCCAGGGTGGTTAATCTCACACTATGTCTCTAAATTCCTTTCTATGCTAAGATGAATGAGATTAAGAGTCTGAAATATGGTTAGTATCCACTTAAGAAACAGTAAATGAGTTTAATTCCAGGAGTATCAGAATGGATAGTCAAATTAGGGAGTCAGTGTAGTATGAAAGAGTAATCTGACCTAAATTAGGGTCTTCTGTACAAACACAAGTCAGGCAAGTTAACATTCAATGTTTAAAAACTGTATTTCTCTAGCCTTAGTACCTAGAATTTCTGTGCTTAGGAGGCTGAGGCAGGATTGTTTGAGTTGAAAACCAGTCTGAGCTAAAACCAAGACTACTGTGTTAAACACCTTGTCTCAATTTTTTTTCTCCAAACTGAAGTCTCCTGTTTGAAGCTTATACTCACTGACTCTCTTTCTCCCTAATGTGTCTGATCCCCATTTGTGTGGCACATTTAAGCACCTATTTGCTGTATAACATGACCTGCTAGACATGGCCTATGACCTTCATACCCTATGTCTTTTGTTATGGTCATTGTTTAGGACAGAATTGGAGAGCTCAGTGATGCAGACTGTGTATTACAGGAGGACACGACCTTGCTGTAGGATAGTGGTCGCTGTATGTCTGGAACCTTCACACCATAGGTCTGCTAATGTCATCCACTCCTTCGCTGCAATTTCATTGATCGCTTTTCCAAAGTAATTCATGCATAGCCTGGAGCTAGGGCCACAGCTCAATACAAGATTGTGTATTTAATCTCTGCTAATTGTTTTTGTTTCACATTGGATATACAACGTTGAGAGGAAAAACTGGTTTGGCACTACACATTGAGAACCTTAAAAGAACAGTTCCTCCTAAAGAATTTGAAGTACATAAACGCTGGGCGTATCTCAGCACTTGGAGGTAGTGTTAGAATGAGCAGTACAGCCTGTTCTACATGAGACAATCTAGACCTAAAACTTAACGTGTATAAAAAGGTTATGTAGGAAGATATCATTAAAAATAGGAAAATGTCTATTTAAAGTGAAAATGGCAAGTTACAGAAAGCATTTTCTTTTTCTCCTTTGCAATAGAGTTACCTTATGTAGCCCAGGCTGGCTGCCCTGAACTGATTCCTGCTTCAACCTCTCAAGTGCTAGCATTACACATCTGTCACTATACCATGCAATATAGTTCCAAAAAGCATCCACGGATGTCTGAGGAAATGACTCAGTGGGTAAGAGTACTTGCTGCCCAAACATAAACACCTGAGTGCAGATCCACAGAACCCATATTAAAAAAAAAAAAAAAAAAAAAAAAAAACATTAATAGCTGTGTATGTTTCTGCCACACTCTTGCTGGGTCAGGGAGTGATGAGACAAAAGGATCACTGGAGCTTTCTCACTGCCAGCCCAACTGAAGAAAGTGAACTCCAAGTGAGAGACTCTGTCCCAAGGAGGAAAAGCACAGATCAGTTACCAGAAAGACTGAAAATCCTCTTCATCATACATGCATTCCACATGTACACACACATGCAAGCAGAATGTACAGGGAATGGAAACAGGTACAAACCAAAGAAGGCAACGTGGATTCTGTTGCCCTATGCCTTCAGTTTTCACAATTTCAGCACTCAATCATCATTCTCATCTTTTTTTTTTCTAACCCATGAAGAAAGAAAATGGACTAGTAGCAGTAGACTGGTGAGGGGAGTGGAGAAATCATGCTGCAGAGGCCCTCAGAAAGCAAACATTCCATTTCCGGTTACAGGAGACTCAAGTCACAGCAGCATCAGAAAGTGCAGAAATACCTACAAGCTCCCTACTTGAAGATTAGAAAAGAAACATGCTGGGTAATAGTGAGGCATGTCTTCAATCCCAGCACTCCAGAGGCAGAAGCAGGTATTCAAGGCTGGCTTGGTCTTCAGTGGAGTTCCAGGACAGCTGGGGCTACACAGAGAAATTCTGTCTCAAACCTCTCCACCTCCCCTCACACACCCCCCCCCCCCACAAAAAAAGAAAGAAAAAAGAAAGAGAAACATGTCTAAAGGGGGGATTTCTCATTATGTTAGGTGTTGGTGGGGATTGGAGAGACTATCCAAGTTAATAATCAGAGTAACTGTCACACCCATGAAGGTGCCAGGACTGGAAAAACCCATGTGAGATATGCATACAGCAAAAGAACATAAGGAGATCAAATTGCAAATCGGAGTGACAGGTATACAGGACTCTGCCAGCAGAGAGTGCTCTGGACTGTCAGAGAAGTCCTGCCTAGCTGGAGGACATCCAGCAATATGGCCTTAGTGTGGTGGTTTGAATATTGAAGATTGTGGTGGTTTGAACACCCAGGGAGTGTTGCTATTTGGAGGTGTACCCTTGTTGGATTAGGTGTGGCCTTGTTGGAGGGAGTGTGTCACTGTGGGGTGTGGGCTTTGAGACCCTCCTAGCTGCCTGAGGATGCCTGTTTTTTCCTTTTTGCCTTTGGAACAAGATGTAGAAAGCTCCTCCAGCACAATGCCTGCTGTACTCCCACCTTGATAATGGACTGAACCTCTGAATATGTAAGCCAGTCCCAATTAAATGTTGTCCCTTACAACCTTGCCTTGGTCATGGTGTCTTCACAACAGTGAAACTCTAAGACACCTAATGTCCTTGAAAAGTAAGATTATCCAACTAATTGCCTTGTCTCAAAATCCCAGACAAGCTCTTGAGCACGTTCTCATTGTCAGAACTACCTAAATCCTAAGTAAGGATTCTAGCCCTATTGCCAACTCTGTTTCTCCATGTAAAAGCGTCATTCGTCACCCCAGATCTGAACTATGATGCTAACAGCCCAGTTAGTGCTGCTTCCTTTCTCCCTCTATTGTACTGAGTTGGTCCTGAACTGAGAGTTGGTAAGCACGGTCTGGTTAAGGTTCTGTGTACTCTAGGCTTCAGTTCCCACTAACACAGACAGTGTGGGTCTGTTTAATAAACAGCCTTTCTGGATTGGAACATTCTAGTACAAAGACAGTGAGCCCCATTTCCTCACAGAGAGGGACCGACCCTTGCAGTCTCAGGACTAGGATTCCTTTCATGGGAGAGAGCACCTCTAGCCACGCTCTGTGAAAATAGCCTTCAGGATACTTCCAGAAAAAAACGGAAAGGAGTGAGGAAAGAAAGACAAGATGTGTCTGGGGCAGCTTGCTGACAGACATGTGCTCCAAGTCGATGCCAGGGCTAAGCGGACAAAGTGAGAATTGACAGATACCACTCAAATCCCCAAGGCCTATTAATTGGCTACTTGAGGGCCAATCAGAAACAAAAGTTCTGACTAGAGCGCCGAGATTGACAAGGTTGTCGGGTTGCAGACAGCCAATCAGAAGCCAGATCTCTGAACTCTGCTGCGGGTTGGAGAGGGTTGGGCCAGAGCTGTCAGCGCGTGTGCTGACTGGGCGGCGGGATGTGGGCGGAGCCACTAGGCAAGGCGGGGCTCGCAGCGGCGGGTCCCGCCCCACCTCCTGCACCGCAATCGCTGGCTGGCTGAGGAGAGATAGTGGTCGGCCTCAGGACGCCTGTTCGTCTGTTCGCGGTGCGTGAGAGGAGGTGGGGGAGGCTGAAGCGAGAGGGCGTCTCTCTGAGGGGACGTCCCTTGGAGGAGGTGGCGGGCTCCTGCGACCCTTGCGCTCCTCAAACTCGCTGCGAGCTGACAGGGCAGGTCACTGTCCAGCCTCAGCCCTGCTGAGATCTCAGTGCGCAGTTTTGAGGGTCCCACCCTCCGCGGGCCTGCATGCTTGCGGGGTGGAAGCCATCCTAAGGCTCCCCCGGACCTGACACAAGGCCGGGGACCGGCTGTGGGCCACCTCCCTCCCATCCGTGTCTTTCGCTCCACAGCAAGACCCACTGGAAGTGAGTCTTACTTCCAATCGCCCTTGGAAGAGTAGAGTTCCTGCAGCCTGTGAAGTGTGAGGGGAAGCAACCATTGACTCACGAAATAAGTGCGGGAAATATCACAACCTTGGAAGCTCACAGCAGAAGAGTCACTGGAGACAGACGTGGAAGTGCTAAGGCAGAAGTCACGAGACTTTGTAACTCTTTAGGAGAAGGTGAGAGGAAAGACTGGTTTCTGTATTATTATTATTTCCTTGTGTACTTTGTACAAAGTGCAGAGTGTAAGGTCCACTCCCTCTCCATTCCCCTCTCGTGCAAAACTCCTGGTTAGAAGCCCTTACTGTTTGAGGTTCTTTTCTGGATCTAAATATTGTTGACAAGAAGACTAACATCTCTATAAGATTTAGATTCACTCCCCATCCTCTCCACACACGGGGCACATTTGACCAAAATGGATGACTCTTTTTTTTTTTTTTTTTAAGGGTTTTTCTTCATGTGTATTTACTTTCAGTAGCAGGTTTCAATGTGTGCCTTTTCTTTCAGGATGTGGAGTTCTTCCTATATACAGTCAAAAAGCAAATATAAGCTCAAAACTCTTCATTGAACTCTTTTAGAGGCAGTGTGGCCAGAGTTACAGAGGTTGGTTACCCAGCTGATGCTGGGGCAACTTTTCACAGTTCACCAACTGTTTGGTACCAGGTTGTCTTGTGACCAGACCTGCCAACAGGACTTTGCCCTGCTTTAGCAAACAGGACTCTGCAAAAGAGATACTTAACAAGCCCTCTTGAAGGACATGGGAATGTTTTCTGAAGATTGGCCTTCGCCAGTTGCCTTGAACAGTCTTCAAATTTAAGAACTTTTTCTTTTTGAGACAGTCTCTCACAGTAGCCAGGGCTAACTTGGAACTCAATAGGTAGTCTGGACTGGCCTTCGACTTGCAGCAACCTTACTGCTCTGTCTCTGGAGGGATAGCAGATGTGAGCCACCACACCCAGCTCCCTGTCAAATCCCTTTCAAGTTCAGTGTTGTTTCAATGCCCTTAAATTCTTTCCGAGCTGAGAGGATTTTATCTCAGAGTTAAGGCTTCAGTTCATATTACATTCTGAGCACCAGCCTTATTTTATATATATTCAGAAGTGTTTAAAATTCCTTGTAAAGTCTTGAGGCCAAAAGCAGTGTAACAGGATATATTAGTTTCCAGAAATTTCAGGTGCAAAGACTCTTTGGAAGCCCTCTTTAGTCTTTGTGATACTATGTTTAGTGTGAACACCTACCTGAAGGGCTTCATTTGCTTCTGAAAGCAAATACTATGGTCAGAAGGTAAACATGAGAAGTGTTTGTCAAGAACACCAGCTTGACTGGACACATGAGTCACTTGGTAGGGTGCTTGTCTAGCATGCATGAGGCCGAGTTTGATCCCCAGCACCAAATAAGCCAAGTGTGGTGGTACATGCCTGTAATCTCAACATTTGGGAAGTAGAGCAGGAGGATCAGAAATCCAAGGCTATCTAATGCAGTTAAATCCAGCCCATGCTACACAGAACTTTGACTCAAAAAACAAAAACAAACATAAAAGAATACAACGTGGAATCATAGGCATGTGCTACTAAGCGTGGCATTCCCATGGTTGCTGTAGATCCAAACTCCAGTCCCTATGCTTAGACATTGGTCACCATCTGCAGTGAGCCATCTTCCTGGCCTGCAGAGCTGAGGTCTCAGTGGAACTGAATATTAGTTTTGGACACATCTCTTAATGTCTTTGGACCTACATTTCTCTGTGAAGTTGACAGTTACAAGAAGGTTGGGTTGAATAATAACAAAATGTTTCTCTGACCTGTGTTTGTCCATAGAACTGTACCTTCAAGTTGGGAGAGAAATTTAAAAATAATTTATGTCACAGGATTTTTATTTATCTATCAACATATCTGCTTCTGTTTTGTTTGTTTTATTTGAGACAAGGTCTCTCTATATTGCATGGACAGCCTAGAACTTACTAGGTAGACTAAGCTGTCCTGGAACCTGAAATAGTTTTCCAGCCTCTCCGTTCAGAGTGCTGGGATTATAATGGCATGGACCATTATCCCCTGACAGAACATCAACTTTGTTTTCTTTTAAAGATTATTTTAATTCTTAATTGTCTCTGTGTGAGTATGGTGTAACTACAGATGTCTGTGGAGTCCAGAAAAGACTGTCAGAGCCCCCTGGAACTGGAGTTACAGGTGACATAAGCCATGCAGTGTGAAAGCTGGGAACCAAATTCAGGCCTTCTGCAAGAGCAGCAAGTGCTCTTACCTGTGGACCCACCTTCCTCTCCAGCTCCAGGCCATCTGCTGCTTTATCTCATTCACTGATTGTTTAAACTTTATAAATAAAAGTCAGCCGGGCGGTGGTGGCACACGCCTTTAATCCCAGCACTTGGGAGGCAGAGGCAGGCGGATTTCTGAGTTCGAGGCCAGCCTGGTCTACAGAGTGAGTTCCAGGACAGCCAGGACTACACAGAGAAGCCCTGTCTTGAAAATCCAAAATAAATAAATAAATAAATAAATAAATAAATAAATAAATAAATATATCAAGAAGCATAGGCTCAATATAGAAAAATAGTGGTCTGTCTTGAGAATATCATTCAAATAACTGTCATTGTATTATGTCTGGCTCTTATTTTTTCCCTAGACATAATGTCAAGTGGAGATGGCCAGCAGTCACAGGCTTTTACCAAGCCCACTTTTACTGAGGCACAAGCCTCTGCACTAGTAGAATCAGTATTTGGGTTCAAAGTTTCTAAGATCCAACCACTCCCTAGCTATGACGACCAAAACTTTCATGTTCACATTTCAAGAAGCAAAGAGACTACAGATGACCCAGTTGATTATGTCCTCAAAATAAGCAATACGGAGTCTAGTCGAACTCCAGACCTGATTGAAATGCAGAACCATGTCATCATGTTTTTGAGAGCAGCTGGATTTCCAACAGCCTCTGTGTGCCGAACCAAAGGGGACAACACCATCTCTCTCATATCCATTGGTAAGAGATTTCCTATATATTCATATTACTACATTTTGGCTACAAGTAGAAGTGCAATGTCAAAAAAAGTTCATAACTCCAAGTGGGGATATAGTTTGGAAACAATTTGAGAGCTACTGTAATAAAATTTTATGTTTATAAATGTCCTGATAAATAATAACTAAGGGACCTGTGAACACCAGGAAGACATCCTCTAGTCTTATTTAATACAAAAAGACTATATGTGTTGCTAGGAATCGAACCCAGGCCTTTGCACATGCTAGGCAAGCACTCAGCAAAGTCACTTCTCCAGCCTCAAGAATGGATTTTTAGTTATTAGACTGGCTTCTGTGTTGTAGTAGAAATAGAAAGAACATGAAACTAGCAATCAAGCATTTAAAATGCTGGTTTGTCATTACTATGTATGTGACCTCAGGGACAACACTTGAATCTAAGGCTGCAAGATCTCATTGTTTTTTCCAGAGTGAATGACAGCATGTGTCCTTCCTTCAATCTAGATATCGGATCTAAAATCAAAAGCTACTTGGTAAGAATGCTCACTTACCTCCCAGGAAGACCAATAGCTGAGGTTGCCATCAGCCACCAGCAATTATATGAAATAGGAAGGCTGGCTGCCCAACTGGATAAAGCCCTGGAGGTAAGATTTGGGGTCTTGTTTTGTTTGTAAGGTATTTTTGTTTGTTTCTTATCTTTTTGTTTTTGTTTGTTTTTGAGACAGTCTCTCACTAGGTAGCCCTAGCTGGCCTAGAACTCACTATGTACACCAGACTAATGTCAGATTCTCAGAGATGCTCCTGCCTCTGCCTTGAAAGTGCTTGGATTAAAGGCATGCATTACCATGCCTGGCAGCAATGAGATTCTTAAGAACAGTATGCTTTGTTTATTCACTGTCTTATACACAGAGTCTCATATACTGTGGGGTAGCTTCAAACTCACTGTGTAGCCAACGATTACTTTGAACTTCTGGTTCTCCTGCCTCTACCTCCTGAGTACTGAAATTATAGGCATGTGCCTATAATACCTCATCTAGTTTATATGGTACTGGGGATTGGGCTTTGTACATGCTAGGTAAGATGCTACCAACTGCACTGCCTCCCCAAAGCATTTATTCATCTTTTATCCTTGATATCTCGCACTGTACACTGGACACACTGGGAGACTTAATTTTTAAAAAGTAATGCCAAGCTGATTCTAAAGTTAGGACTGCATGGGTCAGAAGGAAGAGGAGGGAGGACATCCCAGGCAAAGGAAAGAGCACATGAAATATGATGAATGGCCATATTCTGGAACCTCTGAATAATTCATTGTGGCTGCAATGTATAAGAACTATAAATGAGACAGACAGGAGATAAAATTGAAAATTTAAGGTGTAGTCAGATTATAAGACAGACATTCTATGAAAGTAAGGAGTTGATTTGTCTCTACTACTTGGGAGGCTGATACATGAGTCTCATCAGTGTGTGCCAGCCTAGGCCACATTGTAAGACCATGCCTTCCCATCCCTTAAAAGTAAACAGTCTGAACTGTATCTTATAGGCAGTAATGGTCCTTGAGGGAGGATTTTCTTAATATGCAAAACCTACTAATTATAGCACTCTGGGTTCCAGAAAGGTGTGAAACATCTAGGGAGCTAGTTCAGTAGTCAGATAATCAATAATTAGTAAAAACGAATTAAGGGCTTGAGTCAGGGAAAGGTTTAAGCTCCCAGCACTTGGGAGGCAGCAGCAAGAGATCATCATAAATTCAAAGCCAGTCTGGTCTACATAGTGAGTTATGGGTCAGGACTATATGGCTAGGCTCTGTCTCATAGTAAACAAACAGACACGTTTTTAAAGTTTCAAGAGATTTAGAAGACAATGCAACTATATTTGGTAATTGTTTTAGTATTAAGTTGGTAATCAGGGAAGGATTGAGCAAAGTGCAGTTCTAACCTAGATGTGATAGATGTGATAGAGTCTCATTCTGAAGTAGGGAGCATTAAATAAGAATTAAGTAAGAGGTGAATGAGATGAAGTTAGTTCTTTCAATCTCAAACATATTTGTAGTCTCCTAGAAAACAATGAAAACAAAATGCTGCTTTATATGGCAGTCGTTATGCCTGAATCTCTCTCTTTCCCTGTCTCTCTCTCCCTCTCTCTGTTTCTGTCTCTCTGTGTCTCTGTCTCTCTCTTTCTCTCTCCTTCTTTTTTGTAAAGATGTATTTGTTTGTTTTATGTATATGAGCACACTATTGATATCTTCACACACACTAGAAGAGGGCATCAGGTCTCATTACAGATGGTTGTGAGCCACCATGGAGGTGCTGGGAATTGAACTCGGGACCTCTGGAAGAACAATCAGTGCTTTTAATCACTGAGCCATCTTGCCAACACCCCCTGAAATGTTTCTTATGGGAAGAATTTTTAGGGTCTTGATTCTGTTTGTTTGTTTGTTTGTTTGTTTGTTATACACTCTGACAATGCTTACCAGTCATGGTGGTATATATCTGTAGTCCCAGCACTTTGGGGAGGGGGTGTTGATGAAAATCCAAACCCAGATATAGCTGTGTTCTACCATCCTAACTCAAAAAATCAAAGAAACTGAGAGTCTTTGCCATTTAGTTGACATATTTAGGCCACTTTACTTTGTTCCCACACTGGGGTACATGTGACCATGTCTAGCTCCTACATGTTTCTTGTGCTTGCTAGTACTTTGAGTACATGGCAGTTCAGTTGATTGGAAGCCATTTCACTCTTTTGGGTCTTGCTTTTAACCTCTTCTAAGTGGGGCCCAGGCTAGGTTTATTTTAAGGATTATGTAATGCAAAACTCTTCTGAGTTCTCTGCCCAATATCCTATAAACTAATGTTTTCCAGGGTGGTCTGTAGCCACAGACACTGTTCCCAGCCTTGCATATGTGCCCAATTGAAACCCTTTCAGCCCTCTCTGATGGTCCTCTCCTCAGGCTTAACACTTGGGGCATATACCAATGCATCAACTTCTCTCTGGTGTTCTCTTTGGTGTTCTCTCTGCAGCTCTGGTCTTTGGGAGTCTTCTACAAACTGTAACCGCCTTGATCTTCTGGACTCTCATCTCTATCTCTTTACCTCATTGAACTCACTGGGCTTTTCCTGAGTCTTCACTGAATCCTCTGTCAAGGTAGTGAGTGGGAACAAACTCATTTTACTTGTCTGTCTTCATTACTTAGTGTCAGTGACTTAAGTCATCTACAGCATTTTAACATTTATAACTCAGCAAACCAAGATGGTTACTCCTTTTGGCCAGAACATCAAGGCCATGTAACCATCTAAACAGTATTAATTCCCTGCTATCACCAAATAGTATAACCTATTTTTTTTCTGGTCAAACAAAAACCCTTTAGTGACTCATTATTTAAGAAAAGAACTAATAAAAATACAAAGAAAAATCAGAAGTTACAAGTAATCCCATCCTTTGGAAATGATGTTCAACAAATGTTTATAAACTTTTTCTACTGCACTCTGTTCCCCTATTCAAAAAATCGTATTGCATATAGCTGTGGGTGGTGAACATGTTAAAGATTTCAGTTAGAACACTTTCAAATTCATCTGCAGGTATTCATTAAAATGTCCTTTTGTGGCTCTGCAAAGATATTTTTAGCACAAACACAAAGATGTGAATTTGGATTCTAATACTCACATAAAAGAATGGCAGAGTATCTCCCAGCTTTGGAGAGGCAGAGGCAGGAGTCTCCCTGGGGCTCTCTGGCCAGCCAGTCTAGCCAAATTGGCAAGCTTCAGGGTCAGTGAGTGACCTTGTCTCAAAAAATAAAATGGTCTGGCAAAATGGCTAAACAGTGAAGACTCTAGCCACCAAGCCTGAGACCCACATGGTGGAAGAAAAGAATTGACTCCCACAAGTTCTCCTCTGACCACCATACTCATGCCATGGCCCACATACGTACAGACACATAAATTCTTTATGTGTGTATATGTGTGCACAACGTATACATCCATACACATGTGTGCTCACTCATACAAATATAAATACATAAATAAAAAGTAAAATAAAATGAAGAGTAACTGAGGAAGAGCCCCAGTGTTGATCTCTGACCTCCAAGTATACACATGCACACATGCACACGCACACACACGCACACACACACACACACACACACACACACTATCCATTTACAATATCAATATACTTTTAATTTGAGTCTTTTATTTTTAGTTGTTTGTGACAGGATCTTTCTGGGAAAGATTTATTTATGTATGTGAGTGTTTTGCCTACACCTATGAAAGTGTACTGCCTATGCCAGGTGCCCAAGGAGGCCAAAAGAGGGTGCTAGATTCCCTGGAACTAGAGTTAGGGAGGGCTGTTGTGATGGTTTGTATATGCTTGGCCCAAGGAGTGGCACTATTAGAAGGTGTAACCCTGTTGGAGTAGGTGTGGCCCTGTTGGAGTAGGTGTGTCACTATGGGCATGGGCTTTAAGACCCTCATCCTAGCTGCCTGGAAGCCAGTATTCTGCTAACAGCCTTCAGATGAAGACATGGAACTCCCAGCTCCGTCTGCACCATGCCTGCCTAGATGCTGTCATGCTCCTGCCTTGATGATACTGGACTGAATCTCTGAACCTGTAAGGCAGTCCCAACTAAATGTTGGTTTTATAAGAGTTGCCTTGGTCATGGTGTCTGCTCACAGCAGTAAAACCCTAACAAGACAGTTGTGAATGGGTGGGGATGGTGGGAATCTCAGTCTTCTACAGGAACATCAAGTGCTCTTAACCACTGAGTCATCTCTCTAGCCCCTGTGACAAGGTCTTGCTCTATAGCTCTGACTCACCTAAAACTCTCTGTGTAGACTGGGTTGTCCTTAAACTTATGGCAGTCCTCCTGCCTCTGCCTCCTGAGTGCTGAGATTACATGGATAGGCCATCAGACCTGGCTTAAGTGTATTTTTAGGAGATTTTTCATATGCTAATTTTAGTCAGAAAAACCTTTATAGTGATTACAGTCTTCTGTCTTATATCTAGATTGTCTCTATGATATCCTTAAAATATCTTCCAAATATGCTTTTTAAATAAGTGCCCCTTACATCTTTCTCCTTTACCATTAAAAAATAAATGTATTGTGATATATTTAAGGTGTACAACATGTTATAAGACACAGATGCATATACAGTAAAATGGCTCCTGCAGTGGAGGGTGCTGTTGCCTCTATCACTCTTCCTGTGACACTCAGTTAACCCTTGAATTCCGCTCTCCCTCTTGTGTACCCACTTACCAAGAATGCTGAGCGGTTTTGGTATTCATGCTGATAGATCATTCCACTTGTTAGTTTTAAACATTTACTACTTTGCTACTGTCATTTCTCTTCAGAGGCTGTAAATAATTTGCCTTTTACTAAATATTTTCTACAGTGTAACCTTTGGCTGATACACACCCTCCTTCTTTTAACCTGGCTATTGTGACTAATTTACAATGATTACATGATAGTACAGATATTTTTACACGGTCGAATTTTCCTTTCCCTTAGGTATGTGCTGAACTTAAGGGTCACATAGTAGTTCTGGTTATAATTTATTCTTAATATCTTTTCATGCTGTTTTCTATCGTGGCTGTACATTCTTGCCAACAGTATACACAGGTCCTCTCTCTCCATGCCCTTCCAACATTACTTTACTCATTTCTGACAGCATCTGTCTTCACAGGTGAGAGTGATAGCACATGGTGCTTCCAGTTTTGATTTCCCTGGTGGTTGATTATGGTGACTATGGTTCTGTGTACCCATTGGACATTTTTGTGTTATCTTTGGAAAAGTCTCAGTTTCAGTCTTTTGTTCATTTTTAAACTGAGCTTTATTGTTTTTCTTGCTATTGAGTTCACTAGTTCTTTATAAATCTTGCATACTAGCACTTTCTCCACATCTTCCCAAACTATCAATTGAGATTTATATTGTTGATTTTGTGTATGAATGTGTTCATGTATGCACATGTTGTGTGGGTGTGCACTTACGTGTGTGCATATGCGTGTCAAGGCCAGAGGTTGACACCAGTGTCTTCCTTGATTGCTCTCCATCTTTTTTGTTATTATTTTATATTTTGATTGATTGATTGATTGTGTGTGTATGTGTGTGTTCATGTATTTCACAGTGCATGTGTGGAAATCTGAGGCAAGAACAACTTACAGGAGTCAGTTCTCTCCTACTATACTGCTTCTGGGCATTAAACTCAAGTCATCAGGCTTGACCAAAGTCTTTTCTGGTAAGCCATCTCACTAGCCTTCCATGATATCCTTTGAGTCAGGTCTCTCACTAAGCCTGAAACCTTCCAGTTGTCTCCTATGTCCAGACCTGTGCCTCACTGAACCATTTCCCCAGACCCAGTGTTGTTATTTTCTGTGCAGAAGCTTTTAGTTTGAATAATCTCATCTGTTTATTTTTACATTGGGTGTGATAAGCAAGAAATCACTGACAATGCAATTGTCAAGGGGTTTTGATTTCCAATCATGGCCTTTGGGTCTTTTGTCTATTTGGGGGTTGATTTTTGTATCTGGTATAGAAAACATGTCAAATATCATTGTGTTTCATGTTGAAATCCAGTTTTCCCAGAACTGTATTAAAGAACTTTATCTTTTCCCATGGTGTCTTTATGGAGCCCTTATTGACGACTATTTGGTACTGTGTTTTTAAGGATTCTTTATGGATTCTCTGCACTGTTCTACTAATTCTTTTTGTCTGCTTTTATACTAGTAGAAGGTTATTTTTTGCTTTCACTTGTTCTCTGGGTTGCAGTGTCTATGATACTTTGAAAGTGCTGTTTCAGTTCTGCCCTTGTGCTGTGATCGAACTGCTGAGGATATAGTTGACCACTGAAAATTCCAGAAGCTTCCAGGCCTACAGAAGTCTTTCAGAGTAGACAGAAGTCCTGACATCATAGGAACCACAACTAAAACATCCTTAAGTGATAGGACCAAATACTACTGGAATCTGGTTGAAGCTTGATTGACGGATTGAGCACAGGAGTTCCAAGTATCTGTGAAAAGAAAGCATAGACAATACTGAATATGACTGTGGTCTGAGCTCTGTATTAGAGGAAGCAAAGTGCTTAGGAATGGCCGATCTGGAGAGAGAGAACGAGGACAGTGATGGGGAGATAGGCTAACAGGAATTAACAAAGATCCCTGGTTAAACGGCCAGCAATTCCAATTATTTGTAAGGAGCCAAAAGGAAATAAAAGGCCAGAAAAATCAGGGTGATAAGGTGCAAAATTCATATTTTTGAATATTCAAACACACTCTTGGACTGAGGACATAACTCAGAGATAGGGTACTTGCTTCACATGTGGAAGGCCCTGGGTTCACTCCCAAGCACCACAGAACAAACAAACTAGAAGCAGAGCTTTGATGGCGCATTAACATGGGTGACTGCTGTATGTCCTCTTAGTCAGTCCATGAATGGTGGATGTCTTTGTGTTCCTGCTAGAGAAACCAAGATCTGGGATGTTCCATGGCCTGTTTGTGGGAGTTGGAGCTTTGTATGACTCAGTCCAGTGTTCTTTCCACTGATGCCACTGAGATGGCATTGTGTGGATGTGGGGGATAGTGGTGCCAGCACTGTAGCTGCTAACCATAAACCTTGTCTGAATAGACAGTAACTGGAAACCCAACAAGAGTGTTACATTTAAGCAGGTTTTCTTTTCTTTTTTTTTTTTTTTTGAGACAAGGTCACACTCTAGCTGTCCTTGAACTTACTATGTAGACCAGGCTGTCCTTGAACACACGAAAATCCTCCTGTTTCTGCCTCCCAAATGCTGGGATTAAAAGCATACTGTAACACGCCTGGCTTTGTTATATTTTATTTAAAAAAAAAAAAAAAAAAAAAAAAAAACCTGGAGAGATGGCTCAATGTTTTCTAAGGTCTTAAGTCCTAAGGGGGATATACTGTTTTTCTAGGGGACCCAACTTCAGTTTTCATTACTTATATTGGTGGTTCACAACTGCTTGTGGCCTCTGTGGGCACCCGCCTTCACATGCACTTATCCATGGAAGACATGCACACACTCATACACACATCCCCTCGCACACACACACACACACACACACACACACACACACACACACACACGTATATGTACAGAGACAATTAAGATTAATAAGAGTTGAGGCTGGAACTCAGTGTTCAGTGGCACTTCACATTTGATACAGAAGCATAAAAACTTGAGTTATCTCCCCAGAACTCACATAAAAATACCAGGCAAAGAGATAGGCTTAGAATCCTGGGTCTGTGGAGGGAGAGGCAGGAAGATTTTTGGAGTTTTCGCTTAGCCCAATTGGCTCAGTCCAGATCAATAACAAACTTTGCCTCAAAAAACAAAGTGGATGGGTCCTGAGGAATGATACATTAAGTTGATCTATGGTCTCTACATACAAGTGCACACATACATGCATATCCATAAACACATGTGCGTACATAAATATGCACCTTACACTCTCCCACCCCATACACGTCAAATAAAAATAAAAGTCGTGTGTGTGTGTGTGTGTGTGTGTGTGTGTGTATGAAACCTTGAGTAACATTGAACAGCATGCAATAAGAAAGTTCCCTCTACCATTATCTCTTCTCTGAATTGCAGTCCATCCCCAGAGCCATGGCTCAAGTGGGTCAGTGCTTACTCTCTTCTTTGGTGATCTGCTGTGGCATTTAACACACCAGAAGGGGAAGAGACTGAACATAGTGTCTTCTGAGGACGAGTTGAAGAAACTAGAGAGATTTCATCTGCAGAAGATAAGAGGCTGAGGGCATAGGTATGCTGTCTTCAAAGCAGCTTCGAGGCCTGTGGATTCCCAGAGAAGAAATGCATACCCTGTTATAGATGTCCCTAGAAGTCACAGTTGGACCCATGGCATGGACACCAGTGCAGAGGAAGATTTTAGCTCAGTGAGAGGAAGAGCCATCTCAGGGGGATGAATACCTCCTATAAAAACCTTTCCTCAGAGAGGGATGTGAGATGTTGGAGAGATGGTTGAGAATTTATAAGGCATGGTTAGGAAGTCTGTTCAGAGGTGTTTTTGCTGAGTAGAAATGAAAGTCTAACATCACTGTGGAAAAGGGCATCCTGGGAGAGAAAAATGGCTCATGACAAGGCCTTAAGGCTCCCTGGACTTCAGGGAGGCCAGAGTGGTGGGACCAAGTAAGAAGAGGCAAGGGGCCAGCCTTAGACCAGATGTACCGAGGAAAAATATGTTTATTCTCTCTCCGTCTCTGTTTCCTCCCCCCCCCATGTGTGTGTGTATGTGTTATGTTGTATGTCACAGTGCAAATATAGAAGTGTAGAGGCCAAATGATAATTCTCTCCCACCTTGTGGGATCCAGGAATCAAAACTCAAGTTATTGAATCTATGAGCAAACATTTCGGCCCACTTAGCCATCTTGCTGACCCAGTTTTTATTTTTGAGACAGACTCTCCCTCACTGTAGCCCAAGCTGGCCTGGAACTCTCTTCTATCTACCAGAGCTGGCCTTGAACTCACAGTGATCCTTTTTTCTCAGCCTCCTGAATGCTGAGATTACAGGTATGAGCCACCATGCTCTTGAGAGTAGCTTCCAATTCCTTTAGTCAGCACTAGTTAACAGTCCCTGTATGAGCCTGACACAGTAACATATGCTTCTAATTATAGCACATTTGGGAGATGTGGGCAAGACGATCAGAGTTCAAAGTCACCCTTACATACATACAAAATTCAAGGCAAGAGTGGGTTACGTAGGCCCCTGTCTCAAAAAACTTAAAACAAGAAAAAATACTTGTTTTCACACCAATCAAGTGAAATAAGACTATGCTCTCAAAACTATGTCTTACTCAAATAAAAAAGGACTTACTATTTTATGGATTTTTTAAAAAGAGAAATATTGGTCTTCCAAGGCCTGGGTATTGAGACTTTTCCATGGTGTCTCGCTTGTTTTGTGGGTTACCATAAATGAGACAGATCAGTTACCATAAGAGAGTGCCATCTGCCTCCTATAGGCACCTGCTGAGGGAAGAGTGTGACAGCAGACAGAGACTGTGGAGATAGATCAACAGTCAAGAGGCGCTCACACACACACACACACACACACACACACACACACACACACAATATATATATATATATATATATAATTTTAGGTAGGCTCAGACTCACTGTGTAGCCAAGGATGACTTTGAACTTCTGATCTACCCATATCCACCTCTCAAATGCTGGGATTATAGGAATATGCTGCCATGCCTAGTTTTATAACAGGGATTAAGTGCAGGGCATTGTCCATGCTAAGCAAGCACTGCCTAAGCTACATTCCATCCTGTTTTTTGCTTTTCATTTAGGAGTTCCATCATCCAAAGTTAAGTCTTCTTCATCGGGAGAACTTCATCTGGAATCTGAAAAATGTTCCTCTTCTAGAGAAATACATAGGTGCCCTGAGCCAAGGTCGAAACCGGGAGATTATTGAACAGGTAATTCAGCTGTTCAAGGAAGAAGTAATGACCAAATTAAGTCATTTTCGAGAATGTGAGTATTTCCCCAATCAAAGTATGTATTTTTCTCAACCTTTAAATTGTGAATTTTGCAGTGTCAGGAAAACGTGGAGGTACAGCTTAGATTTCTGATATTATAAGATGTGTCCCACAGCCTATCCTTTGTCCACATTTCTTTGATTGCAAATGTTCATTGCAATGAGTCATTGCTGTTTTCTTCCTCTACACCATCAGTAAGTACTGGACTCTCACTGGGATTCCTCCAGGATATCCTGTTGTTGCCCTGTGTCATGGAGAACCTGCTGCTTTGGCGTTGTAGGACCGGCCCCTTTCACATGCTCCAGTAGTCCATCAACGGGGTAGATGTTGGGGTGGACCAACTCAAAGTACTGGATCAAGGCATAGGTTGTAGCTGAGCTGGTCAGCCTGCCAACTCTCCCACACCCACATTACCAGGGCAAGTTCTCCAGCACTGCCCTAGCTAGCTCACCCAATGCCACAGCTGGAAAGGGGCAGAGCTAGTTCTCCTATCCTCACATTCTTGGGGCTGGCTCATATACCACCCACCCCTGCAATCAGGGCAAACTTTACTGTGCTGCCCAGGTAAGGTGCAGGGCCTACTATCCTGAGTGCTACAGTCAGTGAGGGGCAGGGCCTGCTCTCCCACCTGCTTCCGGTAGGAAGCATCATTTTCTTGCCCATGCCACTTCATGGCAGACAAGTTACAGGGCCAGCTACCTCTCCCATACTCACACCCTTGAAGGAAGCTTGCCTGAGCCCCCACCACCAGGGTCAGCTCTAGTGTGCTACTTAGACAGGGTACAAGGCTACACTCTCCCAAGGGCTGCAGCCAGGGAGGGGCAGGGCCAGCTCTACTACTCTCAAAGGACCACCTCTCCCACTCTCATGACCTCAGGGCCAACTTGCCTACAACTATCAAAACGAGGGCTAGCTCTACTATGCTTCCTCGGAGAGGAGCAGGGCATGGTGGTGGCTGCTCCCCAGAGTACTGTTGATGATGAGGGACAAGTCAGCTCTCCCATGATGCCCAGGTGAAGGGTGGGGGCATCTCTGCACAGCCCTCGGGCACCAACATGGCCCTAGGCAGTGGGGATGCCTGACTAGTCTTTGGTAATAGGACACCACTGGTGCAGGATCATGGACCCAGACATGACCTCACCATTGTCTTAGGTGGATGCTTACATTTTTCCAATCTTATTTCTATATAATAGTTTCTTATTGTAATTTTAAAATACATTTCTCTATTTACACACACACACACACCTCAGAGGCTAAAGGCTGCTTCTCTGATCATAATTGGACGAGGCACCAATTTATAAATGCAGCAGAACATCATTAGAGATTCCTTCGTTTTGTTGTTAGCCAGCTGTATTTGTCTATCCTTGGTCTCTGGGCTGTCCTGATTCTGGTTCCAGGTCATCCAGGCAATGTAGGGCATGAGCTCTTTGAGACATGGGCATCAAATTGCACCAGTCATTTCTTGGCCACTCCCACAAGCTCTGTGCCTCCACTGCCCCAGCAACACCATCCAGGCAAAACAGATTGTAGGTAGTTTTGTGGTTGGGTTGGTGTCCTAGTCCTACCACTGAAAGCTCTGTGTGAGTGTGTGTGTGTGTGTGTGTGTGTGTGTGTGTATGTGTGTGTGTGTGTGTGTGTGTGTGTGCGCGCACCAATGCATGTTCTTGTGAAGTGCCTATTCAAGTCTTTGCCTGTTTTTTTTCTCATTGACTGATTGATGAAAGTTCTAAACATACTCCAGATGAGTTCTTTGTATAATAGTTATATGTGTACAAGTGTTTCTCCCATTCTGTGGTCAATTTTAATGGTTTCAAATATTTTAGTCTTGGTGGACTGTAAGTATAGGAGTTCTTCTCCAATGTATGGTTAGGAACATATTTTATCATCCTACATTTTACATTTTTTTGCTTTTTACATTATACCTATAATCCATTTGGCTCTATATACAACATGAATTTGTTTTATAGCTAGTCATTTTCCTCCACATCGTGAATTACAGATATCTTTTCCTCTTCTCTGTTTTGCAATATTAATTAAATGTGATTTTGATTATTTTATTATTTTATCTGATTTTGTTGTCTGTCTCCACACCCATACAACAATGTATCAATCTAATGTATGTCCTTGCTCTAGTCTTATCCCCTTCATCTCTCCAAATAATTCACCTTCCAGAAACTCTCTTCCTTATGACCACATATGAGAAAACATGCAATATTTATCTTCCGGCGTCTGATTTATTTCACTTTAACACAATGATCTCCAGTGAATCAATTTCCTAACAAATATCATGATTACATTTTATGAACAAATACTCATTATGATTTTCATTATGAATGTGCACCACATTTTCTTTATCAATTTATCTGTTAATAGACATCTAGGTTGGTCCCATTTTCTAACTATTGTGAATAGTTCAGTGACAAACATGGATATGCAGGTACCTTTGTGTGCACTAGTTTTGAAGCTTCTATTTTGAAATAACAATAATTTATGTAACCAAAATGTCACATGGCCACACACCTCTTTAAAAAATAAATAGTATAAACCAGCCTATTCCTAAGTAGGAGAATTGTGAGTGACCTAAAGATTACTACACAATCTTCATTTCTTCAGTTTTAGTTTTTGAGTAGAATAGAATAGATCTTCTCACCTTCTTGTTCTTTTATGTAAGAGTTTTAACTGTTGAGTATGATGTCAGAGGTGGGCAGATCTGAGTAGAGAACAGCCTGGTCTACAGAGTTAGTTCCAGGACAGCCAGGGCTACATAGAGAAACCTTGTGTCAAATACAAAACAAAACAACACCAAACAAAGCAAAATAAAAGCCCTTGCTGTCCTCGAACTTGCCCTGTAGACCAGGCTGTCGTAGAACTCACAGAGATCTGCCTGCCTCTGCCTCCTGAGTGGTTGGATTAAAGGCATTCACCACCACCATCAACCAGACAAACACGAATTTTGTTTGGTTGGTTGTTTTTTTCGGAGACAGGGTTTCTCTGTGTAGTCCTGGCTGTCTTGGAACTCACCCTGTAGACCAGGCTGGCCTCGAACTCAGAAATCCACCTGCTTCTGCCTCCCAAGTGCTGGGATCAAAGACGTGTGCCACTACTGCCTGGTGACAAAGAAGAATCTTAACTACTTTTTTTCTTTGTATTTTTTCATTTTAGAATCACCAAGTCATAAGTTTAAAAAGGTCTATTGATGCTTTGGATTTCAATTAGATATGGATAAATTTGAAGAAAATGGTTATTACAGTATATTATATTTATGAAACTAGTCTAATTCATGAACAAAGCCAATGTCTTCATTTGCATAAACCCATTAGAGATCTTTATTCCTAGAATGTAGATAGACAAACATATAGACATTGAGTTTTATAAATGTCTTTAAAGAGGTAACATTACACATTAAACATTTTTAAACTGTATGATTTATTTTGAGATGCACATGCTATAGCACATATGTGGAGATCAAAGGATAACCTGAAGGGGTTTGTTCTTGTCTTCTACTTTGTGGGTCCACGGATTGAACTCAGCTTGTCAGGCATGGCACTAAGCAACTTTACCCTCTGAGCCATCACACTGACCATATATATATATACACATATAGCCAGTGCTGTAGGTCAGTTACAGCACTCTGCACATGCTGGTCAAGTACTCTACCACTCAACTATATCTCAGACCTATGCTACTATATCCTTTTATTCTTAACAGCATGTCTGATTTTTGTAAAGAAAAATAACCAATATTTTATTTCATGTTCCATTTTTCTTGTTTGTTGCTGATATTTCAGAATGATACTTCATTGCATCCATGAGGTGGTCTCTACAAGTGTCAGGCAGGGAAACAAACCACAAAGAGTAAAGAATGAAAACTCAGTTCAGACTGATTTTGTCAATCTGGATCAATCCTTCTAGAGAATCTGATGCCAGGCAGTTTATTGTTAGTATATTTAAACATAGTATAGGTTTTTTGTGGGGAAGGAGGAAGAGTTTCCTGGTGTAGTACCATCCCCAGTGCACAAGGAAGCATAATTACATCAAAACTCAGAGTACATGTCATTTCTTCCAAGAAGAAGAGTTCTGGAGATAGGCTGCCTGTGCTAGCTTAAGGGACTAAGGAAGTGTCCTGCCTGGTCTTGGTCATACAGATAGTGTAGAGGGCATCTGGGCTGTTAGCCACTTCTGATCCTGGTTGTGGGAGTTTGGGGGACCCTGGCTGTAAGGGTCATTTAGATTAGTAGCTATTCCAGCCTGGTTGTAATACCTTGCTATGGCCTAGTCCAGCAGATAACGCAGATCACCAGGCAATTAATCACTTCTAGTTCCCAGTTCTCTGAATGAAACAACAGGTTTTACATTTTTTCTCATTGGAAAGTCAATCCTGCATTCTTATTCTGGTTTCTCTGAAGATCTGTAGGCACACAGACCTTCATGCTGCGCTCCCAAGACATTCATTACTTTTTTTTTTTAAAGATGTATTTATTTTATGTGAGTACACTGTTGCTGTCTTCAGACACACCAGAAGAGGGCATCAGTTATCATTATAGATGGTTGTGAGCCACCATGCGGTTGCTGGGAATTGAACTCAGGACCTATGGAAGAGGAGTCAGTACTCCTTTATTTAAATTTTTTTTATTTGTGTGTGTGTGTGTGTGTGTGTGTGTGTATAAAAAAAGTCTCACTTTGTAACCTTAGATGACGTGGAATTCACTATGTAAATCAGGCTGGCCTCAAGCTCATGGAGAAGTCATCTGCCTCTGCCTCCACAGTGCTGGGATGGAAGGATTATGCCACCATGCCTAGTCCTTTTTTTTTTTTTTTTTTTTTTCCTGATATTCCAGTTTAAAGTTTGTTTGGGAAAAGATGCTGTTTGTCTTGAGACTTTATAAAAACCTATTCCAATGGATAGTGGAGGTAAAATATAATCCCAGCACTTGGAAAGCAGAGGCAGGAAGACACTTAATTTTAGGCCAGCCTGGGATGCATGGCAAGAGCATGTTTCAAGAAGCAAAGCAAAAATGTATTGTATTTTGGGATATTTATTATCTATCAAACAATATGTTGTTAGCCTTTTGTAATTGAACATAAAGCATCCTATTATTCTTTTTTACACCTTTATTGGGATATGATTCACAGAAGACACATCTAGCCATTTGTCCAACTCCATGCTCTCACATATCTACAGGGCTGTGCAGATTGCATTTCCAGATGAGGAACAGTTCATTTCCACAGTAACAAAATGAATTTGAGGCTGTCTTGGTCTACATAGGGAGTTCTAGGACAGCAGGGACTACATAAAACTACCCTGTGTCAAATAAACTCTCAAAATGAAAACATTGTCTATTATGTCACTGATGTCCAGTAGGATTCCCTGAAGTAGCTGTGGTGTATCTGTATTGTTCAGTGGAAGAGCTGTCATGTGGCTCGTCAGTACTTGAAATAGGACTTGAGCAACAGAGCAACGGGGCCTTTCCATGTGATTTAATCATTTTAAAAAAGTTTTCTTTGTTTTTATTTCATGTGCATTGGTGTTTTATCTGCATATATGTCTGTATGAGGGTGCTGGATCCCCTGAAACCAGAGTTACAGACAGTTGTGAGTTACCATGTGTGTTCTGGGAATTGAACTTAGGTCTGCTGAGAGCAGCTAGTGCTCTTAATTCCTGAGCCATTTCTCCAGCCCCAAACCCTAATGAATTGAAATGGCCACTTGTGTTTAGTGGCTATGAGTTTGATCAGTTCTGGTATAAATACATATATACATACAAACAAACATAATATGACTTCATAATTATTTCATAATACTTAAGTCTTTATTTTTAATATTAATTAATTAGTTTAATTATGTTACATCTTTGGTAAAAAATATCTACGTGTGATTAAAGTGAAAATATATCTATAATTTTGTGGTATGTGTCCATTAAGTCAAGTTTGTCAACCATGTTGTTGAAATTTTCCATATCTTTTACTGGTCACTTTTGTCTGTTTGTTCTAATAACCATTGAGTAAAATATATTTTAATCTTCTACTATGATATGGGTTTTCTGTTTTTTCCTTGTATTTCTGTCTAATTTTGCTATATATATTTTGAATTAATTCTATGCTATATTCCTATTTTAAAATGTATAATTTTAAAGGTATGGCTTACAGTAATGTTCATTAGACTTAGTCACTGTGATTTTTTTTGTTTTTTGTTTTTTTGTTTTTTTTTTTTGAGACAGGGTTTCTCTGTGTAGCCTTGGCTGTCCTGGAACTCACTTTGTAGACCAGGCTGGCCTCGAACTCAGAAATCCGCCTGCCTCTGCCTCCCAAGTGCTGGGATTAAAGGCGTGCGCCACCACCGCCCTGCACTGTGACACATTTTAACTTAGCATAACTTAGACAAACCTAACTATACTGAAGTTAAGTTGAGCATGGTGACTCACACCTCTAATCCCCACACATGGGAAACTGTGGCTGAAGGGAAGATTGTCTGAGATGCAGGGCAGTTTGGCTACAGAGTCAGATCTTGTCTCAAGAAAAAGTTTATAGTTTAAAAAGACACATTCTGTTTTGCCTAGTGATTATAAGGTGACTTTCAGTGGTTTGTTGCTTGGGAACAAATGTATAGTGTCTTAATTCTAGACAGTAGCTTAAATCAGTGTTTTTCAAATTGCCTATGATAAAGACAAGTTTGGATTTTTTTCTCCCAACATATTACAGTCTGATGCATGGTTCTACTGTGTGTGCCTGGGTCTTAGCTTGTACCACACGCAGCTAACTACAGGACATAACTCCACTATACTCTGACCAACGGGGCAAGGCCATGGAACCTGCTCTTGAATGGCAAGGCCATAACATTTTCTAAACTCTCTCAGGTTCTGGTTTTTGAGACAAGGTCTCTCTCTTTGTCTCTGTCACTCTGTTCACCTATCCCATCCCACCTCCCCCCCCCCCCCCCATCCCTGGCTGGTCTGGAACTCTTTGTGTAGACCAGACTGGTCTTGAACTCACAGAGATCTGTTTACCTCTGTCTCCTGGGTCTGGGATTAAAGGTGTGCATCATCATACCAGGCTCATCAGAACTTTTTAACATCTGGATATAATTAGAGGTGCATATGGCCCAGGCAAGTCTCTGTTTCCTATAATGATATGAATACAATTGTGTTCCCTTAAAATATCTCTGGCTTTGAGCAGTTCTCCATTTGGGAATTTGCAAGTACTCCAGACTCCACCTTAATCTCAGTACTGGTGAAAAGCAAGATCAGAGGGGCCAAAACTCTGTGTCTTTCCCAGGGAAAATGGGTTTATTTTCCAAAAATAGAGTTGTTTTTTTTTTTTTTATCTCTGCTTGTTCATCAAATTATTTAGATGGCTGTGCTTTAAAAAGAAAGGTAGAAAGAGAATGAGTTAGCATTTTAAATAACTTTTTACATGATTTTTCTGATTTCAGGTATTAATCATGGTGATCTTAATGACCATAACATTTTAGTCAGCAAGTCAGCCTCTGGAGATGCTGTGTATCAAGTCTCTGGGATTTTAGACTTTGGTGACATGAGCTATGGCTACTATGTGTTTGAAGCGGCAATCACCATCATGTACATGATGATCGAAAGCACAAACCCTATACAAGTAGGAGGTCACATCCTCGCAGGGTTTGAAAGTGTGATCCCCCTGACCCCTGTAGAGAGGGGTGCTTTGTTTTTACTTGTGTGCAGTCGTTTTTGCCAGTCTCTTGTCATGGCTGCATACTCCTGCCAGCTGTACCCAGAGAACAAAGAGTACCTCATGATTACAGCGAAAACCGGATGGAAGCATTTACAGCAGATGTTTGACATGGGCCAGAAGGCTGTAGAAGAGATCTGGTTTGAAACTGCCAAGTCCTATGAATCTGGGATCTCCATGTGACTGATGCGGAAAAAAGAAAAAAATTAAACCGCTCAAAACTTCCGGCGGGTGCACATGCACTCATCACTACCCACCCCAATGTTCTGGATTCCTCGATGGAAGACACACATGCACAGCCTTATTTTTAACATGCCCTAAGCAGGTCAGGCTCGGCCACTCCCTAACTCTATTTGGATAACACACACTCTCCTCCAATATTCCTGAGTTATTACTTACTAAGAATCTATATTTTATCTTTGCTGCCCTGAACCTTGCTCCCCCCTGCACCTACATGTAGTCAGTCTCTCCCTCCTGCATCTTCCCAGTGTGGTGTGTCTCCTATACCGTCCTTATGGAGGAATCCTCTCTTCCCTCTCTGTCCCTTCTCAGGAATCCTAAAAGTTCTACCTGTCTCTCTGCCAAGTCATTGGCTGCTGGTAATTTTATTGCCCAGTTAAAACCCAACTGGGGATAGGCTTCCTTTAGTCCTGTGAGACATTGCAAACAGGTATATTTTGGTAACATAATTAGCATGAGAACACAAGCCACTACCTGTGACAGTAGAAAAGTTTGTGTTAATTAAAACTCAGTTGGGCCTAGATCAAACTTATGAAGGAAAGTTGTGCAGTTAAAATTGAAACAGTAAAACAGATCCATTCTAAATATGAATTGGTTAAGGAAGATCTAGTTTTTTCAGCAGTCTTAGACTGTCTTTTACACATAAGAAAGTACTACATGATGAACCCTTGCCTAGTGTGCAAGACCCGGGCTCAACCTCAGCACTACAGAAACAAAGAAATCCACACAAGTATCACCCAAGGAAGCTTGTCTCTGTGCAGGTCCTGCTTGCCTTTTACAAGAGACACACATGATGCTACATGATTTGTCATCAATCTCCAAAGATCTACTCCAGACCTTAAATCAATGACTTTTAAACTTTGAAAAGAATATACATGGGTAGCTATATTGAATTGGTTTTGGTTTTGGTTTTTTGAGACAGGGTTTCTTGGCCATCCTGGAACTCTCAAATTCACAGAAATCCAGTTGCCTCTGCCTGTCAAATGCTGGGATTAGAGGTGTCCACCACTGCACACATTGTCACATATTTTAAATAATCCACATATTTTAAATACCAATTCTTCATTAATCTCTCCTATCTCTTTCCCTCTTTCTTTCTTTCTTTCTTTCTTTCTTTCTTTCTTTCTTTCTTTCTTCTTTCTTTCTTTTCTTCCTTCCTTCCTTCCTTTCTTCTTTCTTTCTTTCTTTCTTTCTTTCTTTCTTTCTTTCTTTCTTTCTTTTTTTGCCATTTCACCATCTTACCTGCATATTGTTGTACAGTCATCTATCTTCTACGTTGCCATGGCACAGACCATGAGAAACTTAAATACCTAGCTTACACATCACTAACTGTGAACTCTTTCTTAGCCTCATCTCTCTAGAAGTGAGGCATTTTGTCTCTTTTGCGGCATTTCCCTCTTACCTTCATATGGTTGTATGTTCATCTATCCTGTAAATTGCCACGGCACAGCCATGAAGAACTTAGGTCTGTATGTCTCTTCTTCCCCTGTGATAGTGCCTGTCCCACAGAAATATCTCTGATACATTTACAAAATGAGTGCATGCAAGAGGGAAGATGTGGTAAAGCCCTCAGGGAAAACACAAGCGGGGGTCATGAGATAAACTCGTTTGGGAGAATAGCTGCAACTAGAATTCCAGAGACAAGTGCATAGAAGCAAAAAGGATGTACAGGCAAGGCCATTATTCATGATACCAGCAAGCCTCCTCAGTAGTTAGGGGCTCACTAAGCTGTTCAGGCTGGCCTTAAACTCCTTGACTCCCATAATCCTTCTGTTTAGCCTCCCAGTGCAAGGACCATAGTCATACACCATTCTGCCTGGCCCCACATGTTCTTCGTTCTCTGAAACTAATGATTGCCTTTTTATAGGAATCTGTAAAAATGCAGCTCATTGCATATTTGGCTTAAGTTTTATCTCAGTATTTCCTTTACTGGCTTCTTTTTATGTCTATCTAGTCTAAGTGTCTATTTACTTATTCTTGTAGGGTGACTTTTTTTTTTTTTTTTCCTTTTCTGTATTGGGAGTGAATTCCACTGTGTTGTCCATATGGGAATCAAGCTGTCACATGACTATCCTGGTCTCACATGATAATCCTGCCCCCATGCAACCCAGTAGCTGGGACTATAGGCCTGTGCAGGCTACTCACTGCATTCTTTTGTTTAACCACATGCTTTCTAAGGATGACTCAGGTCTAGACCCCTAGTCATTTAAACATCTTGTTAGTAGTCATCAGTCTATGTGAGTAGTAGGCCTTGATACTATAACTCTTGTCTGGTGTTTTCCTGTCTAAACCTCCCAAACTAGGTATTTCTCTGAATTTACTTATACAGTTTATTTTTCACTTCTCCATGTCTCCATTTTCTTTTTCTTTTTAAAAGCAAGATAATGTTTGTACTTATCCCAGAGAGTCAACTGTGAGGGTTTTGTAAGAGGCTATGGCAGCCTCTTAGCATAGACTCTGGCACAAATTAGAGACATAATAAATAGTTAGTAAATAATGGATCATATCCCAGCTTATCCAAGCTCAAAATATTGGTGTGACATAGTGCTTGCCCTTCTCATCCTCGACCAGCGAGCACTGCTGCTTTCACAAGTCAGACGTTCAGGTTAACACATCTGGAGTGGTCGTGTCTGCCCTGCTTCGTTGGTTTTTCAGTAGGATATACTATAAACCAACATTAGTGATCATTATTACATTCAGTACCTCATTAATCTAGAATAGAATTATAACGACATTCCGATGATTAGTCTTCATTTTTAGATAAAGAAATAGAGCCTTTAAAAGCTGACTTAATTGATTTAGAAGAGAGCTCAGGTTTAGATCTTACATTAGGTCTTTGGGCTGTTACCCCTGTTCCTAATCACTACAAAATCCCATATTCTGCCTCTACTTTCCTGTTTTTACACACACACACACACACACACACACACACAGTCAGAAAATGAGATTATTCACATGTGAAACACTTAGGATACTCATATTTAAGGTTTTAATTTAACTTGGCCAATCGGACAATGAGGAACCAGGAAAATGAGCAGAAACTTGGGTCTTACTCCAAACCAGTGTATATCTTGTTATACAATGGAACCCTGCAGGTTTCTCTTGATTGTTCTGGCTATCAGGAATTCTCCACTAAATTACTAATGTAAATATTGCTAATTTCTGTTTGATATTAAATATAAACTGCATTGTATGGATATTTTACTTTTTGGTCTCTCTCTCTCTCTCTCTCTCTCTCTCTCTCTCTCTCTCTCTCTCTCTCTCTCTCTCTCTCTCTCTCTCTCTCTCTCTCTCTCTCTCATTTTTGAAACTGTCTCACTATGTAGGCCTGGCTGGCTTGGAGTTTGCAGGCAAACCAGGTCCTGGGTACAGGCCAGGTCCAGTGTACAAGCCAATAATTTCTAAGCTTCCTACTTTAAGAAACCAGATCCAATCACTTTGCACCCTACACAGAAGACAAAGGCCCTGCCCAGTGGGCTGAAATGACTACCATATTAAACCAGACAGTCAACCCACAGGTTCTTCAAACCCGAACATAGGAACAGAAAGTAGGTAAGATTGTAAAGGAGAAATGGATGAAGAAGATTCTTAAACTTAGAACGGAAATTATCTCACTTAAAGAGTTGGATCTGAGAAAGGAGAAAATGAAGCTAAGTGGAAGAACAAAGGAAAACCTGTTAAGGGGCAGGGCTGTAAGAGTAAACCATTTGGTTTGTCTATACAGTTGCTACTCTGGCCTTCGTTAGAATTGTACAGAAGAGAAAATGAAAGTGAAGAGCAACGCGAAGGAGGAATCTGGTTCCACTCTGCACGGTATAGGATCTTCCCGCCTTCCTCCAATCCTCCTCTAACACAGACCAGAACCAAAGCGAGCTTGTGCTTCTGCACAGTCCACGTGGGCACACTGTCCCCGCCCCGGCATCAGGAGGACTTCCGCGTCCTCCCTGCCCCGCCCCCTCGCGGTTCTGCGCACGCGCGGGAGCCATATTCGCCGCGGATGCTTGGCTGCCCGGGTTGGTTCTTCTCCAGCTGAGTAAAGCGGCGCTGATCTGCACCCTCACTGTCGTTCTCCGGTGAGGCTCAGTCCTTTAGGGACCGCGGAAGCGAGGTGTCTGTCTCCCTGGCGGGGGCCGTCTGCGTGGAGTCCACGGCCCAGGCCCGCGGCCGCCACCGAGGAGCCGTGGGCACGATGACTTTGCACCCGCCTCCTCGGTGACCGGCCTGCCAGGGACTGGCCCCCGCCGGCTGCCATCGGGTATCCCCGCGCGGCCTTGACGGCCGGCCGGGGCTCTGAGACCCACCGGGCCGGTGCGAGGGGTGGGGGCGGCTCGCGGCCCAGCGAGTCAATTCGGGAAAGTGGAGCGGCGGGGAAAGTCCAAAGCCTGTGGCGCCGGCGGCTCCAGGCGTGGAAGTAGCTGTGTTCACAGGCGAATCCGAAACCAGCCGTGGCCTGGCTGCTGTGCTCAGAGCCACCTTTCTGTTTCTCCTACGTGTTGGAACCGACTCCCGGCAGGCTAGCTCTCCCTTAGGCCTGGCGACTTTTCTAAAATGTCAGTTCCTGAGGTCCTTGCGTCCAGCGCTTCGATGGAGCGGTCTTGAGTAAGATAAAGTTGTTTCCACCTGGGCGCGCAGACCCTTCAAATGTCTGTTTAGCTTTCCAGCCACGATGCCTTCCTTATATCCCATGATTTGACAACATAGGAATTGAACTCTGCCATTTTTCTACTAAGGCAGAAGCAGCTCCCATTACTGTCTTTCGAAGAAACGGAAATGTGGACCAGGTTTACCACCCTGCACCCCCAAATTTAGGACCGTATGAGACAAAACAATTTGTCTCTTATCTGTTGAATTATCCACTTTATTTCTCAGCCTGCTCTATTTGGAACACCCTTCCCTTCACCCCTTTCCAGTTCTTCCCGTTCCACTTGAGGCTTTTCGACTTATTTTTGCCTCTCCCATCTCTAATTTACTCTCATTATCTGTATTGGTTTCCTAAAAACGTATTTGCTGGTCATCCTGCTTTTCCTCCCCACCCTCAATGCCTCTTCCATGTTGCTTTATCATATATATCTGTCACATCTGGCTGCTAGATTCTGAGCTCTTCAGAATGCACTGGTTTACCTTTATTGTGGTGTCCCAACATCTGTATAGTTCCCAGTGGTGGTGCAGTTAGTGTTAGCTGAGTTATGGTGTGGATCAAACGGTATAATCAGTAGAAGACACTTCTTAAAAGTGTGGGGGTTTTTTTGTTTTTAATTTTAATGATCGTGTTTTCTTTTCACAGGAATCACATAAAGTTCAGAAGCCATGGTGAGTTCATGACACGTTTCCTTTAACTTTTGCCTGGTGAACATTACATTACAGCTTGTTTGAAGATAAGAACCTGACGTGAAAAAAGTGAAACAGAAGGGGTAGAGGGAGTTGAATGGGGTCTTCCTTCTTCCCACTGAACTCAGCACCAGGATGTCATTGTATATGATGCATGGGCTTCCGGAAGTTGGCTTACTTTCAGTGAGCAGGCATCTCTCTGTTTTTCTTTTGCAGTCTCGAAGATATGACTCCAGAACCACAATATTTTCTCCAGAAGGTAAATGAGAAAATTTTAACCTGCTCCAAAAAAAGTTGGGGTGTTTTGTTGTCATTGTTGCTTTAAGTAGTATATTTTCAGTGTTGGGAGTTTAGTGTGGTGTTTAGCTACACACATTTTGGAGATAACTTCTCAGCAGGTTGATTACATCATGCGTTGTCGGTGAGTAAATGCAGGGCTGTTGATGTGAACCTGACCTGTGTCACCGCTGATTTCTCCCGGATCAGCTGTGCAGGAACGCAGAGGAACTGTGGTGTCTCACTGTCTTGTAGGTCGCTTATACCAAGTGGAATATGCCATGGAAGCTATCGGACATGCAGGCACCTGTTTGGGAATTTTAGCCAACGATGGAGTTTTGCTTGCAGCAGAGAGGCGTAACATCCACAAGCTTCTTGATGAAGTCTTTTTTTCTGAGAAAATTTATAAACTTAATGAGTAAGTGAGATGATGGGGAAGAGTTTGAACTATTGCACTTGTCGACGTCAGTGGGATTTGCATATTTCGGGAGGGATCTTCTATGTGTTTTATTATTTTTCTTGTAAAAATTTGTGTATTTGCTTTGTTTCGCTTCCAATCTCCTTGGAGTCCATTATGTCGCAGTATGTTCATTCTGTGTATATTCACTTGAAATGCAAAGCTAAACACTGCTGCAAAATAGCATGGTGCAGTGATAAAAAGTGTATATGTACTTTCTGTTCACACAGATTTGGTTTCAAATCTAAAGTCCATCAATACAAGGTGTGGTGCTATACCTGTTATCTAACTTCTTGAAGACCAGAGTGGTTATGGAAATTTAATGAAACAAAATAGTGAAATAAACTAACACAGTGCCTAGTGTAAAGCAGACCTTCAGTGTGCTGTTTAGAATGACATGCAGGAATTCTGTACAGCTATACTGACTCTTTACCAAAGAACAAGGCTCGTGGAGATCTGACACACTTCAGCCAGGGTAGAGTCTGATTTCTGTTCAGTTTGAGTACTTGGAACTGGCTGTGGAACTTCTGGGTGCTGTATGGAGACTTTGCCATCAGTGGTAGGCCTGCTGAAGACTTGTCACTGTCACGGGAGCCTAGTTAATTATTTGTTTATGTATTACAGTTTTGGACGTGTTCATCAAGCATACCGACCACTCTCACAACCTATCCCTGCCTTCCCATCCCCCATCCATCTCCCCACAAACCTTACATTATGTCTGTCTGTTTTGATTCACTGACATTACCAGGGCCATCTGTGTGACCGTGGTTTGAGAGCTATCTATTGGAGTCTGGTAGGTTCCCGAATGTGTACATAACCAAGGACAGTGAGTCTTTCCCAGAATCTATCAGTAACCAATAGGTCCTATATAAGGGGTAGGATCCTATGAGCTACCTTTGGCTAATTATTGACAGGGCTGGTCTTGTCCGTGTCCAAATCAGTTGTGAATTTGTGATTTCAGTACTCAGATGTAGAGAATGTGCTTTGCAGCCCTTACTCTGTCTCCTCTCTGAAGTACTTGACAGCCCCTTTCCCACAATGTTCACAGACCTTAGAGAGGGAGTGGTTGGCCTAAGTGACTTAGGGCTGTCCCACACTGTCATTTAGTTCCTGTGTCATGGCAGCTATGAGTCTGCACTTACAGCATTCATTGGAAGTTGAGGCTTCTCTGATTAAAGCTGGGATCCACTTTTGTCTTTGAGTACAAGTGTAGGTATTTAGAAGGCAGTTGGGTTCTGTGTTAATTAGCCCTCAGAAGTGCACTCCCTGCATGGGCCTAGTACCTCTCATGGTACAATCACGTGACATAGTATCTTCCTCCAGTCACATTAGTCTCTACTCAGCAACGTTTGAGCTTGTTTAGGCATAGTCAAAGCGATGTCTAGACTGTAGAGAGCCAGGGAAGGCTTTGGGGAAACAGGCAAAAATGGGGTGCATGCCTAGGTTGAACTTCCCACCCTCGTGTCCCCCCCAGCCCCACACCTGTCAGGCCAGGCATGGAGAGTTAGACCCTAATGTGTGGGAGTGGTTTGGCTTCTTTACTAGGTGTTTCTTCTCTTGCTGTTTCCAGAGAGCAATAATAAATATGTCTATTGAATAGTTCAGGCTGCAGTTGTTTATCATTTGTGCTGAATGACACTAGGTAAACGTCTCCTGAGAAGATCCATTTTTATAGCCTTTTCCTCAGAGTAGTCCCTGTGAAGCAAAGCTGTTGAGTCCCTAATAGACCTAGGTGCTTTATAACACTTAGAAATACCCTGGCAAGCATCTTCCCTGCTTACTGTGGCTTTGTTTCCCTTCTAGGGACATGGCTTGCAGTGTGGCAGGCATAACATCTGATGCTAATGTTCTGACGAATGAACTAAGGCTCATTGCTCAAAGGTAAGGATGGAAACATCCTAACACTCAGCACGTCCACAAAGAAAGCTTTTTCTTTTTGTAAAATTTAAAGTCATTTTAAAAATCGATTACTTGAAAACTGTATTCCTCCTAATCAAAGTTATAACATACTGTGTGCACATAAGAATATTGGGATGGTGGATGTTTTTGCCCTCTCCTTTCTTTTCCAATTACAAGTGACTGCTACACTTTACCCCATTTTACTTATATATATTTTTCTCTTCAGAGAGCATCTTCCTGCATTGTATATATTTTAGAGAAGCTTGTTTAATATGTCGATCTCTTTACCCTAGGTATTTATTACAGTATCAGGAGCCAATTCCCTGTGAGCAGCTGGTTACAGCACTGTGTGATATCAAACAGGCGTATACACAGTTTGGAGGTACTGAGTTGTTTTGGAAATACTCTAAAAACTGAAAACATTTTATGAAGAATAAATTTTTTGCTTTTTTTTTTCTACGTTAAGGTTTACTGAGGTTATTTTGTTTTTGTCAGATTTCTTTTGGTTTTAGATTTTTAAAACTATTTACTTACTGGTTTGTTTGTTTGTTTGTTTGTTTGTTTTGAGACAGGGTTTCTCAGTGTAGACCTGGCTGTCCTGGAACTTGCTTTGTAAACCAGGCTGACCTCGACCTCATAGAGATCTGCCTCTGTGTCCCTGGTGCTGGGCCTATAGGCATGTGACACCAACACCTGACTTTAAACACATTTTTAAAAATATTTTTGTTCTTTGAGAATTTCCTACAATGAATTTTGATAATATTCACCCACCATTTCCTTCCATATTTATCTCCCACCTCTCAGCCCACTCAGCTTTTTGTTCTTCCCTTCCCCTTCCCCCCTGTAACTCCTTCAGTTAGATTGTGTGGGACCTGCACTAGAGCACTGTCACACTACTAAGGGTCACACCCATAAAAAGCCTGACTTCCTCTCCCAGCAGCCACCAGTTGTTAGACACTCCTCAGCTGTAGGAGGGACATGATGGGCCCTCCCCTTTGGGCTGAAAGTTTGTCTGCTGCTGTTCTTGTAGATGTTGTCACAGCTGCTGTGAGCTCATGGCTGCTCAGTTGTATTTGAAGAAGACTTTTCCTGTCATCCAGCACCTCTGGCTCTACAGTCTCTCTGTCCCTTCTTCCATGATCCCCGGGTGTTGGAGGACTGACTGATCTGGATGTCCCATTTAGGGCTGAGCACCCTGAAGTCTCTTATCCCCCACACTTTGTGACACTCACAGTTTAGCCTGAGCTCCTCTGGCGCTCACTGCAGTCCCACCACAGCCTCATGCATACTAGGTGCAGACAGTGCCTGCTTCATGAACAAGTCTGTTTCCACGTGTCAGTTGGCAGTTTCATCAACAGATACTTCAAGCCCAAAGTAACATTTTCAAGTCTGGAAACAGATTATTTTTACATATTAATGAAATTCAGCACTGGCCTTCTGTGTCCTCATGTCCACCCCAGCCTGAGCCCAGCTCCTAGAAACAGAATTGGAATCTGTGACTGAGCTTATCTGTGGTGGCCAGAATACAAACCAGTTATGCACGCTTCACTTCTCAGAGGCTTGGGACACGTCCACTGACAGCTCTAAATTGAGATTGTTGGGTTTCAAATTGAAATTGTTGATTCCTTTTCTTTGTTAAAGGCAAACGTCCCTTTGGTGTGTCTTTGCTGTATATTGGCTGGGATAAGCACTATGGCTTCCAGCTCTATCAGAGTGACCCGAGTGGGAACTACGGGGGATGGAAAGCCACGTGCATTGGAAACAACAGTGCTGTGAGTATTTTCCTAACACTGTGAAATGTGGGGAAAGGCTGAGGACAGTAAGGTTGAAATAGCGATATGCGTGTAGATTATCTACCATAACAACTCAGTGTGAAAGGAATGCCTGTTTCTAGTGCTGTATCTTGGTAGTTTGTTGATGCTATCTGTAGCTAAGGGCTATCTTTTCATTATAAGTTGTGGAACTCTTAAGGACAAGTCTCTTGAGGCTGAGGCCACAGTTATAGTCTCCTTGCCTCTTCCCTGCCACGTTAATGCCACCGGCCTGCTGTCATCAGTGTTGTGCTGCTGCATTGTCTGTGAATCCAGGCGTCAGAGCTTCTAACCGACCTGTGCTCGCCCCAGGATGAGCAGATTGGAAGGAAACTCTCTCTGTTGATGTTTTGTTTTTCAGGCAGCTGTGTCAATGTTGAAACAAGACTACAAAGAAGGAGAAATGACTCTGAAGTCAGCGCTTGCTCTGGCTGTCAAGGTGCTAAATAAGACAATGGATGTTAGTAAACTGTCAGCTGAAAAAGGTAATCCTTGTCCTCCTGCTTTGTCTTAACTGGGGAATTTATTGTGTAGCCCCAGCCTTAGGGTTCATTGAAGCTGCCGCTTAGGGGACACTAAGGACTTGGTGTCTTGACTAAGATGAGCCTTGATGAACTGTAAAGCTACATTTCTACACCATAGGGCAGGCTTAAGGACTGGAGCCTGAATGTAACTCCTGGTTTGGAGATCCCGTGTCAGTGGCTGGCCTTGAACTCAGACTAGCATTGTTCTTCCCTGCCTGTGCCTCCCAGATCCTGGGGCCCCAGGTGTGCACCACCATGCCTGATGGAAACTGTTTTTTAGCTTATTGTTTTCAAAAGAAGTTAGAAAAGTCCATAACGGAAGTGTTGCTTTGTTTAGGACTCTGTCTTGTTATTCTGGTTGGCTTGTCTGGGTCAGTTAGAACAACTGCCGACCAGACTTCAGGGTGACATAAATGCTTGCTAAGAAAGTTGATGGGTGAAGAAAAGATCCTTAGGTAAAAATCAGGGTATCACAAAATCGAAAGTGTTCCCATAAAAATGTGGGTACATCATAAAGTACATGGGTGAGCAAGACTCAGGTAAAGAGACCAGAGTAAGCCATGGTGACATCTGCTGAGTCCTGCCTCTGATACAAATGTATGTTTGTGTTGTAGTGGAAATTGCCACACTAACACGAGAGAGTGGAAAGACGGTGATCAGAGTCCTCAAGCAAAAGGAAGTGGAACAGTTAATCAAAAAACATGAAGAGGAAGAAGCTAAAGCTGAGCGGGAGAAGAAAGAAAAAGAACAGAGAGAAAAGGATAAATAGACAGAATCATGGATTTTATAACTCCTTAGAGGCACCGATTCACTTAGGAGCTGTCCTGGCCTTCCAGCCCGGAAGTGTTTTCTTGTAATTTTTTCCTTACCTTGGCCATCGGGGAAATAGGACATTACATACTGAATTGGGTCCATGTCTGTCCAGTTGGACACTTTATTGTAATGATGGACATCTTTATAAACATCTTAATCTGAACACATAATTTTTGGAATAAAACTTGGAAAGATTGGTTATGGTGAAGGGATACTTTCTCTGTGACAATAATTGTTGAGAAGATACCACAGCTGGAGCTGGAGAGATGGCTCAGCAATGAAAAGTGCACTGCTCTTGCCTGAGTTCAGTTCCCAGTACCCATATCGGGTGGGTCTCCTAGGACATGCAATGCCACTGGCACCTGTGGTTGTATGCACATACCCACCCAGACATTCATAATTAATAGGAGTGAACAAAGGTACCAGGCTTGCTAGGGTGACCATTGCTGCCTTTTTGTGAGGTGTGTATGCTGTGGCTTAACTTGAAATACCCTGATTTCACAAAAGTGGGCGGATTGTCTGCCATCTCCAGGATTGGTTTGCTACTAAACAGACTGAGCTTGGCTCGTGTGTGTGTGTGTGTGTGTGTGTGTGTGTGTGTGTGTGTGTGTGTGTGTGAATGTGTGTGTGAATGCTGAGTCCTAGACTTCGGCTCCCACAGTCAGGAGCCATAGCTTCATAGAAGATCATATTGGAGGAGTTACAACCTGAGGGGAGAGGGTAGCACACTGAAGGGCAGCTCTAGCAAGGCTGAAGAGAACCCTGGTGCTCAACCTGTCCACTTGTACTCAGCCTGTCCACTTGGGGTTCTAGGACTTGAGAAGTAATGGAGTGCAGTTGTTAGAATGTGGTTTGTGGACCACCATCAGCTGCTGCAGGAAAAGAAACCGGGCGTCATATCCCAGACCTACAGTCTCTGCTGTTGAAGCCCAGTCTTACTCTGTTGTTCATGAGCTGACTTCCATCTCCACCCCAGGGAACTAGACAGAGTTGTGGGCATAAAGATGCATCTCCACCCTGTATAACAAGCTGTAGATTGGGATTCTTACACATGCTGAAATTTGAGAGGTAAGTTCTACACACCAGAATCTCATGACAGCTTTTCAAACTTGGACATGAAGCTAGGCTCCATACCCATTAGCTCAGTATTTGGCAGGGCACCCAGAGACAGTGGCATGGCCTTTTAAAAAATGGATTATTCCATGATAGAGGAGTAAGAGCCAATTTCCTTAGCTGATGTCTGTCAGATAAAGGATCCCATTCCCCCCGCTCCTCCAGAGAAACCTAGTTCTTTGAGCTGCCTGATGAACCCCCAGGTTGTCTTAGTGACTTCTCTGAAATATTTGCTGTGTTGTTTATGTAGTTTATTTTTACTTTTGAGCCTTTTAGCAAAAATAAATACAGTGTATTATCTGTTCATACCTGTTTTATGCATGTTTCTACTTAAAAGATACCCTTTGTTGCTTGTTTTGTTTTTTAAGAGCTTTTCTGTATAGCCCAGGCTAGCCTGGAGCTTACAATCCCACTTCAGTTTCAGTCCTGAGATAACAGCAGGTGTGTGCACTATTACACAGTTGTAAAAGCTCCAACCAACAGCATTATGGGTACATTTTTTTCTCAAAGCACATTTTAGCTTTCCTATGCTTAGGAATGGGGATGAGCAAGCGCTATGCCCGACGATCATTTTTAACCAAAAATCAGCAACAGCACTTATGCATGAAACAAGATGCAAGCGCGGTGGTATGCTCAGTATGAGAGCTGGCTCAAGACGGTCGAGGGTCACCTTGCCAGCCCTTACCTAGGAAGGCATGCCTCAGAACTCAAAACATGCAAACAGCGGTGAAAGCACTGTCTCGGGTTTCTATTTTGATAATAAAATAACAACCAAAAAGCAGTCAATCACTGAAGGAAATCAGTGCAGGAACTTGGAGGCAGGAGCTGATGATGCAGAGGCCATGGAGGAGTGCTGCTTACAGGCTTGTTCCCCGTGGTTTTCTCAGCTTGATTCTCTTACAGATCCCAGGACTACCAGTCCACGGTACCACCACCCATAATAGGCTGGTCCCTCCCATGTCAACCACTAAGAAAATGTCCAATAGGCTTCCTACAGCCTGATTTTATGTTAGCATTTTCTCTATTGGGGGTTCCCCCTTTCAAATGATTATCTTGTGTCAAGTTGACATAAAACTAGCCATCACACATTTGAGTAACAATTCTGGAATCACAAGTTCATATTTGTGAGTAGACAAGCTCCTGAATCTTACTAGGACTGACTACATCCTTAAATGATCCTGTGTCACTCTTGTTACATTTGATAATAAAGTGGGTAGAGAAGTGAATCCATTCATTGCCTTGGCAGTATCTCCAGCTTGTGCCCAGAGTCTAACTGGTTACTCCTGTAGGGGTCAGGACTGGTCTGGACTGAGACACCGTGAGCTCTCACTTGAACTTCAGTGGTCCTGGACTGATTTTCTTTCACCATAGTCAACCGCCTCTGTAAAGTCCAGTTCTTCACAGTAGCCTAGGAAAGCACCCTATACTCTGGCCCCTCTGCTGCCTCTTCTGCCTGTGCTGCCTCTCCACATTCATCTAAACGATCTTCTGGCCATCCTTGCACCCATCAAACCTCATCTCTTGTTCATATACTTACCAGTTTCTCTGCCTTGGGAATGCCCTTCTCCTGGGTATCTGTCTCTGTTTTGACTGAATGTCTCTCATTTGACTCCTACAGAAAAACAATCTGCTGTGTGCTCTCTAAGCCCCTTGCCCTGCTGATTTTCTCCACAACACTCTTCACTGGCTGTCATATTTGTTGTCCATCTCCTGGAATATGTTCCAGAGAAAGGACTTTGTTTTCTTTCAGTAGCCGTAACCTAGTTCCAGTACAGGAACTGACATGCTCAAGGTAACATGGATCAATAGTGCGTCTTCTTGATATGCTGTGCAAAATTCTGAAAACCCTGTTCCATTCAGGTTAGTAGAACTAGTAGGTTTTCCATGTCCTACCATCCCTTTCACACCCCAAAGCAAGAACACCTCAGAGACTAGCAGATAAGAACCCCAGGGACCTCACTACCACACTAGAATCTAGTCTTTAGAGTCTTGGCAGGACAATGGATGGCTTTCAGCATGCTTTCTTTCTGACCTTTACACTGGAGGTTAAAGGTTGTGGGGGTAGCAGAGGCTACCCTGTAATAGTCAGTTGCTGTTTCCCGCTTTGGGATCAGCCAACCTAGAATCTCACCCAACCCTTTTTCAGCTGCTCTGTGGCATATTTTTATCCCGGTTGCAGGGCTTTCTGGTTCTAGGATGCTGTCTGATGCATCCCAATTGTAGCCTTAACTGCCCTTATCCTAACAGATGCCCTTCACCAATAGCAACCATGGAATTCTCTCATCTGGGCAGAACTGGATGGTTCTCACAGGGCACCCCCTCCTCTGCAACCTCTGACAGAAACAATTAAGAACCCAAAGAGAACTCTGGTTTAAATTTCTGAGTCGAAAGTTTTTATTTCACTTTAGAGAGCTTCAGATCATGCTTTTAAAAATAGCAGTGTGGTGGCAAATTGTGTGCCTCTGTGTATGATTTCATCCGGTGTTTTTCTTAATCAGAAATAAGTCTCTGCAATCTCTACAGTCTAGCACTTTGAAAGTTCCAAAGCATTTGTTTTAGCAGGAGAGAGAGAGAGAGAGAGAGAGAGAGAGAGAGAGAGAGAGAGAGAGAGAGAGAGAGAGAGAATGAATTTGATAGAAAAATCCCCTTGGTCTGGAGAGATGATGTCTGAGTGGTTAAGACCAATTGTTGCTCTTGCCGAGGACCCAGGTTCTGTTCCCAGCACCCACATGGGTGGCTTATAGCCCATCGTCCCACAATATCTGACCCCTAGTTTCTGTGGCCACAGCACACAAGTGGTTCACATACATACATTCAGGCACATATCCACATAAAATATAAATATTAAAAGAAAAATCTCACACTAGGGAAAAAGTTATTAGACATGTACATTTCTAGTTAACTTTGGGTAATGGGGCATATATGGATGAATAATAGGCCCTCAGTTCTTAGTCTTCAGTCTCAGGAACACACACACACACACACACACACACACACTCCTAAATCTAGATTCTACATATGAGAGAAAACGAATGTGTTCTGAGTCTGGTTTAATTTGTTTAACCTAATACTCTCCATCCATTTTTCTGAATATGTCATGATTTTCTTTATGGCTGAAAAAGTCTATTGTGCATATGAAACATATTTTCCTTATGGACGTATGTAAGGCCTGATGGATTTGCATGCCATGCTTGTGCAGACAGGGCTGTGCTAATTTTCTATTATGTCAATTTTAGGATATCTGCTGTTGGAGTGGACACCATTTGCATGTTCTTTTAAGGATAGTCCTTTGTCATCTGTGTTACAAGTATTTTCCTATTTTAGTTTTTGCATTTTAATTTTTTTTTTTTTTTTTACAGTTCCACATGAGATGCTTATTGTAGGGAAGGGGCAAAAGGCGGTGACAAAGACAAAGGGGGAAAGAGGCATTTTAATTTTTTAATTAAATTATTTTATTTATATTCCAAATGTTGCTACCTTCCTGGTTCCCCCTCCCAGAGTTCTTCACCACAAGCCTCTCCCCTTTGCTTCTGAGAAGGTGCTTACCCATCCCCCGTCCCACATTTCCCTTACCTGGGGCATCAAGTCTCTATAGGATTAGGTGCACCCTCTTCCACAGAGGCCAGACAAGGCAGTCCTTTGCTACACATGTGCCGGGGGCACAGACCAGCCCACGTATGCTCTTTGGTTGGTGGCTTACTCTCTGGGAGCTCCAGGGATTCCTGGTTAGTCGATACCGTTGGTCTTCCTATGGGGTTGCCATCACCTTCAGCTCCTTCAGTCTTTCCCCTAACTCTTCTATAGGGGTCCCCAACCTCAGTCCAATGATTGGCTGTGAGTATCTGCATCTGTCTCAATCAGCTGCTGGTAAAGTCTCTCAGAGGACAGCCATGCTGGGCTCCTGTCTGCAGGCACAACATGGATCAGTAATAGTGTCAGGGTTTGGTGCTCACCGATGGGATGGATCCCATGTTGGGCTAGTCACTGGGTGGCCTTTCCTTCAGTCTCTGCTCCATTTTTGTCCCTGCATTTCCTTTAGACAGAAACAATTCTGGGTCAAAATTTTTGAAGGTAAGTGGATTGCCTCTGTGCGTCCTGTCTATCTACGGGTGGTGGTCTCTTCAGGTTCCATCTCCCCACAGTTGGGCATTTCCACTAAGGTCATCCACACTGAGTCCTGGGAGCCTCTCACATCCAAGGCCTCCTACCCTCTACAGCTACGTATTTCCACTTATTCTCTTGGCCCTCTGGGCTTCTTTCCTGTCTCTCTCCCCCATACCTGATCCTGCCCCCCTTTTCCCTTTTCCACCCAGATCCATCCCTCCCTCTGCCTCCTGTGACTATTTTGTTCCCCCTTCTAAGTGGGATTGAAGCATCCTCACTTGGGCCTTCCTTCTTGTTAAACTTCATATGGTCTGTGAGTTGTATCATGGGAAATAGCCTCAAACACATTGGCACAAGGGAAAATTTTCTGAACAGAACACCAATGGCCCAGGCTCTAAGATCAACAATTGACAAATGGAATCTCATGAAACTGAAAAGCTTCTGTAAGGCAAAGGACACTGTCAATAGGACAAAATGACAACCTACAGATTGGGAAAAGATCTTCACTAACCCTACAACCAATAGAGAGGGCTAATATCCAAAATATATAAAGAACTCAAGAAGTTAGATTCCAAAAAACCAAATAATCCAATTTTAAAATGGGGTATACAGCTAAACAGAATTCTCAGCAGAGGTCTTGAATGGCTGAGAAGCACTTAAAGAAATGTTCAACATCCTTAGTCATCAGGGAAATGCAAATCAAAATAACCCTGAGATTCCATTTAACACCAATCAGAATCTAAGATCAAAAACTCAAGTGACAGCACATGCTGGTGAGGATGTGGAGAAAGGGGAATCCTCCTCCATTGTTGGTGAGACTGCAAACTGGTACAACCACTGTGGAAATCAATCTGGTAGTTCCTCAGAAAACTGGAAATAGTTCTTCCTGAAGACCCAGCTATACCACTCCTGGGCATATACCCAAAAGATGCTCTACCATACCACAAGGACACGTGCTCCACTATGTTCATACCAGCATTATTCATAATAGCCAGAAGCTAGAAAGAACCCAGATGTCCCCCAACTAAAGAATGGATACAGAAATTGTGGTTCGTTTACACAATGGAATATTATTCAGCTATTAAAAATGAGGACAACATGAATTTTGCAGGCAAATGGATGGAACTAGAAATATCCTGAGCAAGGTAACCCAAACTCAAAAGGGTATGCATGGTATCCACTGATAAGTGGATATTAGCCAAAAAGTACAGAATACCCATGATACAACTCACAGATCACATTTTAATTTTATATGCTAATGTACTGAATGGTTTATGTTTGCTTGTGTAAGCATAGCTGTCAATCATTCAAAAAATTTAAAAAAAAAATATTTTTTTGGTGACTTGGGAGATGGCTCAGTGGTTAAGAGTATTGGCTGCTCTTCCAGAGGACCTGGGTTCAATTCCCAGCATCTACAGCGTCTGACAGATGGCAGATCACAGCTGTCTCTAACTTCAGTTTTAGGGGATTCAACACCCTCATACAGACATGAAGGCAAAATACCAATGTTCATGAAATAGAAATAATTTAAAAATTGTCTTTTGACAGTTTCATATATGTTATCTTAGGGTTTCTATTGTTGTGCTGAAATTCATGACAAAAAAAAAGCAAGCTGGAGAGGAAAGGGTTTATTTGGCTTACACTTCCACATTCCTGTTCATCATCAAAGGAAGTCAGGGAAGAAGTTGATAAAATTAGCCAGTGCATGTGTATGTAATGAATTTTACTCCGTTTGACTCCATCGCCCTCTTTCCTCACGTTATCTAAGAAGTCCTAAGAAGTTCTCTTTCTACTTTCATGTGTCTTTGTGTGACTGACCACTTGGTTTGTGGTGGTTTGAATGAGAATGCCCCCAGGCCCCACATCGGCTCATACGTTTGAATACTTGATCCTCAATTGGTGGACTGTTTGGGAAGGCTTAGGAGGTGTGGACTTGTTGGGAGAGGTGTGTCAATGGGGGTGGGCTTCAAGGTTTAATAGAGTTGCCCCATTGCTAATGTGTTCTCTACACATGCCTCATGTTTGCAGAGCAAGACATGGGCACTCAGCTGTTTCTGCCACCATGTGTTTGCTCTGCCATGGACTCTAACCCTCTGAAACTATAAGCCTCAAATTGAACACTTCTTAAGCTGCTTTAGTCATAGTGTCTTCACAGCAACAGATTAGTAACTATGACAGAAGCTGCTACTAGGGACTGGGCTATTGCTTCACAGCCTGACCGTTCTGGCTTTTTGGAGGAGCATGGAAGATGTTGGGACTTTGGACTAGGAAAGCAGCTCAGTGTTGTAAGTGGAGCTCAATGAGTCATTCTAACAGGAGCTTGGAAGATAGTGTTGCTGAGAGCAATGTGGACTGTGGAGGCCCAGCTCAAGAGACGTTCCAGAGGGGAACAGTTTTTTAGCAATTGGGCTAGAATTCATTCTTGTGCTATTTTAACAAAGAATGTGGGTAGTTGTGGCCCTCACCCTAAGAATCTGCCTGAGGCAGATTGAAAGTGATAGACTAATTTCTTCAGCTGAGGAATCTTCAAGACAGCCTAATATTGACTCTGTTGTGTGGTTATTAGATCACTCTTATACAGGTCTACAATGAAAGAGAGCAAGTGGGGCAAAAATAAATACACAATGTGCAGTTTGATGATAAAGAACACTAGGAAAACTCTATTGGAGTCAAGGCTTATGCTGACAAAGATAAGGAGCTCAAGGAGAGCCCCTGATCCACAGTGGACTAAGGGTGGGGTGTCCTCAGGGCAAGACCCCACCCAGCTAAGCCTCCAACTCATGAAAGGTGTAAGGAATTCCCAGCTCCTAAAAAGTAAAGGGGAATCAAAGCTGCTACAAACGAGATTTAAGGGTATGAAGATTCATCTGAAGTTAGTAGTCAAACTTAGCAATGTCAGCCCTGTGGCTTTAGTGTTATGCAGGGTCCATGAGTAAAGGGGTTGTGGAGTCTTCCTTCGTAGTTAAGGAAAGGTGCTGAGGCCACCAAGCAATGTGTGGTACAGTAGACCCTAAGAGGTCGAGAGCTCTGAGAGACCATTGAGTGGGGCTGGATGACCCCAGAGCTGTGAGATGCCTACCGGGGAGAGCTGCACAGAACTGAACTAGCCCCAAAGAGAGGAATATGTTGCTGAAGCAAAGCCAGAGGGAAGGAGGCATCTAAGCTCTTTGACATCAGACATAGAACCACAGCTTTGGAGTTTGCTTGCTGGGTTTTGCTCTTAATTTTGTCCAGTATTTCCTCACTATGTTTCAGTTCTTCCCTTTTGGAATGGTAAGATATGCCCTGTGCCATTGTATGTTGTCAGTATGTAATTTGCTTTTAATTTACAGTTAAGACGTTGCCCTGAGTCTCAGAACAGACTTTGGACTTTAAAAATCTTGAGACTATAACAGAATATAAGTACTTTTGAAGTTGAGCTAAATGCATTTTGCCTTATGATATGGCCATGAGCCTGTGGGGACCAGGGTGTAGAATAGGATGGTTTGAATGAAAACAGCCCATAGCTCACATGTTTGAATAGTTGATGGAACTTCTTGGGAAACAATAGAAGGTGTGGACTTTAAGAGGTATGGTTTCAAAAGACTTGCTCCTTCAGTGCACTCTCTTGACTCTAACTTGCAAATCAAGATGTGAGCTCTCAGCTGTTCTTGCCACCATGACTTTGCTCTGTCATCATGGACTCTAACTCTGTGAAAACATAAGCCCAATCAAACGCTTTGTTTTATAAGTTGCTTTAGTCACAATATTTTAACAGCAATAGAAAAGTAACTAAGACTTGGTGTGGTGGTTTGAAAATGCTTGGCCCAGGGAGTGGCACTATTAGGAGGTATGGCCTTTTGGAGTAGGTGTGGCCTTGTTGGAGGAAGTGTGTCATTGTTGGGGTGGGCTTTGAGACCCTCTTCCTAGCTACCTGGAAGATGGTCTTTCCTGGCTTCCTTTGGATGAAGATATAAAATTCTGAGCTCCTCCAGTGCCATGTCTGCCGTGATGCTTCCGTATTTCCCACCTTGATGATAGTAGACTGAACTTCAGAACCTGTAAGCCAGCCCCAATTAAATGTTGTCCATTATAAGAGTTGCCTCAGTCATGGTGTCTGTTCACAGCAGTAAACCCTAACTAAGACGCACGGTTTAATTAGAGTTGCTTGCATAAGCATATATGACAATCATATTTTTGTTTGTTTAAGGTTTATTTTATTTTGTTGATACTTTGCCTGTTTGTATGTATGTGAACCATGTGTGTGCCTTGTTCCCTAGGAGGTCAAAAGAAGGTATTGGATCTGGAGTTACAATTGGTTGTGAGTTACCATGTGGTTGCTGGGAAATGAATACAGGTCCTCTGCAGAAAACATGCATGTGTTTGTACGTGTGTGTGTGTGTGTGTGTGTGTGTGTGTGTGTTTTGAGATCCCTGGCTGTTCTGAAACTCACTATATAGCTCAGACAGGCCTCCAAGTCACAGAGATCTACCTACCTCTGCTTCCTGGTGCTAGGATTAAAGGTGTTCAGCACCACATCTGGCTATAATCATATTTTTGAATTATGTGTTATGAACTGGTGAAGTGACTCAGTGTGTAAAGACATTTGCTATCAAGCCTGACCACCTGCTCAATCCCTGGATCCTGCATGGTGGAAGCAGAGAACTGACTCTCACAAGTTCTCCTCTAACCTCCATATGCGTTGTGCACACATGCGTACATACGAATGAACAAATGTAAAGCATATCTAACTAACTGTATACTTTGGCTAGGGACATAGCTCAGGTGGTTTGCTAAGCATGAACCTCCCTGGGTTTGTTCCCAGCACTGAATAACACAGAGAGTAGTGCACACAACTACAATTCCAGCATTTGGAAGGGAAGTGGAGGAATCAGAAGCTCTGTGTTATCCTGCATCATATAACGAGTTCAAGGCCACTGGATATAGGAAATCCTGACTTTTAAAAGTGTGCATCTCAATCACATTTGCTATATTCACAGAATTGAATAATAATTACTATAGCCAATTTCAGAATGTTTTCCTCACTGCTGAAAGAAACCTTGTACCCATCATCCAAGTCCCTGCTCACCCAGAGCAAATAGTAACCTACCATCTGTCTCTACAAATGTGTCTGTTCTAGATATTTCATATAAATGGAGTCACACACAAGCTTTTATGTAGATGTGTATTTTATTTATTTAGGAGAATATTTTTTGGAGTCACATCTTGGTATTCTTGGGAGTCACACCCTGCTTGTCTCCTACACAAGCTGGCAAACCCTGTCTGCCCTCCTCTCCCCAACCTCTCCCACACAGAGAAGCCCCACTCCCACCACCTCAGAACACTAACTCCGTGCTAACATGTTGTCATCACTCCTTGTCTCCCAATTTCCAGCCAGGTGTGCCTGCCCAGGGGCTCAGATTTTGAGCATGTATGGGCACCCTCCCAGCCCCTAATTGGCATGCCATCACTCCTCACCTAAGTTCTACAAACCCTCCTTGCTTTAGCCTGGATGTGTGACTTCACTGACCTCCACCTGTAAGGTCAGTAAATCAACCCAAGAGCTGCCTCCTAATAAACCTGACTTTATCTTCTTTTAATCTGGTCGAAACTGTCCTATACCTGTGTCACCAAGGGAGAGAAAACGCCTGTCATGTATTAATAATATTTTCATTACATTTAAACTTATATTGTGAGTGTTTGGTACATGCACATGTGTCACAGTGAACAGGTAGAGCTCAGAGGACAACTTATGGGAGAGTTGACACTCTCCTCCTGCCATGTGAATCCCAGAGACTTGACTCAGGTCATCAGGCTCAGTGAAGGAATCTTCACCTGCTGCACCATCTCAAAAGTCCATCTTGGAGTCTTTGCTTGTTTGAAACAGAGTCTTTTCTTTCTACATAGCCCTGGGTGTCCAGGAACTCATTATGTAGACCAGGCTGGCCTTGCCTCCCAAGTGCTGGTATTAAAGGTGTGCACCCCTATGTCCAGCCTGTCTTTTTTTTTCTTTAATCTACCCTACACTCATATTAGGGTTACAGTTTATAAAATGAGTTTGTGTTCCCCAATTGTTTCTAAAATAGCACAATAAAATTAGGGAATGGTCTGGTTATGAGTGTCACAGATTTTTGTCAGTTTTTGAAGTAGTTCTCAGGTCTGGAAGGGATTCTCACTTCTTTTCACACTGGAAGGAGGAATCCTTTTCTTTCTCCAAGTTCCTGTATACATGGCACCTGGAGAAGCCAAGTCTTTGATTCTACACCTAAGAACCTTGCATAGCTGGAGGTGTAGTTCAGTGGCAGAACCTTATGTAATGACATTCTCAGAAAATTTCAGAATCAGACAGCTGGGAGAATTCAAGGGAATATGTCTCCTAAGTCTTGAAGAATAGAATAACTAACTTTTTTCCGATATCTACCATAAGACATGATCGTTTTGGAAAACACACAGACAAGTAAAATTTAAATCACCCATGACATCTTGCCTAAGGATACCCACTGTTAACTTATCTCAGTGACCCAATTTCTTTCCATGCCAAGTAAGTATACTGGTAACCTTCAGCTAATTGTTGACAAGCCATTTAAAATATAGGGTTGTTGTTTTTTTGTTTTGTTTTGAGACAGGCAGTGTTTTACTGTGTAGCCCTGGCTGGCCTGGAACTCATTATGTAGACCAAAGTAGCCTTGACCTCTGCCTCCAGAGTGCTAGAGTTAAAGATGTGTGTGTGCCACCATACCTGGCCTTGAAGTTAGTCTTGAAGGAAAATTTAAAGGACATTTTCTTTTGCTTACTTGTAGTGACAAATTTGGAGTTTTGGGTTCTTTAAAAAACACAAAATTATAAGAATTATAAGAATATGTTGGGCTGGAGGGATGGCTCAGTGGTTAAGAGCACTGACTGCTCTTCCAGAGGTCCTGAGTTCAATTCCCAGCAACCACATGGCAGCTCACAAGCATTTGTATTGGGATCCAATGCCCTTTTCTGGTGTGTCTGAAGAGAGCAATGGTGTATTTATATATATATATATATATATATATATATATATATATATATATATATAAAATAAATCTTTTTTAAAAATATGTTTTCATCTTAATTACAATGAGAAAGAAGAACTCATAAAGTGTGGGATATGGAGCTGCTTCAGATTGTCCACAGCAGCTGACTATGTTTTGCCTCGTGCTCTGTTTGGGATGTGATTTTGCCAGCTGTAGATAGCTTTTGTAGTTGTGTGACGTTCAGAATTCTGGGAAGTCTTCCAAGGATATTCAAATGCTAGGGCCTGGAGCGGCCAGGGTTTTATTTGTTGTTTGTTGGGGGAGAGGCTGTTGGTGGGCTGTTGGTGGTTGGTTGGGTGGGTTGGTTGGGTGGGTTGGGTGGGTGGGTTGGGTGGGTGGGTTGGGTGGGTTGGTTGCTGTTGATTGCATTGATTGTTAAATAGTTGTGAGCAAAGAAGAAAGAAAAAGAAGAATCTAGATATCCTGACTGAAAAGATCAAGGAACTCCATGCCCCTAATCAGTAGGAAGTAGTCTAATGATAAAGCCACCCCTTTCCTTTCTATTCTTTCTCCTCTCCTGTCTAGTGTTAGGGGCTTGGAAGGGTGGAGAGGGGAGAAAGAAGAACTCATAAAGTGGCGAATGCCGGCTCCACTTCCTGCTCTTTTACTTTGCTTCCTTAGGGAGCCCTATTTCTCTACACAGCGTACAGAAGCTGCCATTTGCTGAGTAAACAGCATGTGTCAATCATTTCAAAATCTTTAGTGCTCATTCTCACACAGCCTTGGAAAGGAGGAACGAAAACTCCAGTGTTCAGCTACTGACAGCCTGCCAAGTGCCCAGTGCGTGCATACAGTTCTACTATGCAGTTGAGAAAAACCTAAGATGGACAAGATTGAATGACTTATGCCAAGTATTGCAACCCCTGGGTCACCATTTCAGTGCGAGCCATCACTATCGCCCCTCAACTTCCTCCTCAGTCTCCACCCCATTCTTTAACTGGAGAATGATGGTCTAAAAACATAAGGCAAGCATATAAATATGTCTTAAATGCTATACTGGCTTCCATTAGTAAACTGGGCACATTTACTGTGATAATGAAGCCAAAGCTTCAAATGGCCTTTCCACGGCCTGGAAAGAACACTAAGAGTGTATTCTTATGCTCATCTGCTTTTCATGAACTTTGCAGAAGTCCTCGGAGCCTAGTGTGGCGATGCACACCAGTCCAAACTATTAAAGCTGGAGGTTCTCTTGAGCCCAGAAATTTACGACCAATCTGGACAAGATAGTGAACCCTTAGCTCTTAAAAATCAAATCAAATCGATTTTTAGATGCTGTTTATTTATTTAACAGGGTTTCTTTGTGCACCTTGGATGGCCTGAATCTAGCTCTATAGACCAGGCTGCTCTGGAACTCAAATGATCCACCTGCTTCTGTTTCCAGAGTGTGCCACTACTGCTCAGAGATTTATTTTCATTTTTAATTTTATATCTGGGGGTATGTGAGAGTCTGTGAATGTGAGAGTTCAGATGCCGGTGGAGTCCAGAAGAGGGAGTCATATCTCCTCTCTGGAGGAGAGTGGAAGAGGGAGTTAGAGGCAGTTGTGACCCACCCAACAAGGGTGCTGGGAATTGAACTTTGGTTCTCTGCAAGAGCAATATGCAGTCAGCCACTGAGCCATCATTTCTTCAGCCCCCAAAATAAAAGTTTTAACTACAGTTAATAAGTATTCATGCATTTCTTCAGAAAGATAGTGAAGTGGCCATGGTGAAACGGTTATATTTACTCATAGCTGATTTCATGTACGGTAAGGTTATTGTCCATCTCCATGTGAGGTTGGCTCCCAAGACACCAACCTCCCTCAAACTCTTGGTGACCAAATCAAGAAGATGCAAGGACTGATACTGCATCATGGAAGGCAGCTAAACAGCTCAGTGAACAAAAGCAATGGGCAGAAAAGCCTGATGCTCAGGATACCATTCCTGGATCTGACAGAAAGCTAGTAGAGAAGTGTTCTACAAAGCTCTTCTCTGATTACTACACATGTGCACGCGCGCGCACGCGCACACACACACACACACACACACACACACTAAAAGGAAGCCGTACACACATACTAAACACACACACACACACTAAAAGGAAGCCGTACACACATACTAAACACACACACACACACACACACACACACACACACATATATATATATAAAGTGTAAGGTGGGTAAAATTATAAGCCAAAGATTCAATTCTCACCAGTGCCAAGAAATGTAGGGACAAGGAGAACTATATGGTATGCCAGGCCATTAGTCAAACTTTAATTTCCTGGATATTATGTTTGTCAGTATTTTAGAAGTTTCTTTTTTCTTTTTTTTCTTTTTCCTTTTTTTTTTCTTTTTTTTTTTTTTTTTTTTTTTTTTTTTTTTTTTTTTTTTTTTTTTTTGCTGGGCATGGTGGCACACACCTTTAACCTTAGCACTTTGGAAGTAGAGGCTGACAAATCTCTGATTTAAAGGCCAGCCTGGTTTATATAATGAGTTCCAGGACAGCCACAGCTACATGGTGAGACCCTGTCTTTATAAAACCAAAATAAAACAAAAACAAACATACCAAGGTTTTCTGATTTGTTGAGTTCTTTTTATTTTACATAAGTATCCAATTTCATGTGAAAATTTGTATTTGTATTGTGTTTCACTTAAAGAGGGTGTGATGATTTATCTTGTCATCTTGATGGGATTTAGAGTCGCTATGGAAACAAATCTTGAGGAATCTCAAGGGGATTAATAGCTTAATTGAGCTAGGAAAACCCACTGTAAAGGTGGGTCATACCATTACATGGGCTTGGGTTCTGGACTGAATGCAGAGGAAAATGTCAGTATTCATCTCTGCTTCAGGACTTTGGGCCCAGTGTAACTAGCGGCCTCATGCTCCTGCTGCTTACCGTGGCTTCCTTCATGGCTTCCTCATGTCCCTCCTTTGAGTTGCTTTGGTCAGATATTTTGTTACAGGAACAAGACAAGTACCAAGGACCGCTCGCTTCCCCCCCCCCCCCCAAAGTGTACAGTCTTCCATTTAAACCTGAACTGTTCCCTGTTCTCAGTTGTCCTCAGACTAGAGTTCATTCTGACCTGAACCTGCAACCATGTATCACAGGATTCCTCCCTACGCCTCCCTCATATCAAATTTCTTCCTTCGCTCCATCTGGATTCTGTATGTCAGCAGTTCCTCCATCTACAGCTCTAGCCCAGGTCACCTTGTCAGAAAGGCTATTATTATTATTATTATTATTATTATTATTATTATTATTATTATTATTATTATTTTATTGCAGCCTCTGTTTTGTGTTTGTGTCCTCCATAGAATTTGTCACCCAGCTCATCCTCACATGTTTATTGAGTAAATGAGCAGCTAGAGACTGAGAGAGTGAAGATTCAGACATGAGTGTGTCTGACATCAGAGTAGAAGCTGCACAGTTCCTAATACTACAAGAATGTTCTGTATTTTCCCATCTATTAATCCACAGAGTATTGGAAAGATAGGTAGGTAGGTAAATATATAGACAAATAGATAGACATAGATTGTTTTTGTGTGTGTGTGTGTGTGTGTGTGTGTGTGTGTGTGTGTGTGAAGCAATTTTGACTCTGCTTCACCAACAGAGAAGACCAAATAAAAGCAAAGATTAAAATAGCTTTCATGCCGGGCAGTAGTGGTGCACACCTTTAATCCCAGCACTTGGGAGGCAGAGGCAGACAGATTTCTGAGTTCGAGGCCAGCCTGGTCTACAGAGTGAGTTGTTCCAGGACAGCCAAAGATTCACGGAGAAACCCTGTCTCGAAAAACAAAAACAACAACAAGAAAAACAAAACCAAAAAAAAGCTTTCTTCATATAAGTGACTTCAAGAAATTTTCAGGTTTTTTTCTTTTTCTTTTCTTTTTTTGGTTTTTCGAGACAGGGTTTCTCTGAATTTTCAGTTTTCAAAAACTAATGGCAAATAACCTCAAATTAATTGGTTCTGTTATTAGAAGACCAAGAAAAGAGCCCATCTTCCTGAGGCAGCTGTGGGACTAGGAATTACCAAATGATTTCCAATTTTAAGATCGTTGGATCAGGTGGCTGAATTAGATTAAAGATAATCAATTCTCGGGCATGATTAATGCTTTTCATTACACTAACCTTCCGAGGGAGCTTTTGCTTTTTGATGTTAATTACCATCCAACAGGAAGTGAAGCTGGATGAGAAAGGGGACCCTGGCTGAACCAATTAGAAGAGTGGATGAGCGGGGAGGATCAGAGCATGTTAAGGAAGCAGAGCATTTGGGTGGTGGTGTATCTTGCTTGACTTCCCTGGAAATGTTACTGCTATCAGCCTGCCCAGGATACAATCACCTGGGAGACATCTCTGAGAGATTTCCAGAAAGTTTAACTGAGGAGGGAAGACTCACCCTGAACATGGCTGGCACCATTCCAGGGACTGGAAGCCAGAAGAAAATGGAGAAAAGGAGAAAGGCGGATGAGGGCCAGCATTCATCCCTCTCTGTCTCCTGATCTGCCTGAAATGGAAGGCAGTGAGGATCTGAGGACAGGGCCTCGATATGCTTTCCTGGCCATCCTGGACCTAACAGAATCTTTCCTGCTGTTGCTCCTTGTCTGAGTCCTGTCAGAGCAACGAGGACATTAACTTATACAGGGAGTTTGCTCGTGACACATGCAAATGGCTTCGGTGGCCTTTTGAAGATTAGATTTTAGGAACAGGACGATAGCTTAGCAAAATAAAGGGCCAACCACCAAGCTTGGCAACCCGAGTACAAGCCCCGAAGCCCACACAAAAAGCCAGAGTCAGTGGCATGCAACCGAAATCCAGCAACTCCTATGCAAAGGGGAGACTGAAGAGGGAGAATCAGGGAGCACAGCAGAAATGAAGAGAGACCCAGCTCAAAGCAAGGTGAAGGGAGAAAGAACCCGCACTCCCACATAGATGCAACAAACATAAATATTAAAACAAGCAAATAAATAAACAAATAAGTAAACAAGTAAATCAATGTGGGAATAGTCTGGGAACAAGTAAACTGGCAATTAATTAAATTCTATTAAAATTTTTTTATTGTTTTATTTATTAGTGTTGGGAGGTTGCAGTGCCAATGCGAATGTGGAGGTCCCAGGAGAGTTTTGTGGAGGCAGGTCCCTCCCTCCACTTCCACATGCATGTGGCTCCAGGGGTCAAACTCAGGCTGCCAGGATTGTGCCCTTACCCACCGAGCCATCTTGTAGGTCCTCATTTATTTCAGACATTGTCTCATGTAGCTCAGGCTAGCCTTAAAGCATCTGTGGATAGCAATGGAACTCCCGATTCTCTTGCCTACCATGTATTATGATTACAGGCATGCAGCACTATGCCTGGTGCAAAGAGTTACATTCTGAAATGGCAGTTCTGATGAGCGACTGCGGACACCTGGCACATCTGTAGTCACACCTGCAGTAGAATTCAATTCACTTTTCACATATTTAGGAATAGCTATAGATAATATCCTATCTAGAACAGAAATATGGAGTGGGGAAGGTTTACATTTGGTAAGAATATCTAAATTCTATCCTTTGCACAGGATTGAATGTTTGCAATTGCATCTTATACAGATTATAACAATGGCCTAACATCTTTGTTTACATTTATGGCAGTATTATTGATGGAGAACCATAGCTTAAGACAAAATGTTCATAATAAATTGTCTTTACTAATCATAAATGTTGAGCTTTTATATAGTAAACAATTCCTACCCTGAATAAAGCAATGTCCTAGTTAACAAGGAACTCCACATGTAGCAGATTAATTCCCCAAGAAGATAGCTCTTAATGGTGTCATGGCTGCCTATGTTTGTGAAAGGACATGCCATGATGTTCACACAGTAAGGAAATCACCCAGCAGCACATTTCTTGGAACAAGTCTCTGTGGTTAAGCAGTGCATACCTGTGACTGAAGATCTGCTGAGTGACTTTATCTCCAGAAATCCAGACTTGTCTTAAAGGAAAAAAAAACTTTTATAACATGATGTATCACTTGCAATTGAAAGGATTTTAACACTCTGGGGAGATTGGAATGTTATATCATATTCTCCTAATGTGGGAATGATATCTTCAGTGTGTGTGTGTGCTTGTGTGCATGTGGGTATGTGTGATATGTGTGTTCCCATCTGTGTGCAGGTATGCTCGCTACACAACGGAGGCAGAGGTTTCTGTCAGGTGGCTTTCCTCTATCTCTCCAGTCTCTTTTGAGATATAGTCTCTCACTGTCTCAAGCCCCACGTTTTGGCTAAACTGGCTAGTAAGCCGCAGGGATCTGCCTCCCTGCCTGCCCAGCACAGCTTCTTGTGTGGGTGCAGGAAATCTGAACTCAGTTCCTCAAGCTTACACAGCAAATGCTTTACCCACTTCAACCCCCACCTCAGTGTCTTCATTTTAAATGAGAGCTGATATTTGTTCAGGATGCTTTAGAGTTTACAATTTTATAAGTGAATTATCATTTGCTGTTAACTCTTGTTCTTCTACTAGTTTTTAGGATATCTCTGGTTTTTTTTTCTATCCCATCTAGAAAGAGCATCTCTGCCTGTCTTTCTCTGTAGCTTGTGCTTACACATGGCTTTCTAAACTTTCTAAATCTATGACATGCTACATTATATGATTATTCTATTGGGATAGCTGAGTTTCATATATGGTTTATATGTAAATGTGCATTTAAATGAAGTTACTTAATTTGAATATATTTATTATGTGAATATATTACATATTTATATCATGTTTAAACATAATTAAATGTAGCTATTGCAACCTAATAAGAGTGTAAGTTTGATCTCTGGAACCCATGCATTTGAAAGAGAGAACTGACTCTCATATATGCTGTGTGAACACACACACATACACCAAGGACAAATATAATATAGCCACGCTCTCTACATGAATCTATGTTTGCAGTCTTATATTTGATCGTAATACTGAAATAACCCTTGAAAGGGACCTTTGCTTCTTACAGCATTTGTTTTGAGGGGTTGAAGTTTAATATCTTATCGGTTCTAGATTTTGTTCCTCTAATCTGTGACAACTCATTTACTTTCAGCAATAACGTTGACAGAATCCATTTTTATCTTTAATTAACTTTTCAGCTTGGCTTTCATTTTAAAGGCTCACGGCAAATTTATCACCAAGCTGTAATGAAAGCAATGAACGGAAGGCTTGAGGACACTGCTCAGCTCTGAATTTAGCTCAGATGACCCCGTTACTGAGAGGAGAAGGCGACAACAGCATCAATATAAAAGACAACTCATCAGGTCATACCACAGCAGACGACAATGTTTACTTTTGACTTCTTGTATTAATTTTTTATCCTCTTCATTCTCCTTTCATGTACCATGTGTTAACTTCAAAGCACCAAACTCCCTTTGCTTGTTTGGTAAGTATAAAAGCACATCTGAAAATAATTGTCACATAAATAATTATAGCTACTGTTGAACCCTTGGGCGTTGTACTGAATACTCTTCAAACTTTATTTCCCATCGAACACATTTTAAGGGACTATGTTAACGGTTACTAACAGGACTTAAGGGAAGAGAGAAAAATCCACTTTAACAAAACTGTAAAGCTTTGGAAGTCAGGTAGGTCACCTGGGTCAGAATCGCTACTACATTTTAGCTCACCAGCCCTGAATAGTGGATTAACAAATTAGCATTCATTTATTCATCCAATAAACATTTGGGGCATCTAGCATGTGCTCAATATACTAGGGAATAAGCCAGGCACAGCTGCTGCCTATCAGGAGAAATCAGAGGAAATCAGACTCTCGGCTTCTACAGAGAATTACAAATTGAAACAAACAAGGTTGCTAGGGTTTGGATCCTAAAAGTCCACCAAAGACTCTTATGTTGAAAGCCTGGTCTCTACCTGATGCTGTTCTTGGGAGGTATGGAACTTTGAAGGGGCGGGTGGCTAATCAAAGGAACTAAGCAATCAAGGGCATTTCTTTTGGGATCCTGGCCCCTTCCTCTCTGTTTGCTTGCAGTCACTGTGAGCTCAGCAGCTTTCTTCCACCATCTGCTCCCATCATGCTGTGCTACGCTGCCACAGACCTAAAGCAGCATGGCCAAGTGACCAAGATAAAAGCCTCTGAGAGCCGTGAGCCAAAGCTGGCTGGCCTTCTGTGGTGGTTTATATATGCTTGGCCCAGGGAGTGGCACTATTAGGAGGTGTGGCCTTATTAGAGTCATTGTGGGGGTGGGCTTTGAGACCCTCTTCCTAGTCACATGGGAGACAGTCTTCTCCTGGTTGACTTTAGATCAAGATGTAGACCTCTCAGTTCCTCCAGCGCCATGCCTGCCTAGACTCTGTCATGCTCCTGCCTTGATAATGGACTGAACCTCTGAACCTGTAAGCCAGCCCAAATTAAATGGGGCTTATAAGAGTTGCCTTGGTCATGGTGTCTGTTCACAGCAGTAAAACCCTAACTAACTCTGTCTCTCTCTCTCTCTCTCTCTCTCTCTCTCTCTCTCTCTCTCTCTCTCTTCCTCTCCTCACCCCCAAGGATGGCAGTCTGACTCACACAGTAGTGAAGGATGGGAAATGGGATCATGGGATCGTGATGGAGACTGACAACCAGAGTGAGTAGAAGACTGGACTTAATAGGTTGGCTTGTCTTTCAAGGAGTGACAGATGATGCCAGGGCTGAAGCTGCACTAGGAGTTAGGAAGATGGAAGGGAGAAAGGTCCAGGCAGAGTTAACTATGTGAAAGTTCCCTGATAGGACTGGATTGCTTGTTCTAGTAGGTGAAGGAGCCAGCGTGTCTAGACCTAGGAACAGGTGAGGTGGTGGAGAATTATGAAAGGCAATAGCACTTCTCTAAAAGTCACGGCAAGAATGTAAGATTCGGTTTCTCAGATGTTCCTGGTGCTGCCATCTGCACTTAAGGTTGAGAAGAACTCAGTGAGATGGGGGTGGGAGGATGGGAGTGGTTTCCAGATTCAGAGTGTGAGTAATTTGTTGGATAGTGATGGGAAGGCTAACTGGTAAGAATACTTGGGCTATAATAAGTGGTGTTTAACATTAGTGATTTCAAGCTTATTGTCAGGCTTACTAGAGCCTAGAGGTGAGATCAACATCTGAGTATGCATCTGGGCATTGTTTTTATAAGAATGGATCTATTAATTTGGTCCTTTTTGGTGTGTGTGTGTGGTGTGTGTGTGTGTGTGTGTGTGTGTGTGTGTGTGTGACGGTCTCCTGTGCAACATAGGCTAGTATGGGACTCATGGTGCCTTTGCGTCAGCCTCTCCTGAGTGCTAAGGTTACAGTCATGCACTGCTCTTCCCAGCATGTAGGTGGTATCCATATAGAAAAAGGGAAAAGATTATTGAAGCCAATGGGCTTCTGAAAGGGAGGATGGAGAGGCAGTCAAGACAAAATGGGGGCAATAAAAGTACCTCTCTAGGATTGTTGCTGGAGAATAAATTAACTTGTATGTTTTAAAATACATATTATATCTCCATAGGTAGCCAGGTCAGCATGATCATTATTTAATTCTACTTTATTTCTTTTCTGGGGCATGGGTATATGCACATGAGTTTGTATTCAAATGCTTGAGAGTTCAGAGGCCAGAGAAGGACATCAGCTGTCCTGCCATGTCACTCATCCCTTTCCTTTGAGACAGAGTCTCTCACTGAACCTAGAGTTAGGGTCAGAGGCCAGAGAGCCTCGGCAATCCTCCTGACTCCATTCACACCCTAGGGGTCTTTATGTAGCCACATTTACACGGTTCTGGGATCCAAGGTCAGGTCTTGAGAACAGTTGCTATTCCTCCAGAGGACTACAGTTCAATTCCCAGCAGCAAATCCCACTCCCGGCTCACAACTACCTGTAACTGCAGCTCCAAGGGACCCAACACTGGCCTCCTCAGGCTCCCATTGCACATATGCATACCGCATACTCCCACACAGACACAGACATAAATAAAAGCAAAAGCAATACAAGACAAAAACTGAACTGCGTGATAGTCCCTTTAGCTAAAAGTTAGACACTTAGTGGGTAGATGCTATGTCGGGAGGATTTTGGTGGTGACTGCTCAACAGCCTTCATTTTTGATTGGTCAGCCAGTGTGTCCTAGCAATGTGGAGATGACTGACAACAATTTAGGGGCAGGCACACGGCTGGCAAATGTGAAGGGTTAGCACATCATCCTAGGGGGGAAAGCATCCAAGAGGGACGCAGTGTGACCTTCAGCAATTATTCAACTTCAGTCTCCGAATCCTTTAGCTGTACAAGTAAAACAACACTCTAAAGTCATCCAAACGCTGGCTAGGCCAAATGGTATAAGTGGATGTGAGTCCTATAAATTTTTCAAAGTATGTATTTGCTGTGTAGGGGGTTAGCACTGTCTCGTTCCTGTGCAGAGGTATAATTAACAAGTGGCCTTGTGAACACCCTACACATCCTTTATTCGCTGGCTCCTTCACGTGCCTGCTTAAGTACGCTAGCTCATTTCAACATTCTTTCCATTTCCTTGGATACACTTGGACCCAGTGGGGAAAAGTCTTAAATGAATTTTGCCTTTAAGGTTCTTTGCAACCAGGTCTCACTTTTAACAGATTTATGCAGTCTGAAGCTTGGAGTGAGATTTCTGCCTATAATGAATTGTAGACGTGCCAACTCCATAATTTTCTGTGAAAAATCTGGCATGCTCTGCCACGGAAGTTTAAAGATAATTTGCCTGAATCTCTTCAACCAAATGAAGCTTTCTAATCAATTATGAACAGAAGCAATGAGATACAGTGTAGAGTCTACAGGGATTTGCGACGCAGTCAGCATCGATCTCCATCAATGTTGTAAGAGAGCTGTGGCAGTCGAAGGCACTAATATTTACAATGCCGAGTGATGGCGGCACAGGCAGCGTGGCCTACTCTGGAAGCAATTGCCTATAATTTTTGCGGATGATTTGAATGAATGTCAGAGCTGTCAGTCACAGCTGTCCTTTGGAGTCCTCTAGTTTATCCATCTCATTTTCAAGGAAGAGAAAATAGACGCACAAGGGAAGGGTGATTTGACCAGGGTGGTCCTGCAGATCTCGAATACAGGTCTCTTAATACCTATCACTTAGCATCTACAATAGTGACATGAGAGGCCGCAGTAGAGAGGCAGTCTTGTTGGCTCACGCGGGAATCCAGAGTTTACAGTACCAAAGGAAATAAAACCGTCCCAAAAGTCAGGACAGTCTTCGCACCTGTCAGAATTTTTGTGGGAGCCTGAGATGGGTTGACAAAACAGCGCCAAGTGTGGAAAAGGCGGAGCTACGAGATGGGGCTGGACCAGGGGCGGAGCCTAGAAGAACTGGGTGCGGGGTCCGGGGGCGGGGCTGCGCGCCATCGGGGCGGGGCCAACCCTGCGGCTCCGCCCTCAGGCTCCGCGGGCCTTCCACCGAGCGAGCCGTGAGGTGGGCTTCGTTCAGGAGCTGAAGAGCGAGCGGCGAGCGGCTCCAGAGGAACGAGCGGAGTTCGGCGGCCCGCGTGCTCGGTCCCTCAGGGCCCGGAGTTATCCGCGAGGCAGCGATCGGCGGGCGGGCGATGGAGGCGCGGGGGTCGCGGCGGCGCGCGCTGCGCCTGCTCTTGATGGTGCAGCTGCTGGCGGGGCGCTGGCGGCCTGCCGGGGCGGCGCGGGGCGCGCGGGGAGGTGAGCCGGGGCGGGGCTGCGGGGCGCGGGGTCGCGCAGCGGGGCTCCGCTCCGTTTCCCTTTCTTCTGGCAATTCGGAATGAGGTCCCAGGTTAGCACCCAAATGCAAAGAAAAGTCCGGTTTTGGCGTTCGGTGACTGTCACCGTTGGGCGGCTGGTGTAGGGCGTGCCTCGGTACAACTTTCCTAGAGCTTGCGGCTGTCATTCGGCTTCCCACTTCGTGGCTGGTTCACAACGTGGAGACTTGGGGCTTAATGCTCGCCTTTGAGACTTGATAGCCTACCCTCTCCTCCCTCACTCCTGCAGCATCTTTTCTAGAAGATGCAAACGGTTGCTGAAGAAGTGCTAGGCAGTTCACATCCCCAGGCTTCGGCTTGTATCTCGGTTCCTGGTTCCTTTGGAACATGGCTCGCGCGTACCCCCGCCCCCTCCCGCTCCCTGTCCCCTTCCTCCTGTCAGTGTTTCAGATGTTGTGGGTTGGGATAGAAACAAAACAACCTAGCTAGTACTTTGATTTTCCATTGCTTTAGCATATTTTAGACAGCCCCTTTTAAGTACTTTGGGAAAAAAAAGAAATATTACCATTTCTGGAGCACCTGTGGTGTGTCCTATAACTAGTGAAGATGAGGGACCTTTAAGTGTCGCTGCACCTGAAGCTCAGTTTTAGCGAGAAGAGAAAACCTGGAGGACCTTTGCTTGCCTTTCTTTCGTTAAAGTTCTTAAACTGTGAGTCCTCATTTTCTTTAGGAAGTGGTAACTTTGCAGACTAAACTTCCTGATTACAGGATGGGTCTACTGAATCGATGAAATCTTTGCAGGGTTAACATTTTAGAGAAGGAAAGGGATATCCCTGTCTCAAATTATGTCTCCAGTGTGTCTTGTCTTAGGACAGAATTTTCTCCGCCCCTTGCGTCCCTTGAAACATGAGGACAACACTGCTTATTTTTCCAATCCGTTTTCAGGATTGATTGGTGCATATAAAACGCCAGGCAGTGCCTGACAGCCTAGAAAATGGTATCCCTGCCTCTTCTGGTGGAGCTGGGAATTTGAAAAGGTTTCTCTGTTTTAAGACACATCATTGTTGCCGAGTCTTCAATGGTGTAAATAGCTAACTCTTTTGCAGGGCTTGGTGTTTTAACCTGAGTTGATGACCTACTCCTTTCTGTTCCGGATCAGTGGGCTTTATTTAATAATAACCATCTGTATTGATAGTTTTTTCCCCATGCGAGATCTTCTATTCCTTTGTGTGGAGGGTGTGCATACAGGCCAGAGGTCAGTCATGGGTATTGTTCCTCGGGGCTGGCCAATTTTGTTGTTTTGTTTGTTTGTTTGTTGTTGTTTGTGACAGTCTCTCACTATGACCTGGGGCTCGTGTATTAGGATAGGCTAGTTGACATTCCTGCAGAATTCCGTGGATCTGCCTGTCTCTGCCTCCCTAGTGTTGGGATTACTAGGGCAGTTTTTACAAATTAAGAGGCCTCCTTGCCAGGCCTTTTACATTTTGCTGTGGTTTAAACCTGGGCCTCTGCTTCTGCAGCAGACACTTGACAAGCTAAGCCATCTCCCAACCCTCTAGAGCCGCTCCACTTCTCTGTTTATCTTTGTGTTCTTAATACCTACCTGGTTTATTATAGGAGCTAGCAGATGTTTATAAATGGCTGGACGGAATTATACTATCACCCTGGATATTTTCTCACTTGTAAGAAAAGGCTGTTAAATATCCCCCTGTACAGCTTTAAACGTCTTAAGTTCTGTGCATTCTGAATGAGTGTCTTGAAGACAGTGATACAGAGTGACATTGCTGCGCATTTGCAAATAAATGTTAATATGCTTTTGTGTTCTACTACCTTTGAATTCTCAGTAGCTGAAGTTCTGTGTGGAGTTAAGAGACCTAGGAACTGGCTGTGGGTTGGGTTTTTTTTTTTTTTTTTTCTTTTTGGCATATTCAACTTTGCTGACTCCTTATATTTCTCCCCCTTTAAGATGATAGAGTGGAGGTGGATAAATTTCAGAGAATTGATTTTATATTTACATTTTATTGTTCTCATATTCATCTTAGATTCTCATCATAACTCTTACGGTTTCCTGTGAGCCCATTCCCAGACAAAAAGAATTCTCGTCCCATCAGCCAGTAGCCATACCTATTTGGCTGACTGAAGGTCACAGAGCTGTGGAAAGTAGCCTGGAAGGCAATTTCCTCTGCGATGAAATATAATTTACTAGTACATTAAGATAATATAGGTCTCTGAACTGACCCGTGATGAGGACATTTGTGGAAATTAAACAGTCATTACTTAGGTATAGTTCTTAGCTGTGCGACATTTTAAATGGTTGAGACTTTATCTTAGTATATATTCTTCAATCAAAGGAAGGTAAAGTAATTTTATAGAAATACACTCATGTGGCTGCCAACTTCACTTTTATCATTTATTCACTATTTTTAAAGAAAGTATTGACATTTACTGAGCATGCGTTCAGTGCTCCAGCCTGGCATGTTTTACCGCCTGTGAAACAACCCACAGTGTGTGAAGTATTATTTCCGTCAGCTCACCCCGCAGGATTCATTCAAGACAAATCAGTGTCTTAGATGCTCGTGAGACGACTATGAACATGATTCCCCGGCTTTTTAGAGCTTAATTCATCAGACGACGTTGTCAGACAAGTAATTTATATGATTTGGTCTAGGCTGCAGCTAATGAACGAGAGAATCTAGATTTGAACTTGAGGAGTCTGACTGGGGCTTTGCTTTTCGTCACTATTCTTAGCTAACCTTATATTTTAATCAGCCAACAGAGGTGAAACAGACAAAGTATTTAACTTTGGGGGGATGCTAATATTTTAATAAATACTTTTAGTGAAAATGATTTTTTCATATCATATATTCTGATTTCAGTTTCCCTTCCCCAGCTCCTCCTGCACCATCCCTGCCTTCCTGCCCACACAACTTTATGCCTATTCAGAGACAAACAGGTAAAAAACAAACAAGCCAGAATTAAAACAAAACCAAAACAGAAAAAATATACACACGCTCACACCACAAACAAAACAAAACTCTACTAAATCAGAAACCATAATATACAGCAAATATACAAGACCAGTAAGACAAAACAACAACAAAACAAAATGAAACAAAAGCCCAAACAAAGCAATATGAGGCAAAAATATCATTGAGTTTGTATTGTTTTGGCCATCAACTACTGGGCATGAGTCTTACCCTTAAGTGTGTTTAATAAACCCAATGAGACTCCATTGGAGAAAACAAATTTTTTCCTTTACAAGAGGTTGTCAGTTTGAAGTAACTTTTTGGTTATAAGTGGGAGCCTGTGTTCACTTTCCCTCTCAGTGCTGGGACACTATCTGGCTTGAACTTGTGTAGGCCCTATGCATGTTGCCTATTTGTGTCAGTCCTGTTGAGTCTGGCAGGCAGTGTTTCTTTGATGGCATCCATCCCTCTGACTCTCAGTCTTTCTGCCTTCTTCTGTGAAGTCCCCTGAGCCCTTAGGAGAGTGGTTTAATAAAGACTGGGCGTTCCAAAATCTCTCTCTCTGCACACATTGCCCAGCTGTGGTCTCTGTGTTGGTTGCCGTCTAGTGCAGAAGGAAGTTTCTCTGATGAGGGCTGAGCAAGACACTCATCTGTTAATACAGAAGACTGTCATTAGGAGCCATTCTATTTCTTTGTCCTTTTAGCGGAACAGTAGTATTTGGTTTTCTTCTAGGGCTATGCAGTCTCAGGTTCTTGACCACCAGAGCAGTGTCAGGCATGGGTTCTGTCTTCGATCAGTTAGAGAATGGTTGGCCACTCTTACAATGTTTATGCTACCACTGCACCAACATGTCATGCAGCCACGCCACTGTTGTAGATTGCAGAGTTTGTAGTAGAATATCTATGGACACCAGTCAGTAGGAATCAAGGCTCCAGTTAGACACTAGCTTGACTTCTCTGTGTTCTGTGAGATATGTAAGTGTTGGCTTCATCAATAGAGCCTCACTGTCAGTTTGTGGAAAACAACTGGAAGCCTTGACAACAGACTGAGATGTTTGGGGGTTTCCATGATATTATTTGGTAAGTCCATTTAGATTTCTTTCATATATGTATGGAGTTACGATGATTGTGATGACTCTAGGACTGGATATCTGGCATTGTCTTTGTTGGTTGGGTGTTCCCTTCCTTGGTTTCTATTGCCCTCTCTGGAACTTTTCCACGCCCACCTGCCTGTGCTCCCCCCACCCCCAGCCCCTGAGATATGGTTTCCCTATGCAGCCCTGGCTGTACTGGAATTAGTTCTTTGGACCAGGCTGATCTTGAACTCAGAGATCTGCCTGCCTGTGCCTCCCAAGTGCTGGGATCAAAGATGTGTTTCACCATACTGCCCACTCTGGATCTTAGGAAAGTGTGATGCCAGTGGGTTCCCTGGTAGAGAGTGCTTCTGCAGGCTGGTGGGTGAGGAATAGAGATGGGTTAGGAGGAAAGGCTGAGAGGGACTCTGGGAAAGAGCTGAGAGGATTCGTCCACACCAAGTGACATGGTCTCCAGGGAATTTGAGGTGTGGTGTGATAAAGGGTTCCTGCACTTAGATTGCAGCAAGACAAAGACTTTGTATGGAGAGACAGGGAGGAAAGGGATAGGAGGAGGCTGGGTCTGTGTCAACAGTTGGAGTCTCTAGTGAATGAGGTTCTGGCCCATTGTGACTTCTCCTCCTTTTCCTCAGTCCTTTCTCTTCCTCCAGCTTCTCTCTTTCCCTCACTACCTGCTGCCCTCTCTCAAGCCTCCAGTTCCACCTTTCCCCTCCACTGCCCAATCATAGGCTCTAGCCTTTTACTGACCAATTAAAATGAAGAGAAGGTTCACATAGCATCACCTGAGTATTTGATGGTTTGCTTGTTGGGGGCAACCCTTCTGTGGAACCAATATTAACACCAGAATACAAACAGCATCAGGCCAACCCACTATACTTGGGAGGCAGAGGTGAGAGGAGTTCAAGGCCATAGAGAATGGAAGACAAGTTTTGCTAGCTATTCATCTTATTAGAAGATTAATGCCTACAATATAAAATGAACTTTAAAAAAACCCAAATACAAAAACTCAGTCCTATTGGTAAATGGGCTGGTGCCCATCAGAGACTCCTCAAAAGATGAAATAACAGGTAGCCAGTACACATATAAAAATGTTTCCCATCCCTAGCCATTAGGGAAATACAGATTAAAACTACACTGATACCCTTTCTATTTAGAAAGGAAGCCATTAAGAAACTAGTGAATGCTGGAAGCTGGAGAGATGGCGCAGCAGGTAAGAGTGCTGATCCTGCAGAGGACCACCACCAACTCCAGTGCCAAAGGATATGATGGTTTCTTCTGGCTTCCACAGGTACCTGCGTGCGTGTACACACACACACACACACACACACACACACACACACACACCCCACACCTACTTTAAAAATGTTGTCAGGAAGGGTAGAGGAACCTTTATGGAAATGTAAATTAGTCCAGTGGCTGTGGAAATCAGTGTGGCCATTTCTCAAGAAAACTAAAACTAGAACCCCTGTATTGCCCAGATACACTACTCCTAAGTATGTACCTGTAGGACTCTACACCAACATATCACCTTAATACGTGCACATCTGGGTTCATTCCAGCACTATTCACAACAGCTAAGTTACGGAATAATCAGCCTGTGTTCAGTCAACAGATTAACAGATAAAGAAAATGTGATACACACACAATGGACGTTTTTCAGCCTTAAAAACTAACAAAACTGCAGGGCAGTGGTGGCGCACACCTTTAATTCCAGCACTTGGGAGGCAGAGGCAGGCGGATTTCTGAGTTTGAAGCCAGCCTGGTCTACGGAGTGAGTTCCAGGACAGCCAGGGCTACACAGAGAAACCCTGTCTCGAAAAACCAAATAAATAAATAAACAAATAAATAAATAAATAAATAACAAAACAAAAAACCATAATGAAACTGTGTCATGCAGGGAAATGAATGTAACCTGAGAGCATATTGAAGAATACTTAGAATACCATGCTCTCTCTCATCTCAGATTCTAAATCTTGTGTAGATAAAAGCTGCATAAAACTGTCTGTGTGAGAAAAAGACACACATGAAAAGAGAGGTGAGTCTGGGGGAAGTAAGGGGCTAGCAGGGTGAGGTGGGAGGGGAGTGAAAGGACTTGGAGAGGAGTGTAGCTGAGGTACGCAGTATACTAGAATGAAAACATTTGCATAAAACTTGTCACCATCCACAATGACTAGACACCAACAAAACTTTTTTAAAGTTCACAGTCAACTTGGGCTAAACAGGACTTGTCTTATAAAAAGAAAATAATTGTTTTCTTGAAAATGCAGAATATGCCCTATGACCCAGAATGTGAACACCTGGAGGGTAAGGTCACAATTCACTGAACATTGCAGCTGTACCCAGGTAGTTACTGATTCACTGAGACATGTTTCATGTAGCCCAGGTTGGCCTCAACTGGATGCGTAGTCCAGGATGACCTTGAACCCATCTTGCCTCCACTTCCCAGTTGCTAGGATTACAGTTGTGTTTCACCCGTGCTCGCACCTGAGTTTATGAAAGTACCTGCTGACAGCGCTCTGATACGGTTGTCAGAATAGAGGGTTCCCGTGCTTCCGTGACTACAAATTATATCTACCTAGCAATTTTAGGAAATTAGACTGAGTTTTTAGTACAATAATTTAAGCATGTCATTTTTTTGGTAGCATTGTTTTTCTCTTGTAACAGTTAGAATTAAATTATTTTAGATGGTATTTTTAGTTTAAAATTAAATAAGCAAGCAAATGCAGGTATATTGAATTAGAATACTTTAGGAAGGAGTTAGAATTTGTTTCTTTAGGAATTTTTTTCTGGAACAGTGGCAACAGTGTGATGGAAAATCATTTTTAAAAAACTTTTACTTGTGTGTGTGAGTGTGTGTGTGTGTGTGTGTGTGTGTGTGTGTGTGCCCATGTGCATGCACATGCATGAGTGTGCATGCCTAAAGAAGCCAGGGGTGTCAGGCTCTGTGGAGATGGAGTCATGGGCAGTTGTGAGCCTTCCAGTGTGGGTGCTGGGAATCACTCTTAGGTCCTCGAGAAGAACAGCAAGTACTCAATACCTGTTTCTGGGAAAAAATATGTTTATTAAGACAAGATTTCTCTGTGTAGCCCTGGCTGCCCTGGAACTCACTTTGTAGACCAGGCTGGTCCCAAACTCATAGATCTGCCTGCCTCTGCCTCTGCCTCCTGAATGCTGGGACTAAAGGTGTTTGCCACCACTGCTCAGCTATGATTTTCATTTAAATGTTTGCTTTATGATTTATTTTTTTAAGATTTATTAGCCGGGCGGTGGTGGCTCACGCCTTTAATCCCAGCACTCGGGAGGCAGAGGCAGGCGGATTTCTGAGTTCGAGGCCAGCCTGGTCTACAGAGTGAGTTCCAGGACAGCCTAGGGCTACACAGAGAAACCCTGTCTCAAAAAACAAAAAAAAAGATTTATTTATTTTATGTATATGAGTACATCATTACTCTCTTCAGACACACCAGAAGAGGGCATCAGATCCTGTTACAGGTGGTTGTGAGCCACCATGTGGTTGCTGGGGATTAAACTCAGGACCTCTGGAAGAACAGTCAGTGCTGTTAACCACTGAGCCATCTCTCCAGCCCTTTGTGATTTAAAACAACATGGCATCATTTCTCCAATGCCTTTAATTTTTACTTCATGCTCTTTTCTTGTAAAGCAGGATTGAAGAGAAGGAAGGGGATACCAGTATAAATAAATGTGAATTCAGTTGTTCTGATAAGAAGAAAATTATAAACTTTTGGATTTAAAAAATTTTTCCTTAAAGATTGTTAGTGATATGTGTTGAATTAGGCAGAACTTTTCTTCTGTGTGGGAGTTTCTCAACCTCTGAAACCTTGGGCTTGGGAAGTGTTTGTTATTGGAAGAAAGAGTCCTGGCCATCTAATGTGCTTACAGCATCCCTGTGGGAAAGGGTCTTAGCCATGTAGCATGTTAATAGCATCCCTGTAGGGAAGGGTCCTGGCTATCTAGTGTGTTTACAGCATCCCTGACCTCCATTTGTGAGCCACCACCAGCACCCTACTGAAAAATGTCTCCAGTCTTTCAGATGTTTCCTATGGGACAGAATTGTTCTTCTCCAACTCATGAGGATCCCACTTGTAATTTTGTTGAAAAGCCTCTCATACTTTGCTGTGTGAAGGGACCCCTTGGGGGTTTGTTAAGGGCATATGGAAGTTCAGAAGGTCAGAGGCAGGGCCTGAGGCTCAAATGTCTCTAAGCTCCCAAGGGAAGCTTGTGAAATTCATGCTGAACTTGAGTTTTGTTTGCTTGCTTGTTTTTGAGACAGGGTCTCGTGTAGCCCAGGTTGATGTCATTTTTATATGTAGCCACTGCTGCTAAGTAGTACACTTTAAGTAGGAGAGCTACGAGGTTAAGTCCCCATTTGTGTCAATTAGTGTCATTCTCAGGATCCAATGAAAGTAGTGAAGATTTGCCTAAATTATATGAAACTAATAGAAACCTGGGGATTGGGACTGGAGAGATGGCTCAGCGGTCCAGAATTCAATTCTCAGTGACCACATGGTGGCTCACAACCATCTGTAATAGGATCTGATGCCCTCTTCTGGTGTGTCTGAAGACAGCAAACTCATATACATAAAATAAATAAGCAAATCTAATTTTTTTCTTTTTAAAAAAAAAAGAGTAACTTTTTTAAAAATGAAAGGAACCTAGGGCAGGAGAGGAGAGATGGCTTGGTGGTTAGGAATACTTGCTGCTGGGGTGTGGGAGCATACACATTTAGTCCTGGGAGGCAGAGGCAGGCAGATCTACATGAGGTCCAGGACAGCCAGGGCTACACAGAGGGGAAAAAAGTACCTGCTGCTCTTCCAGAACCCACATGAGGCAGTTAAACCATTTGAAACTCCAACTCCAGAGAATCCAGTGCTCTCTTCCGGGCTTTGTATGTACACTCACAACATGGCACACATAGACACATAGAGTCAAATCTGAAAAGCCTTCTAGAAGCCAAGAAAAGGAGCACTAGTTCCCTGTTCACACAAAGCAGCTCTCTGCCTCCTTTCCCTTTTCTTGTTTCTTTCTTAAAACAAGGTCTCACTGTGACTGTGTAGCTTAGGCTGCCCTTGAACTCAGGTGCAGACAAGGCTGACCTTAAACTCAAGGTCTTGGGGCTGGAGATATAGCTCATTGGTTAAGAGCACTTATCCTCGCAGAGGACCTGGGTTCGATTCCCAGCACCCATATGATGGCTCACAGCCTCCAAACTCCAGTTCCAAGGGATCCAGTTCTCTCTCCTGGCCTCTCTCTGAGGGGATCAGGCACTCATGTGGTGTACATACATACATACATACATACATACAAGCAAAATATACATACAATTTTAAATTAGCAACAACAAACTACTGAGGAATTTCCGACTCAGCTACCTGAGTGCTGGGACTGTGGGCATGAGCCACTATGCCTGGTTCTTATCTTCATCTTTCTGTATTTCCTTAAGTCATTATTTGTGCATAACTGGACAATTCTAAAAAAAGATTCAGTCTCAACTGGGTAGGTAAGAGCCGCCGTCCACCCCGATTGTCTTGACTCCAGCACAATCTGGGATTACAGGGGTGTGCCACCCCATGGCTCCAGGGGAGGATGTTTGCAGGCGTCTGATGAAGGTCATACAGACTCTGCAGCTTCTTATGCCCATTAGATGTTTTATTTCCTATAACGCTGTCAATGTGTTCCCTTAAATATGTATTTATTACCCACTGAAAGATTTCTAATGCAAAATTAAAATAGTAACTCTGCATTTATTTGATTTTGATGATGCTTAACCTCTTTTTTTTTTTTTTAACTCCTTGAGGACTATTGACTGAGCCTAAACTTAACACCGCCTGGGGTCATTGTATTACTCCTCGGGTTCTGAGAGTCAGGAAAGATGTAGAACTGAGCATTGTAATAGCGGTTGCAGTGTAATTGTGTCCTGTAATTTTGTGTTAAAAATCAATGGAAAACAACACCCTTGCACTCATCTGTAATACTGAAACAATGATTAGTAAGCACACCAGCTTTACTTGTCACATTGAAAGTGCTGAGTTAGTACATACTTAGTCTCCTGCACTAACTAAATGCTTATGTTCCCTGCTTTATCCTGGCATCTCTTAAAATAGCTCTCCTAAGACTGCAGCAAGGAGAGGTTTTTTTTTTTAAGGTATTAAAGGCATTTTTTGTTAACTTAAAAAAAGATACAAGGAGACATAGAAGGGAGGATTAACTACTCCAGGCATGCCTTCATTTTGGATCGGGAATAGAGTGTATCTCTCACCATTACAATTTTTTTAGGTACATGATTTATTTCACTCTTACATAGCCTGTGAAGAAGTTAGGGAAGGCTCTTGGCAATACCTAGCACAACTGAAGGCATGCATACCCTTGATTCAGCAGCCCAGCTGCTGCTGCTGCTGCTGCTGCTGCTGCTGCTTCTTCTTCTTCTTCTTCTTCTTCTTCTTCTTCTTCTTCTTCTTCTTCTTCTTCTTCTTCTTCTTCTTCTTCTTCTTCTTTTTTGTTTGTTTTGTTTTTTTTGTTTGTTTTTGTTTTTGTTTTTTTTTTGTTTTTTGTTTTTTTTTTTTGAGACAGGGTTTCTCTGTGTAGCCCTGGCTGTCCTGGAACTCACTCTGTAGACCAGGCTGGCCTGGAACTCAGAAATCTGCCTGCCTTTGCCTCCCAAGTGCTGGGATTAAAGGCGTGCACCACCACCGCCCGGCCTAACAGTCCCACTTCTAAGAGTCCGACGGGAAACACAGATAATACAAGAATGTTAGCGACAGCATTTTCTATAGTATTGTCATTGGAAACAAATTCAAATGAACACAACATAGATGCTTACCTGTGAAACCTTAAATATGACAAGTACCTATAATGCAGACCACTCTGTACTTATGAAGAAAGAATAGAGATAGATGGATAACCATAACATAGTTTTGAATGGAAGAAATGAAGCCCAAGAACTTTAAAAGGGAAATATGTGTTCTCCTGTGCATATATGATGTGCATGTGTGTTTGCAGCTAAAGTGTGTAGCCTTCAAGCTCATCAGTGGTTAACTCCAGAGTCAGAAAGACAGAGGAAAGGTAGATTCCCTACTAAATTAACTTCTAGGTTTGAATTGTAACAATGATTATACCTTATTTTGGTAATGAAAGTATCATTCAGAGAAAAAACAAGTCAGGCCTCTGCTTCTTACTTGCTTCTGTTGGAGCAGTGCTTCTCAGAGAGGGGCATTTTTGGTGCCTCTCCCCTCATTGGGCAGTGTCTAAAGGCACTTATGATAAAGATAGTGTATCTGGTGGGTAGAAGCTGACATATACAGATCCAGAGTAGCTTCCACACAACCAAGAATCACTGGTCTCAAAATGTCAGTAATGCCAAGGCAAGAAATCTTAATGTTTGGATTAGAAGGTTACAGCCATGTTTAAAATTGCAGACTGTGTGGGACACATTCCAGAAAGCACCATTCTTATTGTGGGGTGTCCTCTGCATGGCCACAGAATTCTAAGTGTGACATACAAGTTTGCATCTAGGTAGAGCATGTGCTGTGTCCTGTGTTCTGTTCTGCCCCTAATGCAGAGGCTACCATGGTCACAGCCATCCTGGATCTCTTGAGTGGATATACTGAGGTAGGTACAATCTTGGGTTCTGGTGTTTCCAAGTTGTGGCAGATGCTGAAGACTTCAAAACTTTTGGAAGAAACTAACCATTGCAGCAGATGTTGTCTGTAGGTTGGAAAAAGATTGATAGTAGCCATATTTAGTTGCAGTCCATGTTGGTGAATTTTTCCAGAATCCTTACTTTTTCTTTTCTTTCTTTCTTTTTTTATTTTAAGATGTATTTTATTTATATAAGTACATTGTAGCTGTCTTCAGACATACCAGAAGAGGGCATCAGATCCCATTACAGATGGTTGTGATCCACCATGTGGTTGCTGGGAATTGAACTCAGGACCTCTGGAAGAGCAGTCAGTGCTCTTAACCACTGAACCATCTCTCCAGCCCAAATCCCTACTTTTCAATGAGAAAAATCATAATCCTTCATGGGAAAATGCCAGTAGAGACCACTGTCAATCATCCCTAGATGTGGCTTTTACAATCCTTAACTTTTTGTCCACTTAGGATCAATAGTGGGGAAGATGTAAATCTTAAGAAATTACTTAGACATGGGCCTAGAGAGATGCTTCACTGACTGCTCTTCCACAGAACTGGAATTTGATTTCCAGTACCCACAGGGTGGCTCACAGCTGTCTGTAATTCAAATTTTCAGTTGATCTGATGCTGTCTTCTGGCCTCTGCAGGCATTGCATACATATATTGCATACATATGCCTCATAGCTGAGCACTTGGGCAAGTGTAGAGAAAAAGATAAAAATAAATATTTAAATTACTTAGATACTACCTGTTATAATAAGAAAATTTATTTAATTTTATTTGATTTACACAACAGTAAAACAGCCATGCAGAGGTTATCTTTTTTTAATGTTATTTATTTAGACACAGGGTCCTACATTGTATGTAGCCCAGCCTAGTCTTGAACTCAGGATCCTCCTGTCTCAGCCTCCTTCATTCTGGAGTTAAAGGTGTATATCACCACATCCAGCTTATTAATTTTTTTTGAAGATTTATTTATTTACTATGTATATAGCATTCTACCTGCATGTATACCTGGAGGCCAGAAGAGGGCACCAGATCTGATTATAGGTGGTTATGACACACCATGTGGTTGCTGGGAATTGAACTCGGGGCCTCTGGAAGAGCAACTGGTGCTCTTAACCTCTGAGCCATATCTCTAGCCCTTATTAATGTTTTATAATCAAAAATTAAAACATAAGATTGGTCCAGTGTGATCAGTCCTAGTAGCCCAGGCTTGTAAATTCAGCCAAATGAGAAACTTAGGCAGGAAGTCATAGTTTCTGGTCCTGCCTGGGCTACAGAGTGAGTTAAGGCTCAGCCAAAGAAACTCATTGAGAACCTGTCTCAGAAAGCAAGTGGAGGCCGAGGGCGTGGCTTGGTGGTAGATACTTGCCTAGCAGGTAGAAAGCCTTAGGTTCAAATCTCTGAACCTGAGGAGTGGGTGCTTAAGGGGGAGAGAGTGTCTAGTATAATGGATTGAGAGTTCCATTATACTAGATTATAGTATATATTGTTATACATTATTAACAATTATGTTTTGCCAATGAGATAATCCTTTTTAAAATATAGATTAGAAGTTGTAACACATAGAGGTCAAAGGCTTGGAGGAATGCCAAGCATCAGCGAAGGTTTTAGCGCTTCAGTTCTCTCCTTTCTTTTTCACCACAGTAAAATTAAGGAGCAAGAGTGTTTCTTTGAAAATAAATGTAGTTGTACTAAATTACTTGACTTTGAGCTTTTGTCTTAAGACAACTCAGGCTGACCTTGACCCCGATGTGCTGCCTGTGCTAGACTGGAAGTCGTGATATTCCCAGCTTAGCTACTTGAATGCTACAAATCTGTACCGGTGCCATCATCCCTGGTTTTATGAAAAATTTTAAATGTCATATTCCAATTCTTCAACTCGAGACAGTTGATATTCAGAATTAAAACTGAATGTGCAAAACCAAACTGTGACTCTTTTGAGATGTTAATGACATATATATTTCCACATGTTGGCTGTTCAACTTAGTTTCTCTTATGTTGTACTTTCAAAGACTTGAGGGGAATTGTGTCATGGAGTGTTTATGTGCTTTTCCAAGTGCTTAACTACTTGGTTTCCTGTTTTTTATGGGATTTGTGATTATGGCAATTAGTACACTGCTAATATACTTATTAGTTTTAATGACTAGGTTTGAAGGCAGGTGTGCTAGCCCATACCTGTGACTCTAGCACCCAGGAAATAGAGTCAGCAAGAAAAAGGATTGTACGCTAACCTAGGTTATGGAGTAAGGCACTGACTCAAAGGTTAAAGAAAAGAACCCCCCAAAACAACCCTCTCCTCAAGAAACTCCTTCCCCCAAATAACGCCCCCACAACATCCCTCTGTAAAACAAACCCCTCCCCAAACACCACCACCATCACCACACACAGGCGACTTGGAGAAAGCTTTGTCATTATGCCACACTGAGAGTGCCCTGTGCCACACACATTCTTCCTCTGTATCTTTGCAGGGTTCTGTTGCCTTGGACTTCCTGGAGACCATCTTTGTTAGATATTGTTAGGCTTCAGAAAAGCTCTGCAGGAGCTGCTTGCTTTTATTGCATTGTTTTTGGATGATTGTCTATAGAGACCTTTTGCCTTCTGTTACCATAGGAATTATTTGTGGAATAGCAAACTGGTGAAGGCATTTACACACATACTTCTAGACTTCACAATATCCTTTTAAGGTAGGTACTAGTCTGTGCCTGTTTTGACAGGACAGGTGTAGAAATTCATACACAGACAGGTTAGGTAACTGGTCATGAAGTCACATAGTAAATATTAGGGACCAGAATGAAATCTAGCCTGAATATTTTAAAATTCTAAGTTTTGTTTTTGAGAAGTGGTCTTTTTAAAAAATATATATATATATATATATATATATTTATTTATATGAGTACACTGTTGCTCTTTTCAGATATACCAGAAGAGGGCACCAGATCTCATTACAGATGGTTGTGAGCCACCATGTGGTTGCTGGGAATTGAATTCAGGACCTCTGGAAGAGTAGTTAGTGCTCTTAACCGCTGAGCCATCTCTCCAGCCCCTGAGAAGGGGTCTTGATGGTCTTAAACTCTTGGGCTTAAGTGATCCTCTATCATAGCCTCTTGGTCAGTAGATCTCAACTTGTGGGTCATAACCCCTTTGGGGGGTCACACAACCTTTTCACAGGGTCATATATCAAATATTCTGCACATCATATATTTACATTACAATTCATAACAGCAGCAAAATTACAGTTATGAAGTAGCAACGAAATAATTTATGATTGCGTCCACCACATGAAGAACTGTATTAGGAAGCATTAGGAAGGTTGAGAACCACCGCTCTGGAGGATCTGAGACTCTAGGCGCATGCCCGCCTTAGCTATTGAACTCTTAGCAAGTGTGTTATGTTGTTCTTTATGTTCAAATCTGAGTCAGACAAGGTCCCTATAATTTTAAGAAGACGAGTCTTGTGAACCTCAGAGAAAATTAAGATAGCTCTCTTGCCAGTTGTTCCACAACCAGAGATTTCTCTAAATCATTAGAGAAAAATGAGGCCGGGCAGTGGTGGCACATGCCTTTAATCCCAGCACTTGGGAGGCAGAGGCAGGTGGATTTCTGAGTTCAAGGCCAGCCTGGTCTACAGAGTGAGTTCCAGGACAGCCAGGGCTACACAGAGAAACCCTGTCTCGAAAAACCAAAAGAAAAGAAAAATGAGGTTTAGCATATGGTTATAAGTGATTGCTGGCTCACTTACTCAGTTACATGTTTGCCCATTGAACAGACTGAATGGCTACTATTTGTCTCTATGTTATTAAGTGTAGAGACAGAGGGATGAGAAAAACAGTGAGGAAGACAGACTCTAACACATACACTGGTCGCATAGCTGCAGTACAGATGAGGAGCACGGCTCTATGCAGAGGAACCTGGAGTGGTACATCTTTAAAAGATCCGCTCCTGGCTCTGCACCCGCCCAAGGGCTTTGGATTCACGAGTGAACAAACACACACACACACACACACACACACACACACACACACACACACACACACACGCCTAACTTGCTCAATGGCTGGGCACTTCCAAAATTCCCCGAACACACTCCCCTTCCTGAGTTAACACTTTTTAAGTCTATATTTTTTCTTTGCTGCCCTGCTCCCTCTGGGCAGCCCTCCCATGGGGCTGCTTTCCCTTTGCACCTACATTTCAGCCATCTTATCCGCCTATTCCTTCACTGCATGGCTTGTCCTATGCTGCTCTCATGGCGGCATCGTCTCCCTCTGCATCTCTTGCCTGGGAATCCCGAAAGTCCCGTCCCTGTCCCCTGGGATTCTCTATAATAGAGCAGAACTTCTAGGTCCCCACTGCGAGCTTCCTTAAGACCTAGGGCCCGAAGTGGTTTTATACAAATATATAGCAAGACACATCTGAATAATTCATTCAATATTTTTATATATAAAGTTAAAGTGCAACTAAAGTACAGGTCTTTATATTTCTAGTTAATCAATGATTTTACTTCAATATGTCTGTTTTTTATGAAGCAAAGTTAGAATCTATTAGGTATATTTGTTTAGAGTTTTGACATCAATCCCTATCTATATCCCTAACAGTTGAAAAGCCTTTACTTTTTGTTTTGGCAGCATAAGGCATTGGAGCCAAAGCTACATTCCAATTCTTGTAGTCTACCGCAGGGAACAAATGAAATAAATAAATGAATGAATGAATAAATAAATAAATACCAGCTCCTGGTATTTTGATGTTAACTCTGAATGTTTATTAAGAAATTCAGACTATTTCTTTTTTTCTCACCTTTTTATATGGTTTTATTTGATTTATTTTTAGTTTTAGTTTTTAAATTATTTACTTTACATCTCTGTTGCAGTTTCCCTCCCTCCTTCCCTCCTATTCCCCGCCTCCTGCCACCCCAATTCAGACTGTTTCTATAGTGACTAGTCATATTTAACTAAGAATTGTATGTGAACCAGAGTGTTGCATTAGTAGTTCATGTTAAAAGTCACATTAGGGGACTAGAGAGATGGCTCATCTATTAAGAGCACATTCTGGAAATGGAAGAAGGGAACACAAGTGAGCTGCAGCCATGATGGAAGTAACTGAGATGGAGACAAATCCGAGTCTGCCCTATGAGGATAGACGCTCTGGGTTCACTTGTGAGCAGTTTCTGGAGCTAATAAAGCACTTCAAGACAGACTCCAACCCTAACAAGAAGACTCTGGAGGCCTTGGCTGATGTACTCAGACCGACAGAGGAGACATCAGGATTTGGTTCCTATAGGGAAGGCGTGAGATGGAGCTCAAGCCGTTGTCCGAGGCCCACACATCTGAGCTGGAGCCAATGGAACATACTTCTCCATCTCAGTTTGTAAGAAGCAATAGGTCAAAGTACAGCCTAAGAGTTAGTCTAACATACTGTCGGCACAAGGTTTGGGTAATGTACTCATACCCATAGGTTCTACCAAGCAGAACCCCAAGGACTCCTCCCAAAATGACCCTGGACTCCCCGGCGCTTTGGAAGCCTTGAAGAGTCTCACACTCTCTCCTGGGTATCACGGCAGAGACAGCGCATCCGTCACAGCACCTCTGACTCTCTGGCACATCTAGCATAGGCTCTACTTGTTAATGGTTTTTCAACTTCCTTGTTGGGGCAGGGGACTGTTGGCTCTTATGTCTATTGATGGTACATTAATAGTAAACCTAGCTATTCCCAAGAAACAAAAAAATAAGATAAAAAAATAAAACAGCACATACTGTTCTTGCAGAAGACCTGAGTTAGATTCCACCATCCACATGACGAAGCTCACAAATGTCTGCAACTTCAGCTCTGGGCGAAACCTGACGCGTCTGACCACTTTGGTCACTGTATTCATGGAGTGCACACCCCCCCTCCCCCGTAATTTAAAATAAAAAATAAATCTAAAAATTAACTGGATGGATGCAGTGGTGGACACCTATAATCTCAGTACTTTGCAGGTGGGGGTAGAAGGATCAGGAGTTCAAGGCTATCCTTGGTTACATAGGGAATTCAGGGCTAGCCTGGTTCAAACAAACAAACCAAAACAATAATAACTGAAAGTTTAATTGGATTATTGATAACGTGGGTTTTTTTGAAGTATGGGTATTTGGGGGAGAGCAGCCAGCATACTAATTCCTAAAAACTTGTTGTGCAGGGTTGCCTGAACTATCCTCTGCTGCAAAACATGAAGACAGTTTGTTTAGGGATTTGTTTGAAGACTATGAAAGGTGGGTTCGTCCTGTGGAACACCTGAGTGACAAGATAAAAATCAAGTTTGGCCTTGCAATCTCTCAGTTAGTGGACGTGGTAAGTATACTTGCCGTTACATGTTCCACTTTGCACTTAGGGAAAACAAGTTTTTTTTCCCAGGTGTGAGTCAGCTACTGGAGGTTACCAAGATGACCAAACGTAACCCTTTGCCTAAGGGTCTCCTCAGGAAACAATTGCTAGTATGCCACAGGCATAATAATACCCTGTCTATATGTTGTGAAGTTTAGAAATTGTTTTATCTCATTTGCTAGTAATAGGTCTATCCTTAATGAAATTTAAAGATATCAAAACATTTTATATTGAAGTTCCCTTAAATGTATGTGAGCTTGTGCTGGGGGTTGGGGCTGAGGCTTAACAATAGAATCATAGATTCTGAGGACCAGAGATTATCTTAACACTGTTTCAAGATCACACTTCAGTGGGCATTGGTGGCATATGCCTTTATTCCTAGCACTTGGGAGGCAGAGGCAGGTGAATCTCTGAGTTCAAGGCCAACCTGGTCTTCAAAGCAAGTTTTAGGATGGCTAGGACTAAACAGAGAAACCCTGTCTCAAGAAAGAAAAATCATATTCCAAACATACCAGGGACTAGAGAGAGGGCTTAGTGGCTGAGAGCTTGGGCTGCTTATGCAGAGGACCCAGGGTTACTTCCTACAGTGTCCACAACCACTGATAACTCCAGTTTCAGGGGACCTGGTGCTCTCTTCTGACCTCCACAGGTACCAGGCATGCACGTGGTGCACATACATATATGTAGGCAAAGCACTGATACACATAAATAAAACAATATTTGCAGAGAGATTTTATGTGTCATCATTCATCAGGGGTGAATTTCCTGCTTCTCAGGGTTTACCGGAAGAAAGTCACACTTAAAAACTAATTTCTTCTTGTTCTGATAATGCCAGCAATTGTTTTTAGTATAGTGAAAGAATATTTACTTATATTAGAAATAACACTAAGTGTGCCTTTATGTTATGATTACAGAAATAACACATAATTTTTAGAGAGTTTTTAAAGTGTAAAAATGTACAAATAAACAGATCCGTATTCTACTGTCCACTGGTGACTAATGTTAACAATTGATAGCTGAGGTAGGATGGGGTTCACACTTATAATCCTAGCACTTAGGAGGTAAAAGCAGGAGAATCAGGAGTTCCATGTTATCCTCTACTACAGAGAGAGTTTGAGGCCAGCCTGGGCTACTGAGACTCTGTATTTTAAAAAATCCAATTTGTTATATTTCTTGCCATTTTTTCCTTTGTGCCTATTTTACAAACTTGGAATTTTTATTTCTTTATTTTATTTTGTGTATATGAGTGCTTTGTCTGCGTGCATTTCTGTACATCACGTGCATATCTGGTGAGCTTCTGTGTGGGACTAGGGATTGAACCCAGGTTCTTTGCAAGAACAACAAATGCTCTTAACTACTGAGCCAACTCTCCAGCCCCTGGAATGTGTTTTTGATACAATTTTGCTGACTGCTTTTCTCTCTAATCCTCGTATAATTACATGTATTTCTATCTGCATAAAATTGTCTAGTCTTCTCATAATCATGCTATGTGCGTACATAAATGTCTGGCTTTTTCCTTCTTATAAGAAGGGCAGGCTGAGTACAGTAGCACGCTCCTTCCCGCTCTTTTAGCTAAGTGGATGCTGTACTCATACCTTAGATTCTCTCTTGAATCTGAGGAAATGTAAACTAAATATAGAATTGCTTGCAGTATGCTTTAGAGTAGTTTACCTGAACTACAGAATGTTTAGAGGAACAATGGTACACTAATCTTATTTTCTTGAGAACCAGATGAATTAGCAGAATGTTCATTCCATGTGGAGAGGAACATTTGTATTTAAATGCACCAATTATATTTTTTTTAAGCTTAAGGATCATATTATTAAAGTTTGAGAGAGAGGGGGAGAGAGGAAGAGACAGAGGGAAGAGAGAGAAGAGAGGGAGAAAGAGAGCGGGGAAGGTGGGGAGAAAGCAGGGCTGAGCAGTTGTGTATCTCAACAGGTTCAGGGAGGAGGGAAATGGAGAGGAAAGCCACACCTTTTGAGTTAGGGTCAGCAGTGAAGGTCTGTGAGCAGCTATGGAGAGAGGGCAGGGTCTTCAGAAAAAACGGGGAAAAGGCCAGAATGTGAGGGAAAGCATACTTGGGGTTTCGGTTGATATTCAAAGAAAAACTAAAAGGAGAAAATGTAGTTACATATTTGGGGGGTCAGAACTCAGAAAAGAAGACAAACTTAGTGTTGATGGCTGTCACTATCAGCAACTGCCACAAATGTATACACTCTTACAGAATTATTGTCATGCAACAAAAACAAGCAACCTTTCTTCTTTATTTTTAATAGGATGAGAAAAACCAGCTAATGACAACAAACGTCTGGTTGAAGCAGGTGTGTATAGCAATCGCACAGGCACCGAGTGAGCCGCTGGCAACTATTCATTACAGGCCTAAGGCAAGGAGAAGCTTGGGTGTGTGTGCCCTGTGGATTGTCAGGTTGCAAAAGCAGAGGACAGATGGAGTTGTTGTACTCACTGTGCATACATGTATGTATATGTGCATATTTGTTTTGAACCAGGGTCTTGTTATTGTAGCTTCAGTCTTCCATCTTCATCCTCCCAAGTTCTGGGGTCACAGGTGTACGCCGCTGTGTCCACTTTAGTCGACAATTTTTGTGGGTCTGATATGTGCTGGAGAAACTGCAGTAATGGAACAGACAGAACTCACTATTCCCCAAGAACTTCATCCCAGTGGGAAGAGAATGAACCATAGTGCCTTAGAGACTGACAGTCTGAGAGAGGGTCACATGGGAAAGAGGACGGAGTGTTGGGGACTGTACTTGAAAGCAAGAAGAAACAACTAACCAAAACAAAACACCCAACCAAGCCATAACAACATGACTGAAAAGTTTGTACCAAGTCTCAGGGGAGATAATGTAAACCTTGTGGGCACCTAGGAGACAGACTGTTCAGGGTGGAGGGGCAGCAAGTAAAAGGCCCAGAGGTGGGATTGCATCTAGTGAGGAAATCTGTGTGGCTAGAGATGTGTGAACCACAGGGAGGGCTGTGGAGATGGGGTCAAGGGAGCAACAAGAAGCCATTAGAATATTAGCTTATAGGACACTGCATGGATTTGGATTTTTACTTTTATTTGTTGTTATTTTTAAAAGATTTATTTATATTTATGTATGAGTATTTAGTCTGCATGTATACGCATGTACATGAAATGCCCAAGGAGGCCAGAGGAAGGCATTGCATCCCCTGGAATTGGCATTGCAGAGGGTTGTAAGCTGCCATGTGGATGCTGGGAACTGGCCCTGCTGTTCTCCAAAAGCAGCAAGTGTTCTTCATCCTGAGCCATCTGTCTAGCCCCAGGATTTTGGCTTTTAATTTGAGTGCAACAGGACAGGACTTAAGGATGCAGCTATTTATTTTACTATCATCATGAACATGCTAACTGTGCATGTTAATAATAATGTTTTATAAAGTATAAAAGTATACTTTAAACTTATTGGGATTCACTGTGACATTTCCATACATGCATTGACCATGTCCATCCATCTTGGAATCACCCTTCTCCTCCAGCACCCTTCCCATTCCCTAGTGTCCCCCTTTGCAATGAATTATTTTTATGGTCAGAGTGCCTTTTACATGAAGGGCTTTTTAATTCTGAGCCACCATTCTTGTGTCTCCAGCTGCTGTTGAGTGTCTCCCATTGTTTATTCTTTCTCTGTCTCTGATTATTTGTACCTACCACCAGTTTCCTAATCCCAAACTTACAAAAGACAGGTTGATGTTGTTCATTTGTTTGTTTGCTGTGCTGCGGACTGAACCTAGGGCCTGAAGGATGACAGGCAAGTCTACTACTGAGCTAAATTTCTTAGCTTGGTGGGGGTCACAGAATTGTTACTGCCTGGGCAATGGATGAAATGGTTAAGTGTATGGGATGTGTAAAAAAATTCAACTCTCTTTCCACCAAATCAGGGCACAGTACAGCTGGGAAGGAGAATGTTTTCCCTAAACCTGAGACCGTTTTGAGCATGGTCAGCTGGTGGGAGAAGAGGGGCCGAGTGGAGAAGCTTGAATGTCTCAGCATGAGTGGACCACGGCGAGAGTCATTACATAGAGGGACAGGCTGTTATTAGTTGAGAAGGTTTACTGAATTAGGAGCAGAAATGATTTGTGTCTGAAGTTCCTAGATATGACAAAAAAAGTATACTTTAAACTTATTTTATTATTTATTGATTGAAATGGAGGTGAATTTCTCATTTTAAAGGAATGGATAGACGTAAAATTAAGATGGAATCCTGATGACTATGGTGGAATAAAAATTATACGTGTTCCTTCAGATTCTCTGTGGATTCCAGACATCGTTTTGTTTGATAAGTAAGTTATATTCTAAATATTATTTCCCATTTCCAAAAGAAAACTTGTTTACTATTAGACACTGGTAATTTTTTCCCTCTCATCTGCAAATTATTTAGCTATGAAATCAAGTGACTTGACTCTGTGCCTATTAGTTGCATGGCTACAGTGGATCCTTTGCCTTTTTTGGTGTGTTGGGTTTTTTTTAATTCATAAAAGTGTTATCTGATTTCTGAAATAAGAAAAAGGATGTGGTAAACATGGAATAAGGAAATGTGGGGGAGAGAGAAAGGTTGGGGTTAACGTACAGTAAACTTATGTGCTTGGCAGTGTGCTCACAGCAATCTCACGTGCTGGACACCTCCCATCTTACTTGGCCTAAGATAGTTACACTTGTCTATGATCACAAAGCTCTCATACGGTACAGTAAAGTTTCACCCCAAGACACTGGCATCTCCATTTACCCCTTATTCAAGTCAGACTTCCAGGTTTGGGTGTATTTGTCTTTTAGTTGAGGTTACAGTTTATGTTCAATCAGGTTTTCTAAAATTATGTAAATACATTGTCATGACAACACAATCCATTTTCTCATGGCGAGGAGTTTGGGGTTCATTTGTGAGGATAATTATCAGTTACCAGCTGTATTCCCCTCCCCACCACCCTTCCCAGGGCCATCTCAGAGTAAATTCGAGAGTTTGCAAGTATCCTAAAGCACTCTGTCTTATTTGCACAAAGGCTTTTAGAGCAAACGATATGCAAAAAATGAACTTTTGAAACCTTTTACTTCTGCGTTCCTTGATATGGAAGGATGAAGAAGGCTCGTAAGGTAGCGTGAGACAGCTTCTGGCACATCCCCTTACTCTCAGTAACTGAAGCACTTTGTCCAATTTGCACAAAGGCTTTGGCATGTGGACAGAGTAGATGCTGTGCAAAAACCAACCTTTTGAAACCTTTGCTTCCGTATTAGTATGAAAAGATGAACAAAGCTTGCAAGGTAGCATGATGCAGCTGCTCTCTGAATTGCAAACATTTTTATAACTAAGCATAGATTGCACAGTACGGTGCAAAGCCCACAGGACCTGAAGATACAGAGCAAGACTGTGGAGGAATCAGGTGCTTCTGCCTGCAGCTGTGCCTGCCCAGGTGCTTCTGCCTGCAGCTGTGCCTGCCCAGGTGCTTCTGCCTGCAGCTGTGCCTGCCCAGGTGCTTCTGCCTGCAGCTGTGCCTGTTCAGCACAGGAGAGGCCAGTTGTGCCCTGCGTGGTGCAGATACTCTTTTCTCTTAGGGTAGAAATCATCATTATTTTGGTGGAGGAGGAAGCCTAGGACTGTGGATTCAGGCTCTGCCTTTCTACATGCCCAGTATATAAACAGCCTGATCCTATTTGTATGTAAAGTGGCATCTTTTCAATTACTAAAATCTCAACATTTTGAGAAACATGGATTGGCTCATCTCACAAAACAAAGGGAAGAATAGGCTCAGTCCCAGCAGAATTGTTACAGGATAGAAAGATGTCCACACAGCAGGGCCCCACGGTAGGGGGATGGGGCGGAGGTGGGGGGAGGACCAGGCATTTGATCAGACAGTAATTTCAAACTTATTTCACACTATTACCCACAGGTTTTTTTTATATTAGGCTTATAAAATGTGTCCTTGGGTTGTTTGATTTTGGCACTATTATTGTGTGTTTCTTTTAGTGCAGATGGACGTTTTGAAGGGGCCAGTACGAAAACGATTGTCAGGTACAATGGCACTGTCACGTGGACGCAGCCAGCAAACTACAAAAGTTCTTGTACTATAGACGTTACCTTTTTCCCATTTGATCTCCAAAACTGTTCCATGAAATTCGGCTCGTGGACGTATGACGGCTCCCAGGTTGATATAATCCTAGAGGACCAAGATGTCGACAGAACAGATTTTTTTGACAATGGAGAATGGGAAATCGTGAGTGCAATGGGAAGCAAGGGGAACCGGACGGACAGCTGCTGCTGGTACCCCTACATCACGTACTCCTTTGTGATTAAGCGGCTGCCTCTCTTCTATACCTTGTTTCTTATTATACCCTGCATCGGGCTCTCCTTTCTGACTGTCGTTGTCTTCTATCTCCCTTCAAACGAAGGAGAAAAGATTAGCTTGTGCACTTCTGTGCTTGTCTCTCTGACTGTCTTCCTTCTCGTTATTGAGGAGATTATCCCCTCATCCTCCAAGGTCATACCTCTGATTGGGGAGTACTTGGTGTTCACCATGATTTTCGTGACCCTATCCATTATGGTGACGGTCTTTGCCATCAACGTCCACCACCGCTCTTCCTCCACACACAATGCTATGGCGCCTTGGGTTCGTAAGATATTTCTCCACAAGCTTCCCAAACTGCTCTGCATGAGAAGCCATGCAGACAGGTACTTCACTCAGAGAGAAGAAGCTGAGAATGGCGGTGGACCTAAATCTCGGAATACTTTGGAAGCCGCTCTCGATTGCATTCGGTACATCACGAGGCACGTCGTGAAAGAGAACGACGTCCGCGAGGTCTGTGGCGAGTATAAACACCCCACCACCCCCGCAGAGTGGGGCGTCTACTCGAATCTCACCCCCCATTTCCCCAGAGCATCTTGAATGACCCTGAAGAAAGTTTAGCAGTATGCAGTGGAAGGGATAGTAATAGTAACAGTTCTTTAGCTCTGGAATAATTTACTGATTTAGATTTATCTTCCTTAACTTTGTTTCTGAATTTTTACATTATAATTTATCAAAATTACTTTTTTTGAAGAATGAGGTTAATGTAGACCTTAAAAGCACAACCAAGATACTTTTCATAAAGACATTTTTGTAGCTTCTTTACAAAAGAATATTAATAAAATTGAAAAGAGCAACGTGCATGGCTATAATCCTGCCATTCAGGGGCTGAGGCAGGAGGATTGAAAGTTAGTCTATCTTTATGTACCTTAGCAAGTTCAAGGTTAGCATGGGCTACACAGGGAGACTGTGTCTCATAAAAGTAAAGTGAGATAACCATGAATAAAAAGAAAAGGAGTAATGTGTTCTCATGTGTTATTTTATACTTCAAAGTTTACATATAAAGCAGTCATAGTACCTAATTTGCTTAAGACAAAATTTGTTTAATACCTCACAAAAAAAAATAAGTTTGATTGGTTTGTTAAGGATAATTGATAGTTGAAATGCAAAAATTGAACATGTTTTTACCAATTTATAGTGTTGAACTGTTTAATACAAGTTTTCAGTTGTCAGTATTTCTACTACATAGTATCTTTAAAGTTATGACTATTAATATTTTCATATCTGAAAATTACATTTAATGGTCCCATTAAGATATGTAAATTCTAATTTTTATTAATATTTGACATCTTCTTCCTTCCCTTCCTTTCCTTTCCCTCCCTCCTTCCCCTCCCCCTCCCTCTTTCCATTTCCTCCTCTTTCCTTCCTTCCTTCTTTCCTTCCTTCCTTCCTTCCTTCCTTTTTTTTTTTTTTTTTTTTTGAGATAGTCACTTTATACTCCTGGCTAGCCTGGAACTTGATATGTAGCTGGCTTCAGACTTACAGAAATTCACCTTTTGAGATTAAAGGCATGTACCACTATGCCAAATCCCCCACCACCCACTTTTTAAAAGACAGTTTCATTCTGTAGCTCAGGTTAGCCTCGAACTGTCAGTCCTTTCGCTTCAGCCTCCTGAATGCTGGGATTTCAGCAGATACTTCTATGTGCAGGTTATGACATTGAACTAACTCTTTGTTATTGTTCCAGGGTGCTGGCCTTGAACTTCTGATTCTCCTGCCTCAGTCTTCCAAGTAGCTGGTACTACATACACTTACCACTGTGGCCAGTTTACTTCTAACAAACAAATACTTGTTGATTGTAGTATTCTGTGTCAGTATAATTGAATTATTATAAGACTTTAAGATACTGATAGAATCTTAAAAGGTAAGAATTTAATGAATTTGAATTTCAAATTTAAATTTAGAATGAAATTTAATAAGTTATACTAGTCTGTCTTAGAGACTTGGGTATAGGAGATAGCAAATTATTATCTCTAACTCTGTTTTTTATCTTGAAATACAGCTTTATATATGTATTTATTTTTTAACAGGTTGTTGAAGATTGGAAATTCATAGCCCAAGTTCTTGATCGGATGTTTCTGTGGACGTTTCTTCTGGTTTCAATCATTGGGACTTTAGGGCTTTTCGTTCCTGTTGTTTATAAATGGGCCAATATAATAGTCCCGGTTCACATTGGAAACACAATTAAGTGAAATCAAGAAATTACACTGTGGGTTTAGTGAGCAGTCATGCAGCTCTTAGGACACATATGCCATTATGAAAATATTTACAGTTTGATATAGGCTGTAACAGATTAGCAATTTCTAGCATTGGCTTAAAGTTGTCCATTAGAACTGCAGTAATAACCTCGAGTAGCAACAATGTATTGTCCACCTGCACTAGTGAAGGCCTAACATCTGCATCCTGGCAAATACTACTAACTTGCAACCAGTGATGAAGGCCATCTTTGGAGTTCTGGAAAACACAACTATATTTGAAGACTGTTTAAAACTTTTCCCCAAATTTAGTAAAAGCATATATTTGTATAGTTTTGAATTTTTAGAATGGGTCTTGTTGAATTGTCCAGGCTGGCCCTAAACCTCCTGAGTAGCTGGGACAATGGGTATGCCCCATTTTGCCCAGGTAATATATGTATACTTTTAAAAATCTCTGTTCTGTATTCATGGATATGAAGTACAACATACTTTTATAGGAGGTGAACCAATTACTTGGTTTAATAATAACATAATGTCAGTTAATGTTGTATTGCTATGAAGAGACACCATGACCAGCAACTTTTATAAAGGAAAACATTTAATTGGTGCTGGCTTACAGGTTCTGAGGTTTAGTCCATTATCGTCATGGCGGAAGCATGGCAGCATCCAGGCAGGCATGGTGCTGGAGCCAAGAGTTCTCTACATCTGGGTTGGCCAGCAGCAGGAAGAGAGTGAGCCACTAGTCCTGGCTTGAGCTTCTGAAACCTCAAAGCCCACCTCCAGTGACACACTTCCTCCAACAAGACCACACCTCCTAACAGTGCCACCCCCTGTGATCAAGCACTCAATCTATGGGTCTACGAGAGCCATTCCTACTCAAACCACACTTGATATGATGCTATTCTTTACTGACATTTTTAGTAAGTAAAAAAGTGAAAAATTCTAGTAACTAGAAAGTCCTTACGTCCAATTTATTCTTCATATGGTAATATGGAATGGCTTTTATGTTAACTAATTTTTCAGCTTACCTTCCACTGAAAACATACAACAGGCAACTCCTGCAGACATATTCTTTGTAATGACTTCAGTCCCCTTGTCCACATTCTCTGGCTAGGAGAGCTACTTGTGTACATTATTTATTCCAGATTTCAGAGTAATACTGCAGTTGCACATTCAAAGTCAAAACGGAATGCCAGGTCTCTGTCTTGATAGTTCTGTAGAAAAACTATTCTGGACTGGATACGGTGTCTCATACCTGTCATCTCTACTTTCAGGAGGCAGAGGCAGAGGCAGGGACATTGCTGTGAGTAGTAGGCCAGCCTGGGCTACAGTATGAGACCCTGTCTCAAAAGCCAAACAAACAAAAATTGCCCTTCTGAGTTGATATAAGCACACTGTCACATCTCAATCATCTTTCACCACAATTATAATTGTCAAATCTTAAAGAGAAATGCTTTAGATATAGTCTAGCTAGCCTACTCTAGGTATGATATCAGTCAGTGCAGTATAAAGTAACATGGGTAAAGCAGTTAAACTTCAGCCCATGTGGCCCAACTCAGCTGCAACCCAAAAGCTTGCATTTGATTCACAACTCTTAGTTGTAAAGTTAGCAACATCCTCACTTATTAACATTATATCGGCAGCTTAGATTCAAGTCAGCGCACTTTGGAAGGCAGGATGAACCCTGTCAAGTTTTATTTTATTGTGATTATTGTGTTTACTACTGTTAGAGTGAGTGAAAGTCTGTGCTGTAGTTTTACAGTTTTAAATGTCCCTCAAAGGCTCCTTGTTGTAAGCTTGGCCACGGTGGTTTAGGGAGGCAGTGGGGTCTTTAGGACTAGAGGCTCTAGCAGAGGAAAGCTAGGTCTCTAGGGGTGTGCCCTTGAGGGTATTGAGACCCCAGCTTTTCCTTTTGCTTCCCAGCCACCATGAGGTAGGCAACTTGGCTCCACTTTGTGTTCCCAGTGTTATATACTGTCTTGACACTGACCTCAAAGCAATGGGCCAGCCAGTCATGAGCTAAGGCCTTTGCAAGCATGAGTGACAACAAAGCTTTCTCGTAACTATCTCAAGCATTTCCCCATAGGAAACTAATAGAATATTAGTATCCCAAGGTGGAATCTCTGGTATGACTGTTGCTGTGGAGTCTAGTTCTAGTTATTCTAGACTTTAAAAAGGTAGGACTAGAACAAAGAGACAATTCTGTCCACGTTCAGCTTGGAAAACCAATGAGTTTACTGTGGCTACTTATAGGACCATGGGGGAGGGGGTTTCTTACAGTGGCATGGATGACTTGGGAGACTGAACGATGGAAAGCCCACCCTAGCCGATGTAACAACTTTTACAACCTGCAGGTAACACCAGCACTGCAGGTTCCTCTTTCCTAGCAGTTGTCTGCTATTTTTATAAACTCAGGAACGAATCTTGGGAGTCTGGTAAGTCCTGTGAGGTTCATGAATCTTCTTCCTAGAAGGGAATGTTTCAATCTGGAGGAAACAGCCACACAACAGGGTAGTTATTGTGATAATAAATGGTGGTGTAGCTCTGAAGCCTTTGGGTTTGATCTGGAGAAAGAATCTGGAAAGGTTTGAAGAAATGGACTAGAGAAAGCCTAGGATGTATAAACATGGATCAACAGGCACTTGTATGAGGACTTAAGAGCAGACCAGACATGCCATTACCATGTTCTGGCCACCCTCCAGAATTTGAGGGTAAGACCCTGTTTCTGAAGTACCACATACTTAAGTCATGGAACATAGAAAGATGAAGCTGGCACTGACTAGGAAGGTTCATCCCAACTGGGCAGCTTCCATAGTGCTAGACAGTGCTGTGCGTGCTACCAGAAGACAGAAGCAATCACCAACTGACTGTGAACCTTATGATCTACAATAATGGCTGCCTGGCAAGACTCACCCTCTGGCATGTGAACATCACAAGAGTATATACACCACTTATTGATTGAATCTAAATTCTGTTTCACAAGACAAAACTCATACCTAGCACCATCCAAAAGTCAAGAACTTATGACTAGACAGGTCATGGGCTTTTTGGGGGAGAACATATTACTACTATTCTGATAAGTGGATATACTATTAAACTGATATCTAATGACTGTAGATTAATGTGTCTTTTAGCCACTTGGCCATGTTGTAGAGAATAAACGACTGTAGAATGCTCAGGCCTAAATGGAACGTAGTATACCACACCCTTTCTTCCCAAAGCTCAGAGACCACTTCAGAAGACAGGAAAGAGTGAGACCCAAAAGTGGTGGATGACTACAAGGAACGTGTCTTCTGAAGGGCAGCTACATATGTGAGCTCATGGTGGTTGTGATGACATGCACAAGACCTGTGCAAGGCCAAGATATTTGATACGATCAGATAAAATCTCATCGCAAAGAGCAAAGTCCTGCTCCTAGCTGAGCTACTGTTGGTAGTTGCTAGACACTGGGAAAAGAGTTGGGTCTCTAAGAGAGTAGCCCCTGGTAAGCTGACCATTCCAGTGGGAGGCCATATACCCAAGAATGCTTGGGCAACACAAATTAGTCTTGATAAATATAATTTTTTATTATCATTTTTAATGGGCACAAAGTTGAGTCAAGAAGGAAGGGTGGATCTGGGAAGAGGTAAGAGGAGATGAGTATGATCAAAATATGAAATTTTCAATGAGTAAAATATATTTTAAAAGTGAACTCAAGTACTTGGCATCAGGATAATAAAATACTGTGAAGGCCCCTCAAGAAATATTCAGACACCTGCCTGTTGTAAGTTCAAAGGACTCAGACATTTTTTTCCAAAATAGGCCCAGGACAGCCTCCTTCCATAAGGCAATTTAGAAAGTGTTGCCCTGAAACTCCTTCCTCATATGCAGATGCTCAGAGGTAACTGCAGATGCGGTTCGGGTGGGCCTGTATAGCTTGGCCTGTAGCTTGTGCAAACCTGGGGGTCATCGACGTAATGCCAATTTTACAGACAAGAGTTATGGAGTTGTGGAGATTTCCACAAAGATTTTAGAGGTGATCAGCTCTCAAGCTGGCAAGCTGTTGGAAACATGCCGGTGAAGCCACTCTACAATGGAGACCCCCAGCAAGCAAGGGCTGACAGACTATGGAGTGCCTGCTGAGAAAAACTGCAGGAGGTGAATTCAGCCAGCCCTACAGTACAGGCACGGGGGCGGCAGTCAGTGGGTCTGTAGGAGCAGGACTGCCTGGGCCTCTGGGATTTCACACACTGCCACTGTGTGCACCAGATGTTTGCCCTGCTTAGTTTCACTCTTGCTTTGATCTGATCCTTTCCACATATCTGTGCTCCTTTGTGGAACAGAAATGTTTACCTTGTGTCAATGTATCCTGGGCATTTATAACCTGCCTCTCCGCTGAGTCTGACGTGGACTATGGAACAATTCTGAGGCAGTTAAGCTTTGGGAACTTTTGCAAGAAAACAAATTATGAAATGGACATAAGCCTTTGGGAGCCAGGGCCACATTCTGAATAAGTGCCAAAGGCCAGTGTATCAAAGGTTTCATCATGAGCCTGTTGGCATTACTCGGAGAGGTGGAACCTTTAGGAACAAAGGAGTTTGGTCATTGGGATCAAGGAGCCCAGCTTCCCCATTTTTTTTTTTTTTTTTTTTTTTTTTTTTTTTTTTTTTTTTTTGCTTCCAGGCTGCTTTAAGGTGAAGGTCATTGATGAATCATGTGCTCCTTACCATGATGTATTGTCTCATCACAAGCTAAAAGGAACAGACCACATGAGTGACATGGATGGAAACCATGAGCCCACATACACATTTCCTCCTTTAAAGTTTATTGTCTCCGGTGCTTAACAACATGAGGGAACACTAATAAAATCTAGTTTAATGTAAATTGCTGTTAGCTATCTTAGTTTGTATATATCCCTCATCCCTTATATCTCAATCACTGTTAAGATACTTGTAAACCAACAAATTTCATAGTACACTCTTCCTTTTGACTTACTGAAATATAAGCCACAGTGAATTGCAATTGTCAGGTTTTATTTTTGCATAGAAGAAAAACTAGTGAAAATATGCAAATGGTCTCTGTGAACTCTAGGAGTTGTGATTCAGATTTGGGAGTGTAATATGGGAAATTCAGTTTGTTCAAATAGCTTCTCAAGCATAACCAATTTTGACAACGTCCTACATTCTGGGCGTTCTGACAGCTGAGGCACACAGGTTTGTTACTGGCATCCTAGTGGGCAGGAACCATCGGCTGCTGAAGTCCAGACATCTCACATCCCCAGCACCATTCTGGAGCCCAAACCCTAGTGCTAATGTAGTGAACCCCTGCTCTGACGGTTCATCCCAGAGTCTGGACAACTCCCTGCAGCTCATGTGTGAACCTACCATGCAATACTGTTTGGGAAGTTATTAGGTCATGAGGTCATGCCTAGACAAATGGAATTAGTGCTTTTGTAAAAGATTCCAGAAAGACTAGCCCTTTCAGCCACTTAGAGATACACTGGAAGGTAAGTTTTATGAGGAAGACTCTCCAGACAGTCTCGCTAGCACTTTGATCCTAGACTTCCCAGACTCCTAAACTGTGAGAAATAACTTTGTGTTTAGTTGTACAGTTTGGGGAGGGGTGTTGTTTTGAGACGGGGTCCCACTGTGCAGCCCTAGTTGGGCTGGAGCTCACTATCTAGACCAGGCTGGCCTGGAATTCACAGAAATCCCACCTGCCTCTGACTCTACCTCTTGAGTACTGGGATTATAAAGTCTTGCAGGGCTCTATGGGATGTTTTTCTAAATTAGAAACTTGAACAGACTAGAGTAGTTAACTAGCAGTGAGCGTGAGGCCAGGTATAATTTCTCAGGGTATCGGCAAATACTGAAGTGGAAGTATGGCCTTTGGAAAGATAGTAAAGAACAGAAGTGATGGGTGCTGCTGGAATAAACTTCAAGTAGTTTACGGACTGAACAGATGAGTTCTATAGAGATCCTGAGCTAAAGGATTTAATATTTATGAACAGAAAAAAATTTCTATCTAGTTAAGTTTTAATCATGGGGGTAGAGAAATGTTCATTTATCCATAATACATAACTAGACATTTTTCTCCCACATTTTTTTTTTAACAAAAAATGAAGATGAGTTGAAAATAACCCTTGAAATAGCAAACTCCAAGCCTGTGATCAGATAAAGTAGGGTGCTAAAGAAAGTGCTCTTGCATCAGCACAGGGGAGCCTCGGTGAAGAGGTCACAGTTTATGTGTCATCTCTGGCCATCAAGGGTTGCAGAAATAATCCAGCTGTTCCTAAAATGCACACCAGAATGAAAACCCAGAGAAAGATTCGGTCAATCACCATGGCAACATACTTCCAATCATCTTGAATCTGGAAAACAAAAAACAATAAAAGTTGCAACATGAAGGAGAAGGGTCAATTTTTAGTATTACAACTTGTTAAGGTAGAGAAGCCATTTTATTTAATATATAAGAAATCTTTTTTCTTATTGATATGATCTGAGAAAATCTATGGTGATGGTTAATTCTGATTGTCAGCTTGACAGGATCTACAATCACCTAGGAGACAAGCCACTGGGCATGCTCAGGTGAGATTATCTAATTAGGTCAGCCTCTGGAGGTGACCATGTGGGACTATCTAGATTAGATTGATAAAGATGGAAAGATCTACCCTAACTGTGGTGGCATCCTTCCCTGTGCTAGGCTCCTAGATGAATACAAATGAGAGAGTAAATTGAATGGTAGCATTCATCTCTCTGCTTCATGACTATGGATGCAGCGTGACCAGCTACCTCACACTCCTGCCACAATGACTGCACGATGGACCATTTTCCCTGGAGCAGTAAGCCCAAATAAACCCTCCCTTAAGTTGCTTCTCAGGCATATGGTCACAGCAATAAGAAAAGTGCTAATATATCTACCAACCTCAAATTTCATGTAGTAGAGAAACAGATGAAAAATATGTGCTGTGTTTCTAATGAGAATACATTTTTCTTTCAAGGCAAGGTCTGGTCCTCATGTCTACACAGTTTAGGTAGGGCTTAAATTGTCGATCACCCTGTCACATCCCTCCTGAGAGCTGTGGTTACAAGTATGTACCACCACTCAGAAATTGTGTGTGTGTGTGTGTGTGTGTGTGTGTGTGTGTGTGTGTAATCTATTTTTTTCTAAATTAAATTCCAGTCATGAAAGCTCACTGTGTGTGTGTGTGTGTGTGTAATCTATTTTTTTCTAAATTAAATTCCAGTCATGAAAGCTCACACACCTCTACAGGAGGATCTGGAGCCTTTGTTAGAATAATGACTTTAACATCATTTGACATTGTTTCAAAGTACTTGGTCACTGGCACTAATACTTGTTTTAGATTCTAATTTCCGTGTAAAATCCATTCCAAACGTGAAATAAGCCCATCGGGCAAGCCTGACATTTTTCTTTGTCCCTACTCCCCTTTAAACTGCCCACCTAACCAAATGACATCCTCAGTTGTATGGCTAGACAGGCTGAACAGCAGACATAATGGCTGACGGTACAGCCAAAGATGGAAGAAAGAGCAAGAATAATTGTATATAATGAGCTTCAACTTAGGCTTGAAACAGGAAGGAGAATCTATGGTAATTGAACTCCCAGGCAATTCAGAAAGCAAAGAAACCACAATTGCGCTGAGAGAGAGCCCAGGAGTTAACTGTTCTGAAGCAGTGATCACATAATGAAGAAGCAGCATGTAATTCTGTAATTCAATTAAGCACACTGAAATGGCCTGGGAAATGTGGTTTCTATTTCACCATTATAAGCTTGAGTAAACGTGTCCTTTCGGTGACACCGTGAAGTCACAGTTGTGGTAAAGTTAGAACCATAATGCCCTGTTTGACATAAGTTACTCTATTTGAATTCCTAAGACTTGTCTATAAGCACTTCACATCCACAACCTGAGTCTTACACATCCCTCTATAGGATAAATAACAATACCCCAAGGCTCTAGGAGATAGCCTGTAGAAAAAGGTGACACACTTTAGTTTTAATCAAGCTCTGCCTCTTTCTAGTCTGAGCAAATGTCATCTCCCTCAGTTTCAATGTCCTCATCTGAAAAATGTGGATAAAGACAGTGCAGTCTCAGGGGGTTGCTTCAGCAGACTCCTTGTTGATCAATACTTTTAATATCAATGTTGATTTAAGAAATGGTCCTTATCCCTATATAAATCTGAAACAAGAGATAATGACACAGTCCTGGAATCCCACTACTGAGGGAGCTGAGACAGTATAATTGTGAGTTCAAGGCCAGCCCAGACTACAAGTGAGGTAACTAATATATCCAAGGGCATCTGACTGGTCTGAACACAGCTTCTGACTCAAGAGGCTAATGTCTCTCTCCTCCCTCTCTCCTGTCCCCTGTCCCATCTCCCCATCCCCTGTCCCTTGTCCCCCCTCCCCTCTCCCCTGTCCCTTCTCCCCTGTCCCCTCTCCCCTCTCCTCCCCTGTCCCCTGTCCCCTGTCCCCTGTCCCCTGTCCCCTGTCCCCTGTTCCCTGTCCCCTCTCCCCTGTTCCCTGTCCCGTCTCCCCATCCCCTGTCCCCTGTCCCCTGTCCCTTCTCCCCTCTCCCCTCTCCCCTGTCCCGTCTCCCCATCCCCTGTCCCTTGTCCCCTCTCCCCTGTCCCCTGTTCCCTCTCCCCTCTCCTCCCCTCTCCTCCCCGTCCCCTGTCCCCTGTCCCCTGTCCCCTGTCCCCTGTCCCCTGTCCCCTCTCCCCTCTCCCCTGTCCCCTCTCCCCTGTCCCTGTCCCCTGTCCCCTCTCCCCTCTCCCCTCTCCCCTCTCCCCTCCTCTCCCCTCCTCTCCCCTCTCCCCTCCTCTCCCCTCTCCCCTCCTCTCCCCTCTCCCCTCTCCCCTCTCCCCTCCTCTCCCCTCTCCCCTGTCCCCTGTCCCCTGTCCCCTGTCCCCCGTCCCCTGTCCCCTGTCCCCTCTCCCCTCTCCCCTCTCCCCTCTCCCCTCTCCCCTCTTCTCCTTCTCCCTCTCCCCCCTCTCTGTCTCTCTCTATGAGTATGTGTGTATGTCAAAGGCAGCCAAAGGAGGGTGTTGTTTTCCCCAGAGCTAGAGTTATGGGCATTGTGGGCCATCTGATGTGGGTGCTAGAAACCAAGTTTGTATCCTCCCCAAGAGCAGCACGTCCCTGTAATTGCTGGACAATCTTTCCCATCCCTAAGAGTCTAATTTCCTAACCTCTGCCCTATGCACCACTGCACAAGGAAGCCATAACAAAAACCATAGTTACCTCCTTAGCTACATTCTGTGCTTTCATATTTTCAGCAATATACTTCACACTTTGGATGGCTTCTTTGATTTCTGGTGACAGAGCAGAGAGGGACAACACAGCATCGACAGACTCAGAGCTGGAGCTTCTTGTGAGGTTGGCACTGAAATTTGATATTTTTACTCTACGGTGATGGCAGTAGCTACATGTGCCATCTTGGCATGGGTAGCCTTCCTTGCAGCTTTTGGAGTCTGCACGGCGGAAGCAGTTCAGGTTTGAGAGCTCAGCGCCGTAGACGGTCCTCATCTTCGGAGAGTCTCCCTCGCTGCTGGTCGGCCTAGTCATAAACATGACCCTGGGGAGCAGGTTCAAGAACACGGCCTTGACCCAAGTAGGCATCGTGTGTGTGGTTGGAGTTCTGTAGTGCACGTTGAGCACAAAGACTGTGATGACGATGGACAAGGTGACAAAAATCATAGTGAAGAGGAGATATTCCCCGATCAGGGGGATAACCAGAGAGGTGGAAGGGATGGTCTCAGTGATCACCAGGAGAAAGACAGTCAGGGAGAGGAGCACAGAGATGCAGAGCGTCACCTTCTCCCCACAGTCGGAGGGCAGGTAGAAGACGAGCACGGTGAGGAAGGAAATGAGCAGGCAGGGGATGATGAGGTTGATGGTGTAGAACAGTGGCAGGCGGCGGATGTACAGCGAGTACGTGATGTCTTGGTAGATCTCCTCACAGCAGTTGTACTTGATCTCATGTTTGTAGCCCGGGGCTTTAATGATGGCCCACTCGCCACTTTCCCAGTAGTCCTTGAGGTTCATTGAGGAGCCAATGAGGACCAGGTCGATCTTTGCCTTGTCGTAGGACCAGGAGCCGAACTTCATGGTGCAGTTTTGGTAGTCGAATGGGAAATAGGTCACATCGATTTTGCATGAGCTCTTAAAGATGGCCGGAGGGATCCAAGTCACTTCTCCTGTGTACTTGAGTAGAGCTTTGGTCTTGTCATCCACCTGGAAATCCCCATCAGCACTGTGAAGACACAGTGGGGCACACAACTCACTGTCATCACTCCATAGCCACCCAGCCTGGCTTCCCATGCTGCTGCCAGGACGATAACAAATGACGATTTATAAAACAAGGAGCTCTGAGCACACAAAGGACTGTAAGAGGTCATTGTACCAACTGCCCCGTTCTCCAGTGGAGATACTGAGGTAGACCTCCCCCAGCAATGCTCACCCATATTGGTTGTCCATCCCCCACCTCTCCTGGCACATGATTTGCCACACTTGTTACCCCAACCCAGTTTCTCCTAGTACATTCTCCCCATTGCCTAGACTCCCCACCACACACTGCCATGCTGCTCATATCCCAGTACGTTCCAGAGTGTTGACTTCTAGATTGATGTTGTAGAGATTCCTAAGTACCCAAAATGGGCCCCACTGGGCTCTGAATTCGTGATGAGGTGAATGTTGTCCTGGAGATGGGTATCTCAGCAGCCTTTGGGAATATTAGTAGGTAGGACTTTGTTAACACCTCTATAGCCAGTCTCCATCGGGTGCTCTATATGTGTGAAACCCTCAGCAGACCTGGGAATGGTTCCATGGGCCAGTCATAGGTGTTTATGCTGTGAAACACCCTAGCAAGGGGGATCATTTTCTCTACCAGACCCCAGTTCTGCCACTGCCCCCCTTACCTCCCAACTGCTCTCCAATAAAAGACCATGTTGTCTGATTTCATTGAATGTCTTCAAACCAAACCTAGCCAGCAGGTCCTTTCACTTTCCTCTCTAGCTGCCTCCACTCACCCCTTCCTGACCCCCATAGTTCTACTCTATCTTCTGGCCATGAACACCTGCCTCTCTTTTTATATAGATGATGCAGTTTTCTTAGAATCATCCTGTGAATGTTTATAAACTGACTTCTTAACAACAGACTGATGACAAGCTCCGTTCCCTGTAGAGCTTGTATTCAGGATTCCATCTCTGTGGCCAAGAGAAGTCATCTGACAGAAAAGTCACTTGGTTTCACAAGTGTCCCACCTGCTGAAGGATTTCTTTCTTATCGATAAGGGCATGCTACTATAGCTCAGGCTAGACTCAAACTCACTATCCTTCCACCTTAGCCTCCTGAATGCTGGGATTACGGGTGTGTGGCAACAATGCCTTGTTCACTGAAGGCTCTTGACATCTAGGGTCAGCTCGGTGGGTTTCTTCACTTGCTGTAGTGGGAGGCATTCAGGGTTTTCATGCCCCTTTGGTTTTCATGTGAAAATCTAAGTGTCAGAATTCTAAGCCACGAGGAGTGATTTTATATTGCTGTTGGAAAGCCGTGTTCAGGTATAATTCAGTCCTCCCCACTGGTCTCTGTCCTTCCCACCCACACCACTTCCACTGAGCGGAACAGCTGTTACATGAGACAACTCAATGCCTAAGCCCCAACCCATGTCTGTGGCTTTCTCTACCAGCTTTCCATAATTTCCTTCCTTCCTTCCTTCCTTCCTTCCTTCCTTCCTTCCTTCCTTCCTTCCCTCCTTCCTCCCTCCCTCCTTTCTCCTTCTCCTTCTCCTTCTCCTTCTCCTTCTCCTTCTCCTTCTCCTTCTCCTTCTCCTTCTCCTTCTCCTTCTCCTTCTCCTTCTCCTCCTTCTCTTCATTCTTCAAGACTGGGTGTCTGGGTGACTTGGCTGTTCTGGAACTCATTCTGTAGTCCTGAAACTTGCTTTGTAGACCAGGCTCACCTTAAACTCAGAGATCCTCCTGCCTCTGCCTTCTGGGTGCTGGGATTAAGGGCAAAGCTTACTACTGCCTGCCCAATGGCTTTCTGCATTCTTGACCTCTCCACATTCTTAATCCCTGATGACTCTGGAGGAAAGGGGCAGTGGGAGAGGACAGAGCTCTATACAGTCTCCAGATGGGCTCTGCTTAGACTCAGCACAACACCCCATCCCCAGAGCCCTGTGGGAGCTGAACAGAACCTTGAAGACCCTACAGAATACAGGGGCCTCCTGTTACTTGGGGTATCCAGGCTCAACAAATGACAGGGAAGTAAGGGACCTACCTTCAAATCCCAGGGCCCAGCCCAGGAGTTGGCAAACTATGGCTGCAAGCCTTCCTGTGCTGGCTAGTTTTATGTCAACCTGACACAAACTAGACTCATCAGTCTCACTGAGAAAATGTCTTCATACGATTGGGCTGTAGGAAAGCCTGTAGGGCATTTTCTTAATTACTGATTCTGGGGGAGGGCCCAGCCCATTGTAGATGGGACCACCCCTAGGCTAGTGGTCCTGAGTTCTATAAGAAAGCAGACTAAGCAAGCCATGGGAAACAAGCCAGTAAGCAGCACCCCTCTGGCCTCTGCATCAGCTCCTGACTCTAGGTTCCTACCCTGCATGAGTTCCTGTCTGACTGCTTTTGATGAACTGTTGTACCAAAGTGTTTATGAAATAAGCCCTTTCCTCCCCAAGTTGCTTCTGCTCATGGTGTTTTGTCACAGAAATAGTAACCACTAAGACACACCCCTCCATATTCCCACCATTTTTTTTTCTTTTTCCATTTGTGTGTGTTTGGGTTGTGCAAATGTGTGTATGTGAATTTGTGTGTATGTGGGCACGTGTGTGGGGTGACCACGTATGCAGTGCATGTAGCCTCTGAGAGCAATGTCAGAAATCATCCTTGATTGTTCTCTCAGCCTTATTCATTGAGTCAGGATTTCTCAGTCAAACCTAGAGCTTACCTGGAGTCATTTAATCAAACCCAGAGTAACAATCAGGTTCACTTGTGATGGTAAGCTGGCCTGGAGAGCCCCTGTCTCTGCCTTCCGGGACTGCCACATATACCTGGCACTTACATGGGTTCTGGGAAATCCGAACTTTGCTCCTCACAATTATGTGGGGAGTGCTTTCACCATTCCCAACCATGATCCCACAAGTTTCTACCAGAACAAAGTTGTTGACATTTGTTGGCAATTGAGTGGCTACTTTGAGCTACAAGGGCAGAGTTGAATAGCTGTGAGTGACAGAGACTGTGTCTGCTCAAATTCTAATTTTCAAAAAGAAGTTAAATTTTCTTTTATTTATTATTATTATTATTATTATTATTATTATTATTATTATTATTATTATTGTTATTACTACTACTACTACTGTTTCTTACTGCCTGGTCTTTCCAGGATGGCTGGATGCCTCTACTCTGGCCCAGTTGCGTCATGTCACTGAAGAGAACACTGAAGGTCAAAGAACAGGGTTGATTTGCTGAAGGTGCACAGCATCTGTGGGCAGAACCTAGACTTTTCAGGACATCCGTCCTCAAGTGAAGCACCAGCAAACTGTGAGCGTACTCAATGGACAAGTACCAGAGGAAGGCCAGCCCTGCCCCAGCGACTCATTCCTGTGGTCTCTGGGGATCCTGTTCACTTGTTACAGCCACAGAAGCCCCTGGCTGTGTCTGCCCATACCAGAAAGCCTGTTTGCTGGGCAGGTTGGCATTTAAAAATGTATACCACCAGGAGTCACAGAACACAAGGACCCAGCAGGAGATTAAAACTGGCACAGTATTTGCCACACAGTGCCCTTGTATTTGTTGACCAAACAAGTGGCCGTAAACCTAAGTGAAAATCTCTACCCATCACACAAACGGAGGGAGTTCATGAAATGGGTGACAACAGAGACAGAAACAACAGTTGGTTAAAGTGAGAGAAGGCAGTGGAAGTGTAAGGGATTACCAAAGGTCCTTACACACAAGAGAAGATTATGTGTGGAAATGCAGCAAGGATTAAAAAAAAATCACAACAGCAGAGACTCGCAAAAGCTGAACAATGGGGCACCTACGATAGCAGGACAAGTCCACTACCCACACCATCAGCGAGGGTTCAGGAGTCCTGTGAGTGTCAGCATTTGAGGGCATAGAGCTAGAGCATCATGAGACCCAGGGGCCAGGCAGGATTGGCTGCTGAATGGGTGAAACCTAGGGAGAAGAAAATAGGGTCTCAAGGTCCTAAGAGTGAGTTCTAGGGTCAGAGACATAGAAGAAATAGTCACCTCTTGAAGAAAGGGACCATACAGAGAAGCTTTGATGAAACCCACTTATAAACTCAGCACTAGGACACTGCACCCCCAACACAAATAAACAAATGTAAAGAAATCATTACAGTGAGAATACACATAGGGGTGCAGTGAAGCCAGTCAGGGCTCGGGCAGCTTTGTAGAGATCTCAGAATTCTCAACACCCCATGCTCCACAAAACGCTCTTTCAGAACCACTCAGAATAAGCTGCCTGTGGCAGGAAATGGGATGATAAAAGCCCTTTGGTTAGCCATGCCAAAGAACAAACCACCTACAAAGAAGACATATAAAAATAAATATAAACTTTAGAGAAGACACTAAAAAACCAAGAAGAAAATGTTTTAACCCTGGGAAGATGTGTGTTTAGCAGTTCCTCAGTGATGATTCTGGTCTCTGGCTTAAGAGCCTGGGACAGCCTATAAGTCTTGCCCAGCCCTGCCTTTCTCCCATGAGTATTCTCTCTCATAGAGGGTGAGACAGCCATCTCCGCCCATCCCTGCCTGCAGAGTTAGCATCTGGTGCCACGTGTAAGCCCCTCCCCTGCTGTCCCAGATTCCCCCACCATACACTGGGGCTGCTCCAGCCTTATACTCAATACTGCAGTTAGTGAGGTCACCTCAGTTATCCATGGCAGACTCTTCTGCCTCCCTGGACCTTCTCTGCTGTAGATCTGTCCCCCATCTAAATCCCATGTGACCTTCAAGGCCCAGTCAATGTAATTTTCTTCCAGCAGCTTTCTCTGGTGACCTTTCCCTTCTTCCAGCCTCACATCGATCTCTTAGGAGTCACTCACTGGCATCTATGGTACCCACTGCATAACGGATGCTCAGTGCCTTCAGGGTGAACAACTAAGCAGATCTCTTTTGGAAAGGGTTAAAAAAAAAAAAAAAAAAAAAAAAAAAAGCCCAGACTGTAAGCATAGTGAGTGGCTGCCCAGTCTGCTAGACCGGAAGAGTATGGGGCAGCCAGTTCCTTACTTGTTATAAAGCACGATGTCTGGTTTCCAGATCTTCTCTGCAGGGACACGCATGAACTCCACCCCTTGGTAGTCAGAGGGTTTCCATTTCAGCTTGTAGTCATTCCAGATCTGGCCAAAGGAGGGAGGGAGAAGACAGTGGCAGGGCCAGCCAGATTTTCTTTCTCCTGACAGACATTTCATTATGGCCACCATGGTGACAAACCACCCCTGCTTTGGGTCACTGAGCCATTTCCCTGCTGCAGAAAATGTTGGCCCAAGGGAGCAACATGGGGGCATCAGGACAGACAGCATGGGCTAAGCCTGTAGGTTGTCCCTGCTCTAGAAGTCAACCTTCAAGACTGGGGAGTCTAATCCTTATCAAGCAGACGGGAGTCATTAGTTATTGACCTCTCCGATCATATTACCCAAGGTGCCAGCCTTCTGGATTTCTCCCAGGTTCATACATCAAACTCCTATGATTTTTTTTTTTTAACATACTTTGAAATCACTCTTCAGCCAGGTGTAGTGGCATGAGGCTGAGGCAAGAAGGTTGTAAGTTCAGGGCCAGCTTAAGTTATACAGGGAGTCCTAGACCATGAGCTATGAGACCCTGTCTCAGATAGGAAAAGAGAGGTTGTCCAATGAATAAAGGATTTGCTACATAAGTGTGAGGATCCCCAGCACCCACACAACCCTCCCACTTCATAATCTCAGGGAGGCAGAGGCGGAACCCCCGAGGCAAGCAGGGTCCCTAGACCAGCAGAATCATTGAGCTCTAGGTTCAACAAAGGATGCAATGACTGAGCATGGAAGACATCCTCTATCAATGTCTGACCTCCTAATTCATGCACACACATGTACGCACACCCTCACCCGTGTGCCTGGACACACACACACATACACACCCAATATGTGGGGCTAGGGATGTAGCTCACTTGGCAGGCTGCTTATCTGTCAAGCTCAGACCCAACCAACACATCAACCAGGCACGAGGCCGTACTCCTATGATCCAAGCATTAGGGAGATGAAGGACCAGGAGTTCAAAGTCATCTTCAGCCACACAGTGAGCTTGAGGCTGGCATGAAACACATGAGACACCTTCCCCCATCTCAAAAAGCAGAATGGATAATGCTTTCTAACTAAAAGAATTTTTTCCCCCACAGAATGGAGCCATGATCCCACAAGACCATCGAAGTGTTGAGTACAGACCACCAGAAGGAGGGGCTGTGGCCACAGAGGGAACAGGTAGATGGGACACTTCCCTTGTCTCGACAGCCTCTTCAAACAAAGGCTTGTAGGAGCTGAATGTTAGGCTGGCTGAGCTTACAGATGGGTCACCATTAGGCTGCAGAGTCATGATGTCTCCTAAAAGATCTGGCCAAAGCCTCCCTGGGGAGGACATGTGGGACAAGCTTCTTGCCTCCTCCTGAAGGACACCAGTGTTCTGCTCCTGCCCTACCCATAATGCAACAGAATCCACCTCTGATTTTGCAAGAGAAAGGAAAGATGTTATTGCAATTGTTACCAGAACTGGAGGGGTCGGGGTTACAGTGTGTGGGAGGAGGTTGAGACAGGGCCTCGCTGTGTGGTCCTGGCTGGCCTGGAACTCATTTTGTAGACCAACTTGGCTTTGGGTGGTTGGTTTTGTTTTTGAGACTAAGGTTCCTCCACATAGCTCTAGCTGTCCTGGAACTTGCTTTGTAGATCAAGCTGGCTTTGAACTCATGAAGATCCATCTCCCTCTGTCTTCTGGGTGCTGGGCTCAAAGGCTTGAACCACCACACCCAGCTTGTTCAGTTTTGTAGTGGGGCTGGAGAGAATTCTCTCTCCAGGCTGTAGTTTGTCTGTCTGTGACGTGAGTGAGGAGTCAGTCCTCAAGAGCAGTGAGGTGACCCTGTCCAGGGTCCAGGAGCCCAGTCCAGCCCCCCCTTTTTTTCCCAGCAACAAATAAAGCAATCGCCACCAGGGGGCAGCAGTACGCAGCGCCTGGGTACTTACTTGCTTCAGCCACAGGTTGGTTTCCATGATCTGGTTTACTTCATCCTAGAAAGCAGATTGAAGTTGACAGATGACTGACCAAGATAAGGCAGACTGCAGACAGACTTACCTAGAACCCCATGGGCACATCTTGTGGCCCCAGCACTTACCACCTTCACCAGCTGAGACATGGACACCTCAAACTGGATGATGACTGGATGGGACACGTTAGCCACTGGCCGGATGATCTCGTTGTAATCTTCGAACAGGTACTGGAACAGGCGGTGTTCAGCTTCCGAGGCACTGGCCACTGAAGGAGGTATCCCTGTTAGTCCCTGAGGACATGCACCTCTCCCGGAGAGGACAGCCTGCCCACAGACTTCTGTCTGCCAGGGTACTCTGCAAATGCAGGCTTCAGGCTAGTAATGTTCCCTTAAAGTTACAGGCTGGCAAACAGAGGTCACACGCATTCAGTGGGTCTAGAAGCTTGAGTTCTGAAGTTGGGTACATCTAGGGAAAATCCCAGAAAACCCGGGAAAGCTGTGTGAGCTTAAGCTAGTAGCTTAAACTCTCTGAATCTTTGTTTCTTAACTATCAAAATAAAGAGTACGCATGAATTCACCTCAAAGGTGGGGGTGACGTGCTTCAGTCACTGGCCTGTGGCAAGCGCTTGAGAACTGTTAGCTTGGTGGGATTCTCCTCAGACATCTACATGTCTCCCTCCTTCTCTCTCTTAAATCTAAGTAAAGGCTTTCTTACTTTCTTCTTTAATTTTTTCTTTACATTAAGGGAGGAGGGTGCATGCAGTGACATGGGGGGAGGGGTCAGAGGTTAACTCGGTTCTCTCCTTCTACAGTGTGGGTCCTGGGAATCTAACTCAGGTCATCAGGCTGGATGGCAAATGCTTTTCCCAGGGGAACCATATACTGGGTTTGTTTGTTTGTTTGTTTGTTTGGTGGTGGTGGTTTTTTCTTAATAAAACTCAAATCTTTACATAATAAACCACCCAACCTTGCTTTCTAAAGAAAAAAAACACTATTAGTGGCTCAAACCTTTATTGTTACTCCAAGAAAGATTGTGGTGCTCCTGCTGCCCAAGTGGGAAGATGACTCACTCAACCCTGGGGTGGAGCTACTCGCGGTCCCCCAGGCCAGGAGCCCCATTTTCCACTGTGTCAGAGACTGCAGCTCTTTCATCCTCTCCAAATTCTGCAGGGGTTTGGTTGTCAGTATCTTAGGAGGCAAGGTGCCTAGTGGGTTTCTGAGAGGGGCTGTCTTCGAATCCTCATCCCAGCCCTTACTTCTGGTCCCTGGGCACCCTTTGTTTACAAGCCCACCACAACTAAACAAGACATCTTGCCTCAAGCTGTCTGCTTACAGTACTGGGGTCAGTCTAGGGACAGTCTTTTGGAGGAGGATGTAACTTATTTTCTTCAGGCCGTGATTTAGATTTAGGCAGGACCCACACAGTGGAGCAGTCTGTGATGATGCACAGCCACAATGCTGGTGTCCTACACACACACCCCGCCCCCAACCCCTGTGTGCTCTGACAGCCTCCAGGAGACATCATAGCTGCTTTTTCTGCTTCACCCACCAGCCATCCTGGGTCTCTGGAAGGACTTTCTCCTAATAGACCCTCCTAGAGCCTCCACGATGGCCTGGGGAGGAGCGGTCACATCGAAGGTCTCAGAGAGGCAACGCGATCATTTTGCGCAAAGACCCAATGACCAGAACCAGAGGCTTAGTCCAGCCTCAGCTCCAAAACAACCCGATGACTTTAGACAAATATTTAGCCTTCCTTAGCCACATGTTTTCCTACGGTCCATAAAACCAAGCGGTGGGCAGGAGGCAGATGCTGGAAGTGGGGCTGCAGGGCAACGGTCAGGAATGGGACCCAAACTTCTATCTCCTGAGCAGAACAGGAGGGCCGGTTCTGAGCTAGCCTAGAGCTTCAGCTAACTGGCAGATTTGGGAACAAAGGAGTAGCCAGGGGATTCAGCGTGGTAGGGACTGGGTTGCGCGTTCACAGGCAGAACCGTGGGACCACGCTGAGAACCAAGGCAAGTGGGTGCCTAGACTTCTAAGGCGCTGGTGGTCAAAGCTGTGCGGGAAACCGAACCCTGGGCTGCAGCCTCGCACAGGCGACCCACCCGCTGCCCGTTGGTCACCGCCCGCTGCCAGCCTGGGCTCCGGACCCGACCGCTCCTCACTCATACCTGGTAGCAGCATCAGCACCAGCATCAGCATGGACAGCGGCGGCGGGAGCAGCACAACACCCATGTCTGAAGACCGCATAGGCAGGGCGGGAGCCACTCAGGTGCTGAGCATCGAAGCACAGCTATGCTAGCGCGGAGACCGCCGGGTTCCTCCCGGCTTCGCGCCGCCAAGCTCCAGCGCATCTGCGCACCCGAGTACACGAACCCCAGGCAGCCAAGCGCTGCGAGCAGCCGCAGGGCGGGGAGGCTGGGAGGCCAAGGCGGGAGCTGCGCCCGTCGTGGGAGGGGCGTCGGGCTACGGTCTCCGGAGTTGATGCCTCGCCCAGAGCCGCCCTGAGTCTGGAGATCTCTAGGCTCCAGACCAGACGGGATCAGGCATTGTCACCATGTCAGGATTAAAGGGTCAAATCTCTGGCCAGGGCTTTCTGGCAGGTGCAGCTGCGAAGAGGGCTGGGGGAACCATCGCATGCGCCAGCTCTAGTGCAACTCAAAGGGGGACCGTGGAAGTTGATGCTCTTAAAGTAACTATTTTCAGCACGATTCTCTCTCTCTCTCTCTCTCTCTCTCTCTCTCTCTCTCTCTCTCTCTCTCTCTCTCTCTCTGTATGTGTGTACTACAAATGTACATACATACATACATACATACGACATACAGTTAAGAGGGACTAGATGGCTTGGGAGAGAAACAATATTGGCAACGAGTTCGCCGTGGTGGACACCTCTTCTCTGCTTTATTTAGACAGGCTAGAGCTGCTTCTTTGAGAAAACAGACAAATGCCAATGGTTATAGCTCAGCAATTAGGTGCTTCCTAGTACAACTAAGGCCCAGGCTTTGATGCCCAGCATAGTAAATAAATACTTTGATAAGTAAAGTTGGAACAACTAGAGAATCTGGCTTCCCACACCGACCATTATAGATTTCCCTTTGTTTCACTACCAGCTGGAAGCCTGTGTGTCCCAGGAATAGACAGTGACAGGGTAGGTATCCTGAGGCCACTTAACCTCTCTGGCCACCCACCAGGGATGGCTTGGCACTTGAAGGCTTCCTTAATGGCCACTGGGGACCTTTAAGGGTGATAGTGCAGTACTAAGCTGGATCATGGTGGTGAACATACTTAAACTCATGGAATTGCTCAGTACACAATGAATGAATTTTATACTTCAATAAAAGCATTCATTTAAAGACGATTTCTATTGTGTGTGTGTGTGCGAGCATGAAGCATGTGTGGGCATGCACACATGGAAGCCCGAGGTCAGCTTTGTGGAGTCGATTCTCTCCTTGTGTTTTTATAAGGATTCCAGAAATGAGATTTGGATCTCCAGGCTTGAGAGGCAAGTGCCTTTGCTCACCGAGTCATCTTGCTGGCCCAATGAGGTAGTTTTTAAAGACCCAGCAGAAAGAAGCCAGCATCTAACACTTAGACCCTGAAGGATTCCATTTAATCAGCAGGCTTGAGGATACTGACTACAGCAGTGAAGAAAAGGTAAGGGTGGTCAAGGCTAAGTGTGCAGGGGGCGGGGTTATATGGGGTAGCAGAGTTTGAGTGACACATCTTTCTTTTGTCCTGTGTCAATGATGGTTATACAAATAGATACAAATGTTAAAATTTAAATTCAGCTTTATTGTAGGTTAATTCTAAAAACAAAACTCTTTAAAATATTCTCCTTCAGGGGCTGAAGAGTCAGCAGTCAAGAGCACTGGCTGCTCTTCCGGAGAACTTAGGTTTGATGCCCACCACATACGTGGTGGCTCAAGTCTGTAATTCCAGTTCTAGGGGCTCCAGTGCCCTTTTCTGGCCCCTGGGGGTACCAGCATGTAGGTGGTGCACACACATACAGGAAGGCAAAACATCCATACACATAAAATAATACTCTACATTTTTTAAAAATATTCTCCTTTGTAGGCATGAAATAACACCGAGTGTAAAGATCATCCTTGTATTATTCAAATGCTGATTTCTGTGCCCCCATATCTGGCTACAATCCTTACTCTGAGAGAATCTTCAGTCTCAATGTTATATAAACATCGCTCCCCAATTATTCCCTGATTGGTGGATAAAGAAGCTGATCAGTCAATGACTCAGCAGGAAAGAGAATAGGGCTGGACTTCCTCCCAGCCAGGAGTGGGGGCAGGAGAGAGATGAGTGGGGATTTGACTTGGGGAAAGTGTTCAGGAGATGCCATGAGAAAATACCTGGATCCCAGAAAGCCAGATCAGTACTAAAATGCAAGTATCGCTGGGATTTTGATGGGGCCAGATTAGTTTAGAGTATTAAAATAGAATAATAACTGCTCAGTTGTTGTGCCCTTAAAGCTTGTTAAATAAATAGAATAGTCCAGTTGAAATTATTTGGGAGCTAGCAGGGTAAAAAGAAAGCAGCAACATTTGTTTGTTTGTTTGTTTATTTATTTATTTAAAAATGCCACTAACACTCCTTAATTCCAGAAGTATCTTGAGTGCCAACAATGGGGCAGGCACTGTGAGAGAAACAGATCGGTGTGTGAAAGGAATAAGCCTGAACCAATCACAGTATAAAGGGACTAAGCAGGTAGGAACCAAGGACAGATACTCAGTGTGTGTGTGTGTGTGTGTGTGTGTGTTTGAAGGAGAGCAGGTGCCATTCATTCAACAAACATTTACTTCGCACCTTCTGTGTGCAGAGCTCTGCCCCAAGCTTTGGAGTGTGAATGTGAATTCTCACACACCCTGGCCCTTGTGGAGCACACACTTTAATGAGCAAGGTGCTGGTGACTGTGTGCCACCAACCAAGGACTGCGGCTGCCGATGGGGGACACTCAGGGAAGATGGAGGTTTAATGCAGTTATGGGAGACACTGCTTTGGAAGGCATGGCTAGGGAAGGCTTGCACAAGAAAGTGACCTTGGAGCAGAGGATCATGGGAGTAGAGCTCTGACTAGTGCAGCCATGTGAAGCTTGGGAATTTAGAGTCTGACGTTTGGGCAGTAGCTACAGCAGCTATAAAGGTTCTGACCTGGGAGAACCTGAAAGTGTGAGGAAATGAAAGACTGTCAAGGAATCTAGTGGGTAGCTGGGATTGCAGGGAGATGGATGGGAAGGCAGGCTGGGGTGTGATGGCATGACACATGGCTGTCTGACTCCAGTGCCTGGCACATGGAAGGAAGGAGACCAGGCTGGACCCCCCTTTTTAAGGGACTTACTCGAAGGCATTCAGAGAGATCAGGATAAGCCGCCCATCTCTGTCCTTCTCGTTGCTGTGGCTAGTTTGATGGGCTGACTGCCGATAGTCATGGCTTTACTTAGAGCCTCATTAGCTATGACTCAGATGAAGCAGTAAACTGCCCACTCGGCTGCTCATATCATCTCACTATAACACAGGGGCCCAAAACATGCTGGGTAGCCTACGGGCCCTTGGAGGGTGCATGGATCTGGAAGAGGGGTGGTAGGAAGAGCCCCATGGTACCCAGAATACACACAAACACGAACACCCACAGAAACAGGCGGTCAACGACCATCGCGACGAATTTCCAGTCCTCAATGACCTGCAGACAAACAAGAGCTGGTTACAGGTGCCAAACACAGAGTACCTCTTCCCTCTGAATCACAGCCTCCCCTGTTGACCAACACCACACAGGCAACGTGGGGGTTTAGAACTATGCATTGACGTAGTAGGTTCTGAATCCCAGGCTGGCCTCCGCTGGACTTCGCATGGTGTTCTTCAACCCCACCTGACCTGACTAGGGTTGGGGGAGGAAGTAGCAAAGCCCTGGGGACTTGGGCTGTATTGTTCTCAGTCTCCCTGGGATCCCCTATGACCCCTCAACCCTGATGCTGCTCTAGACCTCACAGAAAGGGTATATTTGTATATAACTCATATATGCTAGTTAGGTTTTGGTCAACTTGACACAAGTTAGAGTCCTCTGGGAAGAGGGACCGTCAACTGAGGAAACGGCTCTATCATATTAGTCTGTAGGCAAGTTTGCAGGGCATCCTGAATATTGATTGATGTGGTGGACCCAGCCCACTGTGGGTGACGTCATCCTGGTCAGGTGGCCCTGGGTTGTATAAGAAAGCAGGCTGAACCACTCATGATGAGCAAGCAAGTGACCAGTGTCTCTCCATGCCTTCTGCTTCACTTCCTGCCTCGAGTCCAACCTTGGCTCCCCTTGATGAGCTATGTATGATTCAGGCTATGTAAGCCACATTTTCTATACCAAGTTGGTTTTGGTCATGGATTTGCTTCATCTTCCAAATACAAGCATAAGACATCATGAAGTCCTTCCCTGTATTTACAACGTCTGTAGACCTTGTGAGTTCCTAACACCATGTAAATGTCTCAGGAGTCATCACTGGGTTGTATTTGAGAGACTAATGACAGGGAGGGAAGTGCATGTCAGTGGAGACACCTTCTCCACCCATTGTTTTCCCACGGTCGGTTGAATCCATGGATGCAGAAACAGAGACCCAAATATACCACACACGGCCATTTCAACGCCAAATCTGGTTATGGGTGAAACATGTTGAGGCTTAGGGATCACAAGGTTCTTTTCTCTCATTTTTAACCCAAACCTTCTGCCCGAGGTAGCTCTGCAGAGAGGGAGATAAAGGGCCCACTTGCTTGACAAGGGCTTGCATAACATTTAGAAACCCCATGGTTTAAACAGTTCCACGCTAATCGCAGCAGTGAAATATATAAACAGCAGTGAACTGTAGAAACAACCGTTTTCTATAATGAAGACTTTACCTCCTCTGGCCTCATCATCTGCCTCTCTGCCATTCCAACTCTGTCGCTTTACATATGCTTTGTCTTCTCAGACCCAATCACAGGATATGAACCCAGTGGAAACCTGGCGGGCTTCCAGGGGTACCACAGAATGGCAGCATCCCAGCTTCCCCCCCCCCGGCCCCCAGCTGGGAAGGATCTGCAAAGACTCAAGAGTTAGAAACGCAGGCATCAGTGGGCAAGCTGACGTCAGTGACCCAATTTTCCAAGGCCCCATCGATGGAGTGTGTCACACTCCAGGATAATCCTACGTCAGACCAGCTTCCACTCCCTCAAACACCAATTGTTCCTGTTCCTAAGACCCAGAAGGCACTGCGGACTCTCCACACAGTGATATTAAGGTTGGAGATTCATTTTGACAGCCTTAATCTCAAGCGTATTTCCATCTTTGCATATTTTTGAGCTCCTTACAGTGACCAGTTAGTTACCATGGAGGGCAAAGTGCTGTAGATGACAAACAGCTCTCAAGATGGCTTAGGAGTGGACCTTCCAGGAGAGGGAAAGCAGACTTCTCTAACCACACAGGAGGAAGTCAGGTAGCCAATCATCGATCATCATATGCTCAGTACAGGGCAAGACCCTCAGAGGGGCCTCAGAGTTCAAGGGTTGCAGCTGTGTGCCAGCTGTGTGACCCCAGACAAGTCAGACGATGTCTCTGGGCCTCAGTTTCCCATTGTGAAATAAGGACTCTTACCAGAATCCCTGGGCCTCTGCTTCCCATTGTGATTCCTGGAGTTAGGGTTGGTTGTTTGACCACTCCTGCCAGAGCACCTGATAAATTTGGTGCCACAGGAACACAGGTGGTTATAATCCCACTGAGTTCTGCATGGCTTCCTTCCTCCTGGGGCTTGTAATTAACTGAGGAGGCCTGCAAATGCCAAGCTTAGAATGGGGGCTAGCTCAAGCAGGGCTGCAGGAGACCTTCTCAACCTGGATGTGCACAGGAAGCCACAGGAGTTTAAGAAGTGGTCCCTAAAGCTTCCCCTAGAAATCCTGCCTGCCTCTGTCGAAGATGTAATTATAGCACTTGGAAGGTAGAGGCAGAAAGACAGAGGTTAGTCCTGGGGATGTGGCTTTGTGATAGGATGTTTGCCTAGCGTGTACAAAGCCATAGGTTTGATCCTCAGCACCAGAATAAAAGCTACATGGGTGTGTTCCTGAAATCCCCGCCCTGGGGAGGCACAGGTAGGAAGAGAAGTTTAAGGTCATCCTCAACTACACAGTGAGTTCAAGGCTATTCTGGGCTACATGAAACACTATCTCAAGAAAAGAGAAATTCCATTATCACTTCTGAGTGTTTTGACTGAAGTGGTGAAGGACAACAAAAGCAGGTGAGAACTCATGATTCAGTAAGAATGTTGATACACACAGAAGGAGTACAATGCACAGGGCAGCTCAGAGTGGGGGTGGTGTTGACAATGAGGCCAGTTCTAAGAGTAGAGAGTTGATGCTATTTTTTCTTTTAAGTTCAAGGCCCCCTTCCACTATGTAGTGAGTTCAGGCCCAGCTTAAGCTACAAAGAGATGAGGGAGGGGAGGGGAGGAGAGAATGAAAGAAAGAATAACATGATCAAATACAACAGAGCTGTGCTTCTGACTGCAATGGGCCTAGGAGGTCCCAGAGATCTGGTTAAAATTCTGAGTTGAAGAGTCAAGGACAACAGGGCAAGAAAACTTCGGAATGGGTGGGAAGGGAGGGCCCAATAATCAGAGATGATTTAAGTCCAGGTCCTGGGATCAAAATCCTCAAACACTAGACCAGAGCGTGCCAAGATGCAGGAGCCACTGATTTTCCAGGCTTCCAAAGCAGAATGCTCCCCCAACAATTCTGCCCACATATTGGATCTCTGGACCTCCATTGTCCCCAGATCTCCAAATGCCTCCAGCCCTGCTAATGCCTCATTGTCACCAAATGCCCCAAAGCCCTCTATTACCCAAAGGTCTCCAAATGCCTCCAGGCCCCCTAATGCCTCACTATCTCCAAATATCACAAATCCTCCCATCACTTGAAGGTCTACAAATGTCTCCAGGATCCCCAGTGAACCTAGGCTTTCAGGTTTGCCCCTGTCCCTTGGCTCCACTTGTGGCTCCTCAGGTCCTTCCAAGGCCACAAGTTCCCTGCAAGGCTCCTATCAGGGAGTGGAGAGGGCACACCAGGTATAGCCAGGAACAAAAGAGTTGGAAGAATTCTTCTTTGAAAAGTCCAAGTATACTTCCTTAGAGCAACACAAGGAGCTGGCACGAAGCATTTGTGTAATGGAATACCAGATCCAGATATGGTCTGAGAACTGGAGGTCTAGATACTTTCGGGAGCATCCCCAAGAACATCTAAAAACACCTGAGATTCAAGATGGGAGAGCCCTTGCTCACTGCACCAGCACAGGAGGTCATGTCCCCATTAATGCCAGGGCCACTGGTGATCCCACGTCCCCAAGCCTAGCAGAAGTTGGCTACCCAACTCCTCTGGTATCTTCCCATCCCTTCTCCAGTCTTGATCAGTCCTGGGGAACATTCTGGGTGTGGTGCTGGCTGCCCATACCCAGACTACAGCAACCACTGGCCCATTTCCATCAACCATGGACCCAGTTCAATCTGTAGCAGCTGAAGACATCAGACTCAGCTCCAGAGATAAGACTCAACCCTAGCCAAAGCTCTAGTACTCTGCCACCTTCACAGAGCCAGCAGCAGCTCAAGCTCCCTCAAAAGCTGCAGCCTTGAAGATTCATGTAGACAAAAATATTTGTATCCCAGGACTAGTTCTGGGTTCAAGGCCTCTACAGATTTGACATTCCACTAGATACTGTGTTGTTTAACAAACCTGTTGTCCCTGACTTTGCCCAACCCTACCGACCATGAGGTTATTTCTGGGAACCCTTTGTTTATTGTATATTTTACTTTGGTAAATTTTATTAATTAAAGACATGTGCAGTTTAAAAAAAATCTGAGTTGGAGGCTTGAGAGTAATCTAATAAGCCCACACTGAGGCTGAGGCTACAGGACAGGAGCTACTCTCTGAGTAGCAGGCTATCTTCATTTTCTTAGCAGTTCTCTTCTTTTCCTCCTCACAGTGTAATTCTGGAACTTTGTGGCCTGTGCTTTTCAGTTGGCTCTACACCAGCATTCTCTCCTGAGACTCCAATTGTCAGGAAGAAATTGCAAAAAGGTAAAAAGGAAGAAATCCTCTTCTGTTCGTGTAGCTGCCAACTGAAGAGACACAATGTTGCAATGTATTGTCATACATCTGACAAATGCTCTTTCAGGTAGAAAAATGCATAGGAAGACCTAACCATGAAGGTCCCCATTGTAAACTCGTCCTTATCCATAATCCTAGTTAGTTTTCATTGTCAACTAGACATGGCCTAGAATCGCTGGGGATGAGTCTCATCTGAGGAACAACCTTGAACAGACTGGATTGTGAGCATGTGTGTGGGAGATTGTCTTGATTGTTAATTGATGTAGGAGAGCCCACTATAGGAAGCGCCATTCCCTAGGCAGGTAGTCTGAGATGTATAAGAAAGGTAGCTAAGCATGAGTCTGTGAATGAGCCAGCAAAGCAGCCTTCCTCCAAGATTTCTGTCGTCATTTTTGGCTGTGGTAAGTTCCCCAGACAGAGGTAAAACTGTTGGAATAACAAGCAGGGCTGGCTTCAAATTCCTGCTTAAGTTTCTGCGCTGATTTCCCTAAGTGATGGACTGCAACTTGCAAGTATAAACCAAGTCAATTCTTCCCTCTCTGGAGTTGTTACTGGTCTCAGGTTTGTCACAGCAACAGAGTGAAACTGAAACACGTATGCAGTTTCCTCAGAGGAGTTCTTTGAGATGCATAGACTCTAGAATTCATGGTTTCCTGTGCAGGAGAACTGAACCTCATTTTGGAAAATCAGAAATTCTAGTCACCCCACGTGATAATTTATCAGCCAGGTAGAAATAATGCTTTTACTGATGTTTCTATACGCCTGGAAGTTCTAAGTCCTCACAGGGCTGCTTGGCAAGTCTGAGTGAGTAGAAGCATGTGCCCCATGCAACCCAGCCCAAGCTGAGCTATGATAGCTGAACCTCCTTCAAACCCACTGAGGACCTTTCACTCCGGGGCATGCAGCTCTTCTCTGTTCTGCCTCAGGGTTTTTAGGGTGCTTGCTCTGGCAACTGGACATAAAGGGAAGCATGAGAAAGATCACACCCGAGGGTTGTTGTTAACTGGAGGGGAATGGAGCTAGAGGATAAACAGTCCAGCCTCCATTCAAGGGACAATTCTGAGGCTAGTGTCTCCTTGGGGGTCTCTATGGGGCTGCTGCACCCACAACAGTAGGCTCACTAATATCCTATAGCCGGCCTCCTTTGTGCCTTTATCTTGTCTTCTCCACCTCCTCGTTGTGCTTCCTAGGGTTACATCACAAGTAAGCTATCTGAACCCAAGCCCCATCTCAGAATCTGTTTTAGGTCAACCCAAGATCAACACAGAAAGATCATTGTTTTTGTTTTTTGTTTTTTTTGTTTTTGTTTTTTTGTTTTTTTTTTTTTTTTCTCTTCTTCACCTAGGAAGCTATAATAAAGCATTTCCATGTGGATGCCTTCCTCAACTGGTGGGGGCAGGGCAGTGACTTACACTCTGGTCTCGGTCATCACTCTGCAGATGCTGGGCGATGAAGCTGACGCCCTCTAATGCTTCCTGTAGATCTTGCCGGAACCTCCCAGAGGACCTCAGCCGGGCATCCCTGGGGAGGCCTGCCGTGTGGGAGCTGACTGCAGACTTAGGAGCAGCAGGGACAGGGTTCACAAAGTACATGCAATTCCCATAGAGGTTGGATGGGCTGGTGGGGCCTAAGGCAGAGGTGGTCGCAGCTTCAGCTGTGGTCAAGTGCAGCTGGGTGGGTTGAGGGACCCTGGCGGGGCTGACTTCGAGACCGGGGCGCTTCATGAAGAGGAAGGTGGGCAGCTTGTGCAGGAAGCACTCCTTGACCCAGGATGCCATGGTGTGAGTGCTGGGTGAACGGTGATGTACATTGAGGACACACACAGTGGTGACGATGGAAAAGGTGACCAGCACCATGGTGAACAAGAGGTACTTGCCAATGAGTGGAATGTCGAGGGAGGTGGGAGGCACAATCTTAGAGATGAGCAGCAGGAAGAACGTGAGTGCCAGCAGCACAGAGATGCAGAGCGTCATCTTCTCCCCACAGTCGGAGGGCAGGTAGAAGACCAGGATAGCCAGCGAGGTGATGAGCACACAAGGGATGATAAGATTGATGGTGTAGAAGAGTGGCTTGCGCTTGATAGTGAAGTCGTAGGTCACGTCCACATAGCTGGGGTCCTGTGGGTTCACTGTCCTTCGTCCTGGGAGGGCCACAATGTCCCATTCGCCACTGGGGGTAAAGTCATCCATGATGGCTGTGGGTGATTTAAGAACCATGTCAATCTCTGTGTGGTCATAGGTCCAGGAGCGAAACTTGAGGGTGCAGTTCTGCTGGTCGAAGGGAAAGTGTTTCACCTCAATCTTGCAGGCACTCTTGTAGATAGCAGGGGGCAGCCACTGGATGCTGCCGTTGGAACGCACGATGACGTTGGTGTAGACAGACACCTCATAGGTCCCATCAGCACTGGGGCAGGACAGGACATCAAAAAGAACATCACAAATCTACAGAGGAAGCCTGGCCTGTTCTCAGAACCCCCAAGAGACCTTAGGGTCATCTGCCTTCCTCACTGAAACAAGCCTGCTGTTCTTAACAAACCATGAGACACTGAAGGTCTTTCATGGAATTAGACCAGTTAAGGCCCACAAGTCTATAGAAGCGGTAGTTTTCCTGTGTTCCTCATTTTACAGCTTGGACAGCAAGGCTTGGGGAAGCTGGAGGACTCTATCCAGCCTCTCAAACTATTAAGCAGGAGAGAAGAGATATGGACCCTGTCTTGTTTGATCCTCGGCTACCCATTCTTTCTCCCTCACTCTTGTTCTCTTTGCCTAGACAGATCTCAAACTCCTGGGTTCCTGATCCTTCTACTCAGCTGCTATCATGAACTGCACACATGACAGGCCAATGTTGCAACCCCCAACCCTGACAAAGCCACCAAGTCACAAAAAGTCAGAATGGTGAGCCAAGGATTGTAAGGGCACTGGCCTGAGGGTCTGAAGGCTAGCCCAGTGCCCGCTGTGTTGAGCAGCACAGGGCCTCTGGGCCTCCCTTCCCACCCTCCCACTCTGTCTCCATCACCTCTAGTCTTCCAGCGCCATGGCCTAGAAGTCTGAGGGAAATGTAGAAAAGGAAGGCCGGGGTTAGACTCAGGTGTGCATACCCCTGAAGGCTGACCTGCAGTCCTGGCCTGACTCTAGACTTTAGCCACCTGGTCACTCACTTGTTGTACAACACGATGTCAGGCAGCCAGACGCGCTTTGCAGGGATCCTCAGAATGTTCACCCCTTCATAGCAGGAGCTGTTCCAGGCCAGGCGGTAGTCAGTCCATTCCTAAGTACACAGGCCATTGTCACCTGTAGGTCCACTGTCACCAAAGAGCAGCCCCAGAGGAAGCATCACCTGGGCTGGGGACCCTCCAATGCACTTACCTGTTTCAGCCAGATGCTGGTGGTCATGATCTGCTCTCGCTCATTCTGGGGAGGGAAATAAGGGTATCAGATCATTTGGAAGGAGGGCCCCCACAAATGGACTACACTTTATCTCAAAAAGGCTCAGAGCCCCAGGGCTGTGTGACCAGCTGTCACCTAAATATCTCTTAGGTGATGTATTAGGTACTTCTTGTAATGCTGTGACCGCATACCGACAAGAAGCTGCTCAGGGTAAGAGGGATTGGGCTTAGCTCACAGTTTCATGGTGAGGGAGGCACGGCAGCTAGAGCTCTGCCTCCATGTGGCACTCACACCTGGTCATACTGTGGGGGCCGGTGGGAATCAGGGATGAGTTGAGCTGGGACTGGAACGAGGCTACGACCCACAAACTTGCTCGCAATGGCCTGTTTCCTCATCTCTGAAAGGTTTACTGTTTCTCGGTGCAGCCTATCCGGGAACAAGTGTTTAAAGGAATGAACCTGTGGAGGACATTCCATATTTACACTGCAGTACTTTGTCCCTTGTTGCAGGAAATATTAAAAGATCGGCAATTTCCCATGCTATGCCCGGCTACTCTCAGGCCCAGCGGTCTCACCGGCCTGTTCTTGTCTCGAGCAGACTCTCTGACTCAGCTCCAAAATCTTTCCAACCAGCTCATTAAGTTCCCACTGGTGGGTCGCTACCACACCAGCCCCATGCTTCAAAACCCCCGTGGCTTTTGTGGTGCACATTTGGCAACCCCATGGTTTGCTGCCAAACCTTTCTCTCTGGAACCCAGTAGAACCGCCATGGGAAGGAAAACACCACACAAAGTTAGTTTAGAAACAATGGTAACTCAATCTCTGGGCACAACAACTAGAATCCTAATCTTGTATCTATATTAAATCTAAATCCTCCGGTGGTGAATCCCGGTGGATCCGCCACAGAAACCAGGAGACACTAGTAGCTACGTCTTCTCCTCACACTATCCCTGTTCAAAAAAGAGACCCTATCTCTCTCTTCTTCCTCTCTTCCCTTATCCAACAAGGAAGTCCCTCCTACTCGCCCAGTGATTGGCTCCTTTATTCATTAGGGGATTGGTTCACAAGAAGTCACTTGATTATGTGACTCACTCCTTGTCCACAGCCCCTCCTAGGAGAGCAGATTAACATCAAAATACAAACAATACCAGGTCCCCACAGGCTCCTGAGCATTTTATAGTGCAATGATACATTTAATCCAACTTCCAAAAGCTGTATAGTCATACGGTTCCAACACTGTAAAAGTCTGAAGTCTTTTCTAAGATTCCAGACATTCTCTTATCAGTGACTCCCTGTAAAGTCAAAAGATAAGTTACTTCTGATGTAGAATAACATAAACTGAGAGACATATGGGAACATAGCAAGGGCAGCTGGGACCCAGGGGCTGCAGAGACGCCTCAATGGTTAAGAGCAGTGGCTGCTCTTGTGGAGGTTTCCAGTACCTACATGGTGACTCAAAACCATCGGAAACTCCAGTTCCAGAGAATTTCATGCTCTCTTCTGGCCTCTATGTACACTGCACTCATGTGGTGCTCATACAAACAATAAGGCAAAAATACTCATGTGCACAAAATAAAAAATAAATCATAAAAGACTGGATCAGAGCAGGACTGAAACCTGTCAGGGAAAACCCAGAACATCAAAGCTCCACGGCCAGCATGTGGGGGCCTTGGTGGCTTCATCTGGGCAACAGAAGCTGTACTGCCTGGGTTGGCTCCACTCAGTTGCTTGCAGTTTTCCTTGGTGAATATTCCATGGTTTCTATACCTCCTAAATCTTGGGGGCTCCACTGCACCTTAATCCTTGCCTTCCCAGTTTCATGCAATGGCTTCTCAGGGACTCCTTGCAAAGACTCCAGTCATGTCACACACTGCTTCAACGGCTTTCTGAAGCCTTGAAAGACGTTCCACAACCCTGGTACTCCTGCATTTTCCACACCTGACAAACTTGGAGTCTTGTTCCTCTCAGGGCTCCTCTCCTTTTATCCCAGAGCACAGTGCCTGGTTTCTCTTAGATCACATTTTTTTTTTTTTTTTTTTTTTTGCAGTCATAGACAGTTTGTCTGCAACCCCATCCATCCTCAACTTTAGCCACATTTTCATTCCTTTCCAAAGCATATGTTTCTTATACCTTCCTGGCTCCAATTTCTACTATAAAGCCTGCTAAACGCACTAAGCAATAACCATGCCAAAACACAAAAGTTATACTGTCTTGATGTTTCGTCTCCCCAAGCAACTTAGTTCATTACCTTTTAATTTAGCTGCATTCAAATTGTTAGGGCATGGGTAGAACAGAATCAGATTTGTTTGTTTGTTTGCTTGCTTGTTTTAGAATACACCTTTCTGAAATCTCACGAGCCTAGCCTTTCCTGTCCCACTCCTCCCCCACCCCCATGTCTTAGTCTTTCACAAAGTTTGTCAAAATGACCCATTAAACTCTGGTTATAACATGCTAGGACTTCCCTGGTTCTTTAGCTATATATGCCCCCAATTCCCTGTATGACTCAATTCCAAGGCCTTATGCACATCCGGGACAGGTTTACCTCAGTAATGACCCCGCTTCTCATTCTCAATTTCCATATTAAGTATTTTGTTCATCCCTGCAACCAAATGCTTGACAAGTGACTAAGGGGGAAGAAAGGAGTGATCAGGCTCACAGTTTCATGGCAAGGGATACAGGGTAGCTGGGGCTTTAGCTGTGGTGTGAAAACTTGTGGCTGGCTGGTCACGTTGTAGTGGCAGATGGATAACAGGTATTCACACCTACAACTGAAGCCAGGTTAAAATGTCGTAAGCCATGAGCCCACCCTCAGTGACCTACTTCTGACAGCCAGGCCTTACTATTTAAACATTCTACAACTTCTCACGAGAGTGTCGCCAGCTGGAGACCAAGTATTCTTACACATGAGCCTATCTGTGGAGGCCACTGACATTCAAACCACATTAGGTAACGCAAACATATTTCACACCAGCACATCAGAGACAAAACTCATGATTCCCCACTCAAAACAACAACAACTGACCCTAGAAGTTCTGACACACCAAACCTGGTCTATCAAGCACTCTCAGGCGCATCTCTTAAATCTCAAATAAAAATTGTTTATTTCTCTCCATTTCTGTTACCACTTCTCTCTGTTCCTTGGACAACTCCAGAGCTTTGCAGCTGACATTCTGGTTGTCTTTAGAACCTCAGGTTCTTAGACCATGGCTCTGTGCAAACTGTCTAGTATTTCCCAAGCTCACTCAGGGCAAAAGCCAAAGCTTTCCCTCCTCAGGGCCTCGTGGCCTCAGCTATGCCTGCCTCTGCATTTACAAACCCACAGTGGCCATGCTTGCTTCTTCACCTCTGTATATGCTATCCTTCCCTGGAAACTCACGCAGTTTTGACTCAACTTTTTTCACCTCTCAGAAATGTCACCTTATCAGAGAAATCTCCAACCTTCCTACATTAAATAGCACCCTGCCCCCTTCACCATACACGTTCTATAGTATCTTCATAACACTTATACCCACGGACACTATAATTTTGTGTACTGTCCCTACCTCTCACTAGGATCCAAGGACCCTGAGAAGAAGAAAAAAAATACAGCAACAGGGATAGGTTGGATACCTGATGAATATTTTTGGATGAATAAATTAATCCTATTATCATAACTCAGACTAGTACCCACACCTGGACAACCTTGCACAATCTAATTGGTCTGCATTACACACACTCGCACGCAGGCACGCACGCACGCACGCACGCACACACAGGGGTGCATGCTCATGTAGAGTGAAAAATTATAAAGACCATTTTATAAGATATATGTAGACTTTTTCTTTGCCCTTAGACCTGGGCAGAAAAACGCAGGTCCCAGAACTCAGAACTGAAAATAAGATTTCAGGCCTTTACTACCCCAGGACACTTGCTGGATGGATTACATTCCTCAAGCCTCAGGCAGTAGGCCCACCTATGGGTGGGAGAGGCCCAAGGCAGGAAGACACATTCCTGACCACAGATAAAGATGCAAGCCACCTAGGTGGGGCTATAGCCGGAAGAAGTGAAGATAGTTAATCTGAAATAGTTGGTAAATGACAGGGTGGGACAGAATGACATGGTAAAACCACATTTTTGAGAAAAATGATTGTACTGAGTAATTTCCATGGCTATTAACCTTTCAGGGTGGGTTTCTCTGAAATGTTTCACTATTCTTATGTTATGTATCCTTGGCAACCCCTCACCCCCTTCCCACTCCCCTGGTTTGTGGTTTTTCCCTTTAAAACCCTCCTCAGACTGGCGGGCGGGGTCAAACTCTACTCCTGCGTGAGTATGTAGTCGGACCGCTGGCTGCCAGCTCTCTTCCCTAATAAACCTCTGCTGATTGCATCCAGGTATGGTTTCTTGTGATCTTTGGGTGGTCATGATTTCCTGAGACTTGAGGAAGGGTCTCCCGAGTATGGGGGTCTTCACTCACAGACACACCTATCTATTTTCTTCCGCAGGAAGATTGTGTTTTATAAAGTTCCTGCCATTTCTCTTCAGTCTTATTTCTACTTAGGCCTCCTTTCTTCTACAGGGTTCGATTGGTAATTCCCCCAGCTTCATTTTACTGCCCTGGGTTCCTTTACTCTGTGCCCCAGCCCTCTCGCCCTTCCTTATTTCTTTGAATGTATCTTGTGTTCTCTGCTTCCTCTTCATAAACTAACTCCCAGTGTTCTGATTCCAGCCTGGTACTTACTTCCTTAAGCAGTTCAACCAGGTAACTATATCAGCAGGACAAAATTGACCTGCATGTGACATTTTGCACATATACAGATGTTTGCTCTACAAGTGCATCTGGATCCTCTGCAGCGCTCTTGGTGCCACACAAGATGGTTCATGTCCATGCTTCAGGATGGTCCCTGAGCTCCAACCGTAACCCCCACCACCCAGGGGAAGAGGAGGAAGACAGGTGAGTGTTGCCTGTCTCATTCTGATAATTTTTTTTTTTCCCCAGTGAGTTTTAAAGTTCTAATATATTTGAGTTCTAGAAATCAGACCATTGGTTCTTTTTAAAAATTCCTAGCTCTCTAAAGAAATTTTCTATTATCATTTCCTTGGATATACTAATGGCAGCTATTTTCATTTTAAGAAAATATTTTTATTTTCAACTGTGGCAAAATATACTCCGCATAAAACTTCAATGTTTAAATTTTTTACCACATTTGTGTGTTTGTGTGCATGCTCATACATGCACATGCTACGCTCATACATGCACATGCTACGCTCATGCATGTACATGCTATGCTCATGCATGCACATGCTACACTCATGCATGCACATGCTATGCTCATACATGTACATGCTACGCTCATACATGCACATGCTACGCTCTGAGTGTAGAGGCCAGGGAACTGCTTGCAGGGTGCTGAGGATCTGAACTGAGGTCTGCATGCTAGCTGTGCACTGTCACTGACTAGACCGCCCCCCCACCCCCACGCCCACTTTGTTCCATCTGACCACACCTCCCTCCACAGGCGCTATGGCAGGCACTGCAGAGGATCACCTTGATCATGTCTGGGCCTGAGCTGGTTTGGAGAGAACACTGTTTTTGTGAGGGCTGATCTACTATTGTTGCTTGTTTTTAGCACTGGGGTGACCCTTCTAGAAGCCCCACCAGGGTTCTATGTCCTTGGTGAAATCCAGGTTGCCACTGAGCGTCCTTTCAGCCCTGGGATGGCCCTGGCACCAGCCAGCTTCCCAGCCCCGCAGCTCCACAGCTGCCTCTCTGTCCCAGGTCTTAGCTTCTTGGGCAGATACTGTTGGCCAGCGATCAAGTGTGGGAAAAAGTACCACGGGTTGTCAGGGTTGCCTCGGGGAGCCTGGCTGTTCAAGTCCTGGCAGAAGCCCCAACTGCCCTAAAATAGAGCCCTCCCTGCCTTCCAGCATTCTGTCCAGCCCTTCTAATTGTTCCCAGAAAAGCTGATCTTCCAGTACCTCTGCCATCAATGAAAGCTGAAAACCTCGATTTATCTTCTGGAAATGGTTTTAAGCAAGATGTGATAGTGCCTATCTACAACCCCAGCGTCTGCAGAGCTGAGACAGGAGGCTCTTGAGTTAATAAAGGACAGGTAGGTCTACATAGCTAGACCCTGTCTCTAACAAGACACTGTTTTAAATGGACTCATGCGTTCCACAGTGAGCGGTACTGGTGTCAGGTGTACTGCCTGGCCATTTCCCACAAATGCAGCTTTCCTGTGTGCATGTGTGGGTGCAGAGGTGGATGTACAGGTACACATGCAGGCTTCAAAGCTGAGGGCAAGTGCCATCTTCAATTGCTCTCTCTTTATTGAGGCAGGGTCTCTTGCTGACCCTGGAGCTCACCGATTCCAGCTATTCTACAGAGCCAGCTTGCCCTGGGGACCCTCTGTCTCTGCCTCTGGAGTCCTTGTTTTGCAGATGGACACCATATCTACCTAGATTGTAAGTGGGCTCTGGGAATCCATAGTCTGGTCCTCATATGATCTGGAAACGAGATTTGTCCACTGAGCTGTCTCCGCAGCCTCTTCATTTAAAGATACGGGAGATTTTAGCTGGGTAATGGGGTTGTCTACCTTTAATCCCAGTACTCAGGAAGCAGAAGCAGGCAGACTTTAGAGTCCAAGGTCAGCCTGGCCTACAGAGTGAGTTCCAGAACAGCCAGGACTACACAGAGAAACCTGCCTCTAAAACTAAATAAATAAATAAATAAATAAATAAATAAATAAAATTAAATTAAAACCAGAAAATAACCCTCCTCCCCCATAGAAGCCAAGGACTTTGTCTTTGGGACTATGACAGACCACGGGAGCATCTGCAGAATGAAGCTGCTGGCTGTGTTCTCTCCTGCTTCTGGAAGCCTCTATTGCTCCATAGGGCCCACAGCTCAGATCTGGCAGGGACAGCTTGAGTCAGGCAGCATGGCCAGAGCTGCTGGCCTGTCCACCCTTGCCAGGGCAGGCGGCTGGCTGGCTAACTAAGCAGGCTGGGAATGCTCAGACAGTAGTCTTGCTTGGCCTGGCCAGAAACCCTCATTGTTTTCAGCTTCTCATGGCAGGGAAAGGGCAGAGGCAGGGCTGTGTGCCTCTCCCCACTCTCCTAGGCTCCCTCCTAGGGGACAGAGGCAGCTGCCAATACGGGCAAACCTTTCTTGAGCAGTAAAGATGGGAGACGCTGAGCCTGTAGGGCTCAAGGTGCTGTCAAGAGAAGGTGACAGTGTCCAGAGGAGGCCCGTCTCCCTTAGCTAGCACCTGATGGCTGGACAGCGCCCATGTGATCACTTCTTCTGAGTGGTTTCCAGGGGCAAGGGTTCTAACCCTTTGGTGGAGACATGGGAAGGTTTACAGGGGACTGCGGTTCCTTCAGGCAATCCCATGCTGAGACTGCTGTGGGAACAAGGGAGGAAATTCTGATTGGTCTGCCTCCTCAGCTCTCCTATTGGCTCACATCCAGCTTGGAACACCTGGAATGCTGTCACCGTCCTCCCCATACCTGTCGAACCTTCTCTGCCTGGCCAGACCGTCATGCACAGGCCTGAGCCTCTGTACCCATCATTCCTTCTGGCCTGGTTCCTATTTCCCCCATCAAATTGCCAATGTGGAGGCTGTCTCTAAGCAAGTCGGGAGTTGTGACTGTTGGAGACTCAGCTGAAAGAGGCAAAAAGGGGGGTCCATAGGATGTCTGCCTGATGGTCCTCCTGGACCCTTCCTCTTTCATAACTGAACCTCATGGACTTTCTCCGGTCTCCTTGCCATATACTGACAGATCTAAACCAGCCAGAGTTTCCTGTTTCCTATTCCTCTTTCTCTTCCTATTCCTCTGGCCAATGATCGGTTAGGCTTGGATGTGAGTTCCAAAAGGAATCCAAAAGATTTCCCACATCCATTTGCATCTCTGGCCACACCCTAGAGTCCTGACACCACTGAATTATGGAGTTAGGCGACCCTGCAAGCACTGACCTGCTCCTGGTCATGTGACATGATGGATGACGCTTTTTGTTGGAGTCACTCTCCTTTCGATATTCTATTACTAAGTAGAACATGAGAGCATGGGTGACTCTAACTGTGAATCAGAGTTGCACAGAGAGGGTAGGACATCCCAGACAGAGAGAACAGTATGCATATAGGCACAGGTAATACTTTTTTTGGATGAAAGAATCCTAACCTGGAAGCATGATTAGCATCCTCACAGTTTAGACATGGGGGAAAGGCGTGACTGTCTGAAAAGTAGTGGAGAACATTCGTTTACAAAAAGGCTGTGCCCAGAGAAGGAATGAGAGATGAACACAGGGTGGAGCTGGATTGCAGTTGGTCCCAGAGGTTGATAATAATTAACTGGATATTTCTACACACGAGTGCATTCCACAAAAGAAAATTACTGTGTGTCCATCAAACATATGTATTAATATACGTTTTAAGAAATAGTAGAAGAAAAGTTTAGCAGTCTGGAGTGTTACCCATCTGGCAAGATCAGATGTAACATGTCTGTCACTTAATTCCCAGCCCTGCACCCTGAACAGCCATCCACACTTCTCTTCCCGAGGCCCTAAGGAGAGACTGGGAAAAGTCCTGCCTCTTCTAAGCCTCAGGCCACAGTGGCTCAGGTACCTACCACACTGATGAGCTGGGACAGTGAGAGCTCCAGGCGGATGGAGATGAGCTGAGAAGAGCTGGTGGCTGGGCGGATCAGGTTGTTGTAGCGGGTTTTGTTCAGGAGGTCATCCATCAGCTTCTCCTCTGCGTTGGCCAGGCGGCAGTCCCCTGGGAAATCGCACAGTCAGACCTGCTGGGCCCTTGTCCGGAGGAACCCCACTGAGGCTGTAGCAGTGAAGAGGTGGGCTGTGAGTGCTAGAGCCCTGGGGCTGTGCTTGCGGGGGGGGGGGGGGGAGGCTGGGGGGGAGGGGAGAAGCGGGGGTGAAGCTGTGTAGGTGTGAGGCACGGGGGTGAGGCTGTACGTGGGTGTGGCTGTGCAGGGGTGGGACTGTGGGGGGGGGGTGCCAACAGGCTTGCCTGTGTCATTCTTTCCTTTGAGGTAGACCTCTTTCTCGTGCTCTTCCAGGCTGCAAATGCTGTTCCAATGCTGCAACATCCTGTTCCAACTTTGGGCATCTGTTCTTCCCGACTCCTGCCCCACCTCTAACGTCCCCCGGCCACTGAGACCTATCTGCTCCACTTCCCAACTCCTCTAGTTTGTCCTCCCATTTTCACCCTCTAGCTAAGCCTTCCTTTACGTCTCCTCCCTGGACTGTCCATTCCATCCTCCCCAGCTACTCCTACAGAGCCAGGTAGTCTTCCCCGACCACTCTGTGGGAAGCCCCGCCCACAGCCTCTCTGAGATCAAAGTTTCAGTAGTAATGCTTTGGCTCGGCAGTCCAGACCTTTTACCCCTAACAATGGCTTCTCTTTCAAATCTTATATATTTCTCTTACTTTTCCTCTCGACTGACCCTAGACTCTTCTCTGGCCATACACACTGCTCGCCTCTTTCCCATCTCACTTCCGGGTTTTGAGCGTACTCTTTCTTTCACCAGGACTGTTCCCAGCCCACCAGCTGACCAATGTCTGAGTGGAGTTTGTGCCCCGTGCTGTGTGCTGAGGACAACAGCAAACCCCAGGAGCAGTTCCTGGCCCATGGTGGAGGCACATGGGCGCCTCCATTAGGGCCTGAAATGTGGGCATAGATAGAACTGGCTGTGTAGTAGTGTTTTCCTAGAGAAAAAAAAAAAGCCAAACGGGGGTGGGGGTGGGGGGCTGAAGAAGATTGCTGCCAGTAAACTGCCTGCAGGCAGGAGGGTCTGAGCTTGGATCCCTAAAACACCCATGAAAACCTTTGTGGCTTGTGGGGAGAGGGTTAGAGATAAGCATATCCCTGAGTGTTTCTGGCTGGCCAGCCTAGCCCAAATTAGTAAGCTTAAGGTACACTGAGAGAGCCTACCTGAAAAAATAAAGAGTGCTCAAGGAAAGACACCTATATACCCTATATGCACCTGCTACACTATACACATGCATACATAGCACACACAAATACAAACGACAAAAGGAAACAGGGCTATTCCAGAGGAGGCTTTCTTGGATGCAGACTTTGACCTACAGAACCCAAGGTCCTTCAGACGTAAAACGGAGTCATCCAGCTGGCAGCTGGTTTCTGGTAAGACAGAGCTCTTGGCTCTAAGCCACATTGAGGACCAGCTCCAGCACAGCCGTCTTGCAGGGAGTCCCAGACAGCCATCGTCCCTGGGAGCACTCACAGCTCAAGATCTGTCCCTCCTGCGCATCCAAGATTCCTTGCCAAGTGGTATCTGGGTCTTTGTTTCATCTGTGTCTTGTGTTGGGAATGACGTAAAGGTGAAGTTTAAGGACCGGAGTGTGTACTATGATGTCATTGAGGAGACTGTGGAGAGTGGAGGATGGGACATGAAAAGAAGGAGCCTCAAGGAAGATCAACCGCACAAGAACAGCACGCCCAGGAGCAGGAAAAGAGATGAGGATGGTCAGAAGAAACACTGTCAAGGAAGGAGAGCAGGTAGCAGGCTAAAGGAGGAGAAAACTAGAGAGGTCAGGGTAGGGATGCTGGTGAGGGGCTGACAATCTTACCAAGCCCAGGAGTCTGGTCATATGGTTCCTAAGGAGCCTCACCAAACTCCCTCCTCTATGGATGGAGCCGAATACTTAAAATATGAATCACACCAATCCAGCAAAGGTGAAGTAGACTTCTGGGTGGGTGCTGGGCTGGCCACATGTTCATGGCGAGCAGCCGCTACCCTGCCTACTCCATGCACTTTCCAACTGGCTGCCTATCTAGAACAGATGCAATATTTAGTGCCTTGAGAAAGATGCTCCAGGCACACCTGCTGCCTGCTGCCCCTCCCCCACACTGGGTTGGGGGTAGGGTGGGAGGGTTGTCTAGCAGATGCATGGACTCTGAGTTTGGCTCCTCACATCTTGAATTCCCTCTCTACAGACCACCAGCTTAAATACCCTTGAGGCCTATCTGTAGCCAAAGGATAAATTTAGGTTCCTCTCACAATATTTGTTTATTCGAGCTGACCTCTCATTTTATAGAGATGAATCTAGCTCCTCAAAGATCTACCTGGCAGTCTGTAGCAGCACCAGGGTAAGCTCTGCAGCACCCAGCCTCCAGAGGCTAGTCTGGCTGAACTATAGGTTCTAGGCTGTTCAACCAGTGGGAGGGGGGCTTTGTGCTTGAGCTCTGAACCCACTTAGGGTACGAAGCTTTGTCACCTTCAGCTTGTCCTCTTTAATATTCATCTGACCTAAAGGACTCTCCCCATCTCACAGACCAAATATGGACTCCAGAATTCCTCTAGACCAGTGGCTCTCAACCTTTGGGTCATAACTCCTTAAAGGATCACATATTAGATATCCTACATATTAGATATTTACATTCCAATTCATAATGGTAGCAAAATTACAGTTATGAAGTAGCAATAAAATAATTTTATGGTTGGGGGTCACCACAACATGAGTAACTGTATCAAAAAGTCACAGCATTAGGAAGGTTGAAAACAACTGCCCTAGACCATTAGGTTCTAGCAAGTCAGACAAAGTCACGTCCAGGGGTTTCTTTAAGACAGAAGCCCTCCCTGCCCCCTGTACTTGTTTAATATCCCTGCTAACTTGCCTCTGAGAGAAAATGTCCTGGGGGGCTATCACCTGTGTCTGTACTTGTTAGCATGTCTGTGGATGGGGCAGAGATGTGAAATGAACAGCAGGCTGTTATGGCTGAAATGCACCCCCTCTTTTCACCTCCAAAGAGTACATGTAGGCTCTGCCATCTACTCCTAATGTTTTCCAGAGCCTGTCAGATCCAAAGTTACAAAGACAAATCACAGATCAGAATGTTCACGGGAGGGCTTTCACTGAATCCAACTTTTACACAGTTAAGCAGAGAAGCCACCACTAGAGGTCATCATGATACAATGTTGCTGATGAAAACTAGCGCCCCATTGGACACTGCACAAGGTCTTGTCTTTGGAGATTTTCCTTGGCAAGAGTGCTCCCTTGAAGAAAGGGTGAAAGGTTAAGAGTCTGATAGGAGACCATAGTGGAATTGTGAATGTGTGTGTGTGTGTGTGTGTGTGTGTGTGTGTGTGTGTCCAGTCGGAGTTTATCCAATCTAGAAATGGAGAGCTTTTTACTGTCTGGGGATGCAATGGTTAACAGAATCTCATTGGTAAGTGTGTATCTGAAGGGCAGGGCTTATCAGGTGAGGGTGTGTGCTTAGTGGAGGAGGGGCCTGTGAGATGCAGACGTGTGCTCTTTAAAGAGTAGCTGTGAGCATCTTAGAAACTCAGAACGCTGTCTTAGAAGGCACTCACCAAATGCTATCAGTGCTTCTCCAATCACAGGTTGGAATCACCTGGCTCTATAAAGGCAGATTCCCCAGGTTCCATTCCAGAGGTTCAGATTCCCTGAGCCTAGGCTGGGGTTCAGGAGTCTGTAGAGGAAGGTGCAGACAGCCTAGTGGGACCATACTTCAGAGATACTACAAGAGTTTGCCAGATGACAGTCAAGGCAGAGTGTTGACGTGGATCAGATAGGGAGATTGAGAGATGATAATGGGACAGGGACACCCAGCAGTGACCCAAAGCCATAATGCATACTGTGTCAACATTACTTTGATTAGAGAGGGGACCTTGAATGTCCCACCACTTCCAATTCTAGCACCTTCTGGAGGTGGTCTTTATGGGAGGAAGATGCAGCCTTGGTTCTCTGGGTCCATTGGAGCTCAGAGGACAAGCTGGTGTGCACACAACTTGGAGTGGTTGGGGAGTAGAAGCTACAAAGGACCTTGGAATTTAGGGGGAAGCAGCTGAGTCTGGAAGAAACCCTCACTATGTCTGAATGAACCTGGGGAAGAGAGCTGAGTGAGTCTCTTTAGTGTCAACAGTAAATGTGTGAGTTGCAGACCCCAGTTCATCAACCAAGCAGGGTTAGGGGACCAGCCATGGCAGTGCCCGCCATATATGCGATATCTGGAAGACCTGCCCCCAAAGTGCAAAAATACTTTTGGGGGGGAATAGTAGTGTCGCGGTGACCTCTCTCTCTTCCCAAACAGCAGGTTTGCTCCCACACACACCGTGGCAAGTTCATCACTTCACTAGAGATGAAAAGAGCCTCTGAGGACCCTTTGGGGACCTCTTAGCTCCGGGATTGAGCTGGACAGCCCAGCATGAAGACACTCGTCGTCACTGATGGTGACCTGGCAGCATGGAAGAAGGTAGCAGGGACCCCAAACCTCACAGGCCACCCACCCAAGCCAGCCTGCATCCCCCATAGGGCTTGCCCCGCCCACTCCCCCAGATGGTCCGGCCACTCCTCCCACACTGCGACCCTTGTCCCTCCCACCTTCTCTAAAAAGAACTCACCGCGCTGAAGCAGAACGAACAGAGAGACGAGGAGCAGGGGTGTACCCCTCATGGCCGGCCGGATGGCTGCCGGTCACCCCACGCTGGAACCGAGAGTGAGCGTCTGTCCCAGTTGGCAGTCTCTCTGTGCTCAGCGGCACTAGGACCCGATGGAGCCCGTACTCCCCACCTGGAAAGCTGCTGCGGGTCCGGCCCACTGAGAGGACTGAGCCGGAGTTTGGGGTAGACCCGGAGCAGGGTGTGTCTGGGGGGAACCTGTGGCTGTGGATGATGGTCCCGAGACTTTTCCACACTCAGGAGCCGGGTAGTGTGTGGCATTCGGGAGGGTGGACTAGCTCTTGTCTCATTCGTCTTGGGGACTGGGGAAGGGGTGGAGTTACAGGGTAAGGGAGGGTCTGAGAGGGCAGGCTGCGTCCCCCTCACCCATCTTAGCTTGGCTTACCCCAGGCAGCTTAAGTGGCTGAAAGGTGCAAACAGCAACCTCCCCACTCCTAGGTAACCCACGCTAAGTTTCAGTCAGAATCTAGAGTTAGAGGTCAACTCAAAACAGGTAGGTGTCAGTGCCAGAGGGGGACCCCAAGCTCCAGTCAAGAGGGTCTCTCAAGTGGAGAGGCTGGTTGTCCCAGTCCTGCACCTGGGACAACCAAGAGGCACCCAGCAGCTTCAGGGGACAAAGTGAACAGAGCTTGGCCTGGAGGAGGAACGACCTCTGGACCAAAAAAAAAAAAAAAAGACAGAGGCCCAGTTGCTTTCCCCAGTGTCTGACATGGGTTTAAAAACAGAAGCAAACCAAGAAGCACAAAAGTCAGTGATGAACTAACTGCCTTAGGGATGGCCCCTAGGTTAGGTCTGAGGACATCCTCTGCTCTATAAACTACGGCAATAACAGTTCAGATTCATAAAGTGAACCCACAGACATAACAAGACTGAACATAAGTTCATTATAAAAAAAAAAATAATAATAAGTTCATTATCTCCCTGAACCCAAACCAGAAAAGAGAGGTAGAAGCCGAAGCCTGTGACCGCGGGGCTCTGGAAGCTAACAGCAGTGCTAAGAACCAGAGAGCACCCCAGTCCTTGAAAGGAGGATGGGGTGGGGTAGGGAGAGCTTGCTTGCTGATAGTTGTTTGCAGTCCTGGCTGTCTAAGGTATGCTGTATCATCTCTGAAAGGCCACAGGATCAGGGGTAGGTAGAAGCAGGGAGAGACAGAACATACTGAGGACTCTGGAAAAAGAAAAAGGACCGGAGGTGAGGGGAAGGAGACAAAAGAGAGTGACTGGGAGGGTATGGTCACTGACGAAGCACATTACATACATATGCATGACAATCTCAGTGAACATTGTTTTTTTGAGACAGAGTCTCACTATGTAGCCCTAGCTGTCCCGGAACTTACTTCGTAGTCTAGGGTAGCCTCAAACTCACAACTTTCCACCTCCTTCTACCTCCTGAGTGCTGGGATTAAAGGCATGTACCACTATACCCAGCTCAAACCTATTTTTAAAATAATTAATATATACCAATACAAAACATTTAAAAGACACAAAATGTAAACTTTCTTAAAAAGTTGAAGCCCTCTAGTCAAGAAACATCCATTGTACTGCCATAGAATTTCTCACACATGTGATTCAGTAGCTGATTTTCATTTGTTAGTCAAAAAACTTGTAATTTTTTTAATGACACAAAGAAATAAGTTTTTTGTATGGTACTTATAGTTTTCCTATAGTCTCAGATTTAAAACAGCACAATGTGCCTACAAACCAAGAGCTGCAAATAAATTAAACAATCAGACAGACAATAAAATAAAAACCAGTGAATTCACTCCAGACAAACTGTTTCTTCAAAAACCTGAAAAGGAGTCAACGCTCCCATGAGGTACATGCAGACACACACGTGCAGTGACACGCACATGTTACCAACATGGAGCCAGAGGAGGCACTCAAGTCCTGCTCTTGAGACAGGGTCTCTCACTGTTCCTGGAGCTGACTGGTGGCCAGCAAGATCCACAGGGCTGGGGTTACAGGATCATGTGACCACACCCAGACGTTAACATGGGTGCTGAAGACTCAAACTCTCAAGCTTCTGAAGCAAGTGCTCATCCTAGGTCATCTCTTCAGACAGATTTTCTTTTTTTCTTTTTTTTAAATAAGAGAAAAGGGGAGAGAGCTATTCAGTTACCTTCTAGGCCAGTGGTTCTCACCCTTCCTAACACTTCAACCCTTTAATTCAGTTCCTCATGGTGACCCCCGATCATAAAACTATTTTTGTTGCTACTTCATAACTGTAATTTTGCTGCTGTTATGAATCTAATGTAAATCTCTGTGTTTTCTGATGGTCTTAGGTGAGCCCCGTGAAAGGGGCACTCCACCCCCAAGGAGCTGTGACTCACAACTGTTATAGGGGTAGCATAACCTTGGCATTGAGCTGGAACAAGAACATATTAGAAAAGTGCACCATAGACCAGTCTGCCTGATGGGTTTCTAACCCAGGGGACTGTGTGGTCTCCTGATTCTGATAACTGATCTCCTGTGTGATCTTGAAGAAGCGATTTCCTTCTGTCTGCCCTTCCTTCCTTCATATTTAAAAAGAGGAACTAGCCTCCTCAGGAGGCCTTCTAAGGAAGAGAAGAAATAAGTCACAGAAAGTACCTTAATGCTGCCTGATAGGTCCGGAACACATAAAACTTAATAAATGTTGGCTGTTATTGTCTATTATGAACACAGATTCTAAAATTCTAAATAAAATAAACCCAAGTCAAGCACAGCAGTGCACACAGGAAAAATAATGTATCATCGAGATGTGGGCCTCCTCCCAAGAACACAAGGACCAGTCAGTAACTCATTAATATAATATGCAACCTTCACAAATTAAATATGCATCCAACACAACCCTTAGCACACCGCTTCCTTAACCCAATAAACCTGCAGTGTGGTAAAGGGAAAAACTGTGAGCAATTTCCATCAGAGTCAGCCTTAGACAGGCTTCCATCCATCACTCTTTTTATTTAGGCCTGCACCAGAGATCTTAGGAACCATAGAGTTAAACTAAATGAAATTGCCTTTTTTTTTAGGTCACAAGTTCCCCAAATCAGCAATTTATATGATCCAACCTATAACAGAAGCAGATAAAGGTAATAAATTGTAAGAATCGAAGAGGAAAAACTACCCATGTTTGCAGACAATATGATTGCACTGTAGAAGAGAGAAATTATCAAATAGATAAATTATCAGGACTAGTGAGAGAGTTAGCAAGGCTGCTGTATTGAGGATCAAATTAAAAACGACTTCTATCCCACAGGAGCTGGAGAGATGGCTTAGTAGTTAAGAGCACTTCTGCTTTTGCAAAGATCGGAGTTCAATTCTCAGCATCCACACCAGGCAGCTCACCACTGCTTGTAACTCCAGCTCCAGAGGATCAAACAACCAGTCCAAGATCACACACATGTGTGTGGGGAGCCACAGAAGGCGGCTATCATCCTTGCAGCCATCTTGAGCCATATACCCTGACAAAAGACTTGATTACAATAGCCTACAACAGCTGAGCACACTCTGATAACATCTTGTTTTAGATACCCAGGATCTTCCCTTGTGTGTGTGAGACTTAAAGGTGTGTGACTTAAGGGTGTGACTTAGAGATCAGATTTAGAGACAAGACCTAAGGGCATGACTTAAAGGCGTGACTTAGAAGTGAGACATATAAAAGGTGAGAGGCAGACAGAAGAGTTCAGTACAACTTGGAGTAGGAATTAGGCATTGAGGAAGAAGACACTTGGACTAGAGAACTCAGAAGAATTATTATTAGGTATTAGGCAGTAGGTACTTGGAGGAAGAACTTGGAATTAGACATTAGGCACTTAGCACTTGGAAGAAGAAACTTGGAATTTGGAGGCACTAGGGACTAGGAACTAGGGACTAGGAACTCAAGACTTGGGACTTGGACTAGGAAGAGAGACTGAAGAATAAACGGGATTGAATCACACTCTGTCTTGTCTCCATTCTTCACGTCCGTCCTCACTCTCTCTCTCTTGCTGAACCCTGACCCTCGGACCGGAGCAGCCTAGGGAAGTGTGGGCTCTAACAATTTAGCCCCCAAGGCTTTGGCAATGCAGGTTCTGACATCGACAGAGAGGTCCGGGACATTTCTGGCCCCCACGCGTGGGGCAGCTCGGGCTGCAACACATGTGTATATTCACATATCCAGACACAAATAAGTAATAAAATAAATCTTTAAAAAATGATTAGTATTCCTGTACACTCCTAATAACATTTGAAAACACAGTTGGGGGTGAGAGCATAGCTGCTGTCTTGGTAGAGCACTTGCTGACACACATAAGGTGCTGGGCTAGATCCCCAGCGAAGCATAAACGTGGCTTGATGGTGCACATCTGTAATGCTAGCACTGGGGAGGGGAAGGAAGGCAGGAGGATCAGAAGTCAAAGGTCCTCCTTGTGTGTATGGTAAGTTTGAAGGCAGCTTGGGATACATGAGGCTCTGTCTCCAAAGCAAAACAAAAAGACTAGAAAATGTGACAGAAAATAAACAGGTCCTATTTATAAGAACAACCAAAACCTGAGAATAGATTTAGGAAAAATATGCCACTCCTTTCAGGGACGGTCTGAATGTGCTCCCCAAATTCACAAACTGAAGCTTAATCACCAGAGTGAAAATTAAGATGTGAGCCGTCTGGAAAGGATGCGGTCTTGAGGGCAGATGAACTCTTTATATAAAAGTGGAATGATTCTGTCCCTTCCACCATGTGACCCCTCTAGATGCCACATTCTGGGTACAGTCTCTGAAGCAGAGACTGCCCCTCACCTGATACCAAGCTTGGTAAGACCTTGATCTTGTAGCTCTGGAGAACTTCGAGCTTTGGGAAAATCAATTCCTGTTGTAAATTATCCAGTCTTGGGCATTTTGTTACAGTAGCATTACAGAATTAAGACAAACATAAAATTATACAGAGACTGACCAATGGAAATTTATACCACATACATTCTGAATAAAAAGATTCCGTATTACAACTGATTACTTCTCAGCAAATTAATCTACAATATCAACTGAATTTCTACATGACTCCCCATAGGACTTTTCATGGCACATGACAGACTAATCATGAAATCCATGAGAAATAAAAAAGGGCTGGAGTACAAACAAAATTACACAAACACCAGGTAAGGCAGGAACATTGCACATTACAGGCTAGCCCTTCCCTAAGGTTAGGTGCCAGTTTGATTGGCTCTTGGTGAGGGAACCCTTCTGGCTCAGGAGGATTACTTGGATCCTCACGTACTGAAAACAGTCCATAGAACAAACAGACTCTTCTCCATCCCTTCTCATGAGGGCTCTAACCCAACCACAAGGGCTCCGCTCTGTAACCCAGCCACCAATAGAGGTTTCCCTTACTTTGGGGCTAGGGACTTAACACATGAACTTTGTCCTTACAAAATAGTAAGCAACCTCTATTAATTTATTTATTCATCTATCCATCCACCCATCCATCCATCCATCTAATTTATAGAAAGGGTCTCAAGTCTCTGAGGCTGACCTGGAACACTATGTAACTGAGAATGAGGAATTTCTGATCCTCTTGCCTCTACATCCCAAGAACCAGATTACAGGTGGCTCCATCATGCACAGTTGCCATGCTAGGGAAAAAGCCCAGGTGTGGTGGTTTGAATAGATATAAATAGACTCAAGTATATAAATGCTTGGCCATAGGGAGTGACGCTATTAGGAGGTGGAGCCTTGTTGGAATAGGTGTGGCCTTGTTGGAGGAGTTGTGGCTTTGCTGAGGAAGTGTCGTCACTGTGGAGGTGGGCTTTGAGGTCTCCTATGCTGGAGAAGCTCTGCCCAGTGTGGCACACAGTGTGGCACACAGAACCCCTTCTGCTGCCTGTGGATCAAGATGTAGAAGTCTCAGCTCCTTCTCCAACGCCATGTCTGCCTGCATGCCACCATGTTTCCCACCATGATGATAATGGACTAAACCTCTGAAACTGTAAGCCAGCGCCAATGAAATGTTTTCCTTTATACGAGTTGTCAGGGGCTGGAGCGATGGCTCAGTGGTTAAGAGCACTGACTGTTCTTCCAGAGGTCCTGAGTTCAATTCCCAGCAAACACATGGTGGCTCACAACCATCTGTAATGGGATCTGATACCCTCTTCTGGTGTGTCTGAAGGCAGCATACAGTGTACTCACATACATAAAATAAATAAATAAATCTTAAAAAACAAAAGAAGAGTTGTCTTGGTCATGATGTCTCTACAGCAATAAAACCCCAACTAAGACACTAGGGCTACAGGCAAGTTAGGCAAGCACTCTACCAACCTGGCTAATCCCTAGCCTCTGAAAGAAATTTCTTCAACAAAATACCAAAAGGGCACATTCAAAAGAAAAAATTATGTTAGATTCCATGTGTTTTAAACCTTGACATCATTCTCTATTTAAACGTCTGCTTGATCAAAAATCCCACAAAGCTTAGAGAGAAGCAATAGAATAGGAAAAGAAGTTGGTAATAAACACACCCAACAAAGGGTGCATGTCAAGAGTGTTTCAGAGATTGCTACAGACATTAATATTCTCAACAGTCAAATAACCAAGAAGATCTGAGTTGGAGAGTGAACGCCACATGCAGATTCACGTGATGGAGCACTGACAGCTGCCTGTGAATCTGGAAAGCAAAGGCAGTGAAACAAAGTTTCTTTCTATTCAGAAAGCCACATTGCTGAATATGCTGGTGAGTTTTCAGAGCTATGCACAGGTTCAGGAACTGCTGCTGGTTTGTAGAAAACTTGACATTGGAGTTGAAGACTCCCTTGCCCCGTGCTCACTCTTACTCAAGGGTTCCACATCCTCACACAGCATGCTCGTTGTCATGTTTTATCAGTGACCAACTGGAAGTGACATCAGTGGCCATTATCAGGCACTGGGATATTCACACAGTGGAGAGAGGTGGATTTCCTCCTTGAGGAGGAGCTGGCAACCCCCCACCCATCTACCTAATCTGCTCAACAGGCTGTTTCTGTGCATCCCGGAGATGTGAAGAATGTTTTCTCTCCTTTTTAGCTGGACAAACAAAACAGCAACAACAAAGACTATATAACAGAGGCCATTATGGTCTGCCAAAACTTAAGTATTTATGTGCTAGCTTTCCACACAAGGGTTTGCTGACCCTTTATTTCAGAGTCACAGGTAAAATACAAGTCAGTCTTTCTAAGACACAGGAAAGAGATGGCTCAGTTGGAAAAGTCCTTGCTACACAAGCAGGAGGACCAAGTTAGAGTCCCAAAGTTCATGGGAAAAGCCAAGCACGGCAGCATGCATTTTTCTTCTGGTCCTCGAGTACTAAGTGCCAGGCCTGATGTTCGACATCATCTGGGCCTGCAGAAGGTGACAGTGGCCATGGCAATGATGTTTGAGCAGATGACAGCAAACGTGGACACGCTGCTCAAAGGTATCAGCAGGTATAATCCTGAGAACTTGGCTACTCTGGAGCAGTATGTGGAGGCTCAGGCCAAGGACAACGCTTATGATCTGGAGGCTAACCTGGGCCATCCTGAAACTGTACCAGTTCAACCCAGCCTTCTTCCAGACCGCAGTCACTGCCCGGACCAACCTGCCCCATACCGACTCTACTCAGTGCAAATGTATGATTGACCAGGTTCATCAAGAGAAGCTGCCCATCCGACAGATCTTGTATCAGGGACCTGCTGGAGACGAGCGATATGGCAAGCCCTGGGTGAGAAAATGGGCTCATAAACACATGTTTTAAAAACCAGGAAAAAGCCTAAAAGATGTGCCAATCTCATTATTATATATATGGACATGCACATAGAAGCTGACATGTTAAATCATCCTTAAAGACACCCATGTAAGTAGCAGGCTGATACAATTGCTGTGTATTCACCAGGAAGTGGGGTGAGCCTAGGGAGAGGTTCTATTTCTTTCTTTTTTGTTGTTTTTGGTTTTGTTTTTTGTTTGTTTGTTGAGACAGGGTTTCTCTGTGTAGCCCTGGCTGTCCTGGAACTCACTCTGTAGACCAGGCTAGCCTCAAACTCAGAAATCTGCCTGCCTCTGCCTCACAAGTGCTGGGATTAAAGGCATGTGCCACCACTGCCTGGCAAGAGGTTCTATTTCTTTTTGAAATGCTTTGCTCCATAAAACAAGATCTGAGGCAAACATGTAAATGCTGATAGACTGGATGGTGAGACTCACGTGCTGGTTATGTGGCTTCTACAGATTTATAGGTATTTGAAATATTTTGTGAGAGTTAAAACACTTTTCTGAAAAAGTTCCTTGTGTAATGGTGCCCAGGAGATGAACTGACTCTCTCCTTCTTTGCCTGGTGCCTGGTGCCTGGTGCCTGGTGCCTGGTGCCTGGTGCCTGGTGCCTGGTGCCTGGTGCCTGGTGCCTGGCTGGCCTGGCTTGACCCCAGCTGTAAACTGTGCAGTTTTCCATAGCCAAACAGAAAGGTTGATGTCCTGGCCTAGGGCTCTGCTGTTTTGCAGTTGCCTGAGTGTGGGAGGAGCCAGCAGCTTGCCAGCTGAGGCCCTGGCTGCAGGGGTGTTGACTGAGGACATAGACTGGCAGTTAGCCAGTCTAGGGTCTGCCACAGTGTCCATCAAGAGGCAAGGGCCTGGTGTGTCAACCCATGCAGTAAAATGGTGGGTCTTGTGGTCTCCAAGAAACCATCCAACTCTATTTCCCTGGAGTCTGGGGCACTACAGCCTATGGCTCATGACCTGATTTCTATCTTTAAACTCCAGCCACAGGGATTGAACAGAAGCTGGCCTAAAAATGCCTGCTTTTCACCTCCATTCTGAACTGCCCTTTGCTGCCTTCCTGTATGAGCTGTCGCCCTTGGAGAAGCTTCAGAGAGGAAGATTTGGCTAGAAGAGGAACATTTGAGGGGCTCGTGAGACAGCGAGGAAGGGCAGCTTCCCTGTCTGAGGCTGCCATGGCTTTAGGCATGGTAGATGTCACATACCGGTGGGTTCTAGCTTGGTCTCACCCTCTGCCCTGTATCTGGCTGCTCTCTCCAGTTGCTTAACGTCATCTTTGGGGGGGCTTTGTTCTTTGGGTATATTCTCACTTCCCAGCCTCTTCTCCCTGTCAGCCATAAGTGAACAGCTTCTTCCACAAGATCCTGCTAGCATAATATTCTGTCTAAGGGCAGGCCTAAAGCCACAAGTCCAACAAATCTTGACCCAAAGCCTCTAGAAATGTAAACCAGAGCAAGGCTTTCTTCAAGACGTCTTTCTTGGGTATTTATTACAGCAGTGAAATATTTAATTAACATAACTCCAGATGTGGGACTCTGTGGTGGTTTGAAAAAAAAATGGTCCCCTTAGGCCCACAGGGAGGAGCACTATTAGGGGGTGTGGCCTTGCTGGAGTGGGTGTGGTTTTGTTGGAGGAAGTGTCACTAGTGTGTGGGCTTTGAGGTCTCAGAAGTTCAACCTGCCCAGTGTGTCACAGTCACTTGCTGCTGCCTGCAGATCCAGATGTAGAACTCGCAGCAATCTCTGCAGCACCATGTCTGCGTGGATACCTCCGTGCTTGCCACATGACAACAGTGGACTAAACCTCTAAACTGTAAGCTAGCCCCAATTCAATGTTAACTTTATAAGAGTTTGTACCGGCTGGTTTGGTGTGTCAACTTGGCACAAGCTGGAGTTATTACAGAGAAAGGAGCCTCCTTTGAGGAAATGCCTCCTGGAGATCCAACTGTAAGGCATATTCTCAATTAGTGATCAATGGTGGGAGGGCCCATTGTGGGTGGTGCCATCCCTGGGCTGGTAGTCTTGGGTTCTATAAGAGAGCAAACCGAGTAAGCCAGGGGAAGCAAGCCAGTAAGTAATATTACAGTAAGGTTACAGTCCTAGTAACAATCCAATAACGTTATAGTCCATGGCCTCTGTATCAGCTCCTGCTTCCTTCCCGATGTGAGTTCCCATCCTGACTTCCTTTGGTGATGAACAACAATGTGGAAATCTAAGCTGAATAAATCCTTTCCCCACAACTTCTTGGTCATGATGTTTGTGTAGGAATAGAAACTCTAAGACAAATTGGTACCAGCATAGTGGGGTATTCCTGTGACAACCTGACCATGTTTTGGGGGGGACTGTGGAAGGACTTTGGAACTTTGGGCTAGAAGAGCCATTGGGTGTTAAGAGCTCTGTGGGATGTTCTGTGGGAGCTTGGAAGATAGTGTTGACATCCGTGCAAACGATGGAGGCCTGGCTTGTGAAATTTCAGAGGGAAGATTAAAAACTCTTATCAGGGCCATTGCTGTTTTAATTGTGAAGATTCTGTGGTTTTGGTTAGTTGGGGCTGAAGAATCAGCCGTGATCAATAAGATACCAGAACTACTAAAGAGAAACTTTTGCATTACTGGGATGATTGATGTAGTTAGCTGGAGCGAAGAAATTAGCAGTGATTGAGAAGAGGCCAGCATCACTGAGGTGAAATCTGGGGAGTGTTTCTTGAGGGTGTGCACAGAGAAGCTGTGTTCCAGAGGCAGCCACAGTTGTACTTCATGTTGGCAGCCAGACTTGGGAATGTATAAGAGTCACACAGGTGGTACTGGTTTTGAAACATGAAGGGGTAGTAGCTGATGCTTGGCACTGTGAGAGGACAGGAGAGGCCATCGGTGAAGGTGCAGCCACAGTGGCAGTTGAAGGCCCAGGACTGAACGGGTCGTGCAGAGGTGAGGCCTAACACTGTGATAAGAGCCTACCAGAGGCTACTTGTGAAAGTGCAGTCCAGTTGCAGCAGAAGATAGCAGTGTTTTGGAGATGTTTCTCTGTAGAATTACTTGTAGTGTTTACTTGTTTGTGCATGTGTGCTCTTAGGTGTGTGCATGCTTGCACACACACCCACCCACATACACACACCGACCACAGTAGACAGCTTCAGGAATCTGTTCTCTCCTTCTACCCTGTGAGTCCTGAGGATTGGCTTCAGGTCACCAGGTTTGGCATCAAGCATTTTCACTCACTAAACCTGGTCCTGGTCACTGGTCCTGAATTACTAACTCATTAAATGAGTTAAGCTTCTATTCAGATTTATCTTCGGATTGTATAAATCATTCACCTTTAAAAAAAAAAGAGTTAAGTCTGACTGTGACTCAGCTGAGATGTGCTATAGTCAGGGCAGGGTCTTTAATTTTTATTTTCTTATTTTTACTTTTTATTTTGGTGTTTTGCCTGCATGTACGTCTGGGTGAGGGTATCAGATGTTGGAATTACAGACAGTTGTGAGCTGCCATATGGGTGCTGGGAACTGAACCTGGGTCCTGTAGAAGAGCATTCAGTACTCTTAACCACTAAGCCATCTCTCCAGCCTTCCCAAAGTATTTTATTTTATGTGTATTACTATTTTGACTGCACGTATGTCTATGTACCATTGCGTGCACAATGCCTGTGGAGGCCAGAAAAGGTTGTTGTATCCCTGTGGGACTGGGGTTACAGTTAGTGGTGAGCAGCCATGTGGGTGCTGGGAATTGAACCTGGGTCCTTTGGAAGAGCAGCCAGTGAGTGCTCTTAACAGATGGGCCATCTCCTCAGTGTCAGGACCTTTGATTTTCATCTCTTAGTGTGTCACCAGAATTTCGTTTGTGCTATCTGTCACTTAACAGAAACCAGGACGAGAACTATTAAAATCATGCTTTATTCTGAGAGCTAGCACTCTGAGGAGACAGTGGATTAGTGCCCAGAGAGCTGTCTTACAGCCCACTGCCAGACAGCACATTATTCAGACTGAAGTGGGTAAGGACAGGTGTGCCCTTGAGACTTTGGGTGCCTGTGACTCTCCTGTTACCATCCCTCTTCCCTCTGTGGATTCTGGGCTCTGGCAGCTCTTAAAATACCGAGTCTAGTTCATTTTTGATGGTGTCAACCTTGAACTCATCCCAGGGACCTCGGGACTGAGAGGAGAGTAACTCAAAACAACAAACCATCACTAGTGTGTACTTGCTGAACTAGTAATAACTTGTTTCCATAATTAGCATACAAATGTGTCATTGTAATGCAGACTGTGAAAGTGTTCCCTCTCTGTGTTGATCACCTACCAAGGCAGGTACAGAGGAATCTGCAGGGCACTGCCAGAGGCAGAGCCTGCATCACCAGCTCTCCTGTATCTTCACAAGAAGTTAGTGTCCCATTTTACAGACTGCAGGAAGAGGATCGAAAGCCACCTCCGAATGTCAAGTCTCCTGGGTCCCTTTAATCACTTCCTTGCCCACAGTGGTGATTCATAGCCGCCTCTGGCTGCCGTTGGTTCCCCAGCTCCTTACCCTTCCTCTGCTCTCTCCAGCTGCTGTTGGTTCCCCGGCCCCCCACCCTTCCTCTGCTCTCTCCATCATTTCCTCTATGCGTGTCCCTGTTCTCCTGCCCAGTTCAGCTCACAGAGATGCCTATCAGCATGTGAAGCACACAGATGCTGAACCACAGAATCATGGCATTGGCAGATGTTACCACAGCTGGAGGCAGCTCTCTGACTGGGTCCCTAAGACACAGGTCAGGACATACTCAGGCCCTCAGGAACACAGCCTCCTAACATGAAGGACCCAGAAAAGAACAGTTGGTTCCCATCCCTGTGGCTGCCTCCCTCTGTGCATTTCCACAACCCACTACTATTGCGGTTGTTGCCAGCTGATTGCCTAGTGCTAACATAACACCATGCCCAGCCTTAGAGAACGTACTCTGTCACAGTAGTAGGAATGATTTTTTTCCATGTGACCTCCCATCCGTAGGTAGCAGGTAAGGCTGTGAGGTGGACAGCCTGGAACTCACTTTATAGACCAGGCTGGTCTCAAAGTCAGAGATCTACCTGCCTCTGCCTCTTGAGTACTAAGATTAAAGGTGTGTATCACCATGACCAGACATAATTATCCACTGTCAATTTGGGGAAGTTAGTTTCCCTTTCTCATCTAGAGGGCTGCCTGATGCCGTGGGTGAAACATGTGCAAAGACTGGCCCTTGGCAGGTACTCAAAGGGGTGGCAGCACAGGACAGGAGCTGTTGCAAGGTAAAGTATAAGAACTCTGGCTTGGCCAACTTAAATTCAAACCCCAGGGTGGCCACGTAGATGGATATGGAAGGTAGGTTTCCTGGTGTTTCCGAGCGTTGGTTTTTCCATCTATAAAAAGAGGATAATTATGTTTGGTCGTGGTGGTGCACACCTTTGATTTTAGCACTCAGGAGGTAGAGGCAGGCGGATTTCTGAGTTTGAGACCAGCCAGGTCTACAGAGTGAGTTCCAGGACAGCCAGGGCTACACAGAGAAACCCTGTCTTGAAAAACCACACATACACATACACACACACACACACATACACACACACACACACACACACACATACACACACACATACACACACACACACAAGCAAAACACATGCACACTCATGCATACAAGAGGATAATTGGAATTGGCTCAGTGGGTAGGTAATGTATCTGTTTTGCAAGTGTAAGAATCTGACTTTAGATCCCCAGTACCCATCTAATATTAAAATCTGGGTACAGAGTCTCCCTGTATCCCCACAAGAAAGGCATTGGTGCTTGCTGGCCAGCTAGTCAGGGCTGATGGTGGAGCTTCCAGTTCAGTGAGAGACTCTGTCTCAAAAAGTAAGGTAGAGATGACTCAAGAGATAAACATGTCTGCTGCTCTTCCTGACCATCTGAGTTTGCACCCCAGAACCCACACAGTGGAAAGAGAAAACAATTCCTGAATGTTGCCCCTGACATGTGCCTACATACATACACACAGGCATCCAGAAAAATGGGAAGGAGAAAGCTGTCTTTCCTTCATAAACACACACGCACACGTAGGCTTAGATTATTCAGAGCCTTACTTTAATAAGTGGACTTAAGTGCTTTCACTTCCCTTCTAGCTCACCATTCACCAGAGGTAAAGGAAAGGAAAGGTTAATAGGGCAAAGGAGGATGTGGGCCTGTTTAGAAATAGTTCTTTGTAGCAAACCCAATCTGCGTTATTAGGCTATCAGCAGTTCAATTCACATGAATCAGCAACGGCAGTTCGATCTTGAAGAAATTCTAAGCCTCTGCCAATTGGCTGGACCACCACCGGAAGTTCTTTGGTGCATTTATCTCTATGAAGTCATGACAAACGATGAGCAGCAGAGTGACAAGGCAAATCAAAACTATACAGCGTCATCCACTGTTTTTGTGGAGTTATACCCTTTCCAAACATTATGTGTCCTCTCATGCATCCGCTCTAGCAAAACACCACATGCCATTTTTACAGGAAGCTTCCAGAAAAATACCATGTCTGTTCTCAGTAAAACATCTTCCCACATGTCTGCTTTAGCAAAAACATCCTCTCTTAAGATGGTTTCCAGAAAAACATCACATGACACAACTGTCAGAAATTTCCATTTTACACATATGCACATACAAATGGACACGCTTGCACATTCATATACACACATATATGCACATACATGCACACACACTTGCACATACACACATGTGCACACACATCTGCATAATGAAGACCAGACATCATTTTTAAGCTCTCTGCATGTTCCTTTCACAGGCTTGCAAACTCAGCACCTCTAGAAACAGCATTCCTTCAAACATCTGCCAGTCTCCTGATTGCTGTGGGACCTCCACCACCAAATGCACAGTTCCTTATGGAAGAAGAGAAAGGATTCAGCAAATGCATATGGGTAAGTGGAGATTGTGACTTCTCGTTCCATTAAGTTGTTGGATGCTCCATGTCTGCTCCCATAGTGCTGGAGTAGTTTTAATAAAATTTCATGAGAGACTCTAAGATCAAGAAGGCTGCTTCACTCTGGAATGCTGGGTGACTAGGAAGGCTTAAATGGTACAGGGGTGGGGAGTGGTATAGAAATCACACTATGCTTCTTTCAATGACTGTCTCTATTTAGAGACAAAAATCTCACTAGGTAGCCCCCAGGCTGGCCTCACAACCATAGAAATCCACGTGTTTCTACCTCCCTGGCTGGGATTAAAGGTGTGTGCCACCACAGCCTACTCACAGTAACTACCTTTTCTTTATACCTGAACATCAGTGCCTCAGCTAAGCTGTCGAATGCAAATAACTTCTCTCAGAGAGAAGGAAAACAGGCAGGGGACTAGGGAAAGAGGAGGAGGAGGGAGAAGAGGAGAATAGGAGGGCAGCACAGAACAATTTTAGTTACTTCTGTGTGGTATGATCAAAACATCCAGGAGCACAGCTCAGGGAAGAGGTAGCTCAGGTATAACCCACAGTCCTTGGTACCACTGCCTGGGCCTTGATGAGAGAGAACATCGTAGTGGTGGGTATGTGGAGGGACCACTTGCCTTCTGGCAGTTGGGAAGCAGAGAGATAGCAAGCCAGTGGGAACCGGGCACAACCCTCCAGGGCCCGCCTACTTGGATCTCTGACCTCCAACTAGACTCCCTCCTCCTCAAGTTTCCACTGTAGTAGTGGTCCCCAGTAGTGCAGCCATGTGGAGACTAAACACTGAGTTGGTGAGTCTGTGGGGGACAGGTCACATAAACCAGAACAAAACAACCACACAGATAGAATACCAGTTTTCTCATATGGTTGAGGAAACTGAGGATCAGAGACTAGCTAAGTCTAGAGAGTGTCAGCTTTGGGGTACAAACCCAACTGTCCTGGCCCCTGGCCAGTGACTCCATTACTTTATCACAATAGTTGTGACAACTAAGTGCAGGTTTCAATTTATTTCCCTTCCAACTAACAGTTCTTAAGTGCTTCTTCTTGTGTGCCAGGGCAAGTCAAGATTGAATGAAGCTATTAATGCCCTCTTTAGGCAGCCACAAGCTTGGGGGAGGGGTATATAGAAGCCTTTCTTTGTGAGTCCTGTCCGGGGCCACTAACATCCCCCAAACAAAGTTTCACAGTATCCTCCCTGGACCACCAGCATCATTAATCTGGATGTAACACTCACTGTCTCCCATGGCTCTCTGTGTGGCCCTGGCTGGCCTTGCACTCACAGAGACCTGCCTGCCTCTGCCTTCGGAGTGCTGGAGTTAAAGGCAGTGCCTTTGGCTACTTTTCTTTTTCTTTGGGGAACATTGTTACATCCACCTCAAGAAGCTATAAAGTAACAAGGGCTCTGAGGTCAATTAATAGATACTGAATGGATTAGTTAGTGGTTCCTGGTTCTCAACTGATATAAGATCCCAATGCCATGGGGAAACCTTGTGTTTAACGACTCAGAATATGGTCCTTCGTACCAAACACTGTAGTGAGTGTGGCTTTCTCCAGGCCTTTGATGGCCCTCACCTCTATGTCACAGTCTGACAACAAGACTACACAGTGGGGCTGGGCGGTGGTGGCGCACGCCTTTGATCCCAGCACTTGGGAGGCAGAGGCAGGCAGATTTCTGAGTTCGAGGCCAGCCTGGGCTACAGAGTGAGTTCCAGGACAGCCAGGACTATACAGAGAAACCCTGTCTCGAAAAACCAAAAAAAAAAAAAAAAAAAAAAAAAAAAAAAAAAAAAAGACTACACAGTGGGCTGGGGACAGTTGTTATCATTTGACACTTCAATCAACCCAGCCTGCATTAAGAGACACATGTCAGACTGTACTGTCACATTGACAACAGGCTTATCACAAATACTCCAGAACTATTTCTGCAGAAAGCAAGCAGATTCCAACTGAATCTGGAGTCTGATGGAAACATTTATTTGTCAGCTGTTCTGGGCTCTAGAGATTCTGCCCCTGAGGCCACAGCCTCCAGAGGAAGGGAGCTAGAGGGGGGCTTGGTCTCTGGCCAAGCAGTTGAATACACCCAGGCCAGGTGCCTTGTGTTCTGGCCTCTCCCTTTCCCCTTCAGAGGAGCAATGAGCCACTTGAAGACTGATTACCAGGCAGATTCTGACACTAGGGTGGGAGGCAGGTGTCTCAGTTCTAACAAGCTCCTGGGTCCTATCTAATAGAGGCGCACAGAGTGGAAGGGAATCAGAGATGACAGGAAGGGACTGGGCCTGTGTTGTGGTGTCCTCTAAGAGCAGCCATACAACCTTTCTTCATCTCTCTGTACCCTAGTGGATTTTTAGTAACCTTTCTCAGCACTGCTGCCCACCGACAGTGCAAAGGAAACATCAGGACCCCTGTGCTCTTGTCTCTTAAGGGTTGGGTACCTAATAAGGACCCCAGACTACCGTTGAACAAGTTCTCTGTTGCTCTCTCTCTCTCCCTTACTCCTGATCCCTGCCCCCAATTTTCTGGGGTTTCTTGCTGCAGAAGAGACAGGTGCTTGCCACATGCCCCTGCCCCTCACCAGCATGCCCCTGCCAACTTGACAGAACCTAGATTAGCTGGGAAGGAACCTCAGCTGTAGAGTTGCCTGGATCAGATTGCCCTGTGGCTCATCTGGGTGGCACAGCCCTGGGCAGGAGGGCCTGAGATATATAAGTAGATTAGCTGAGCATGAGCCAGAGAGGGAGTCAGTAAGCAGAGTTCCCTATGGTTCCTGCCTCTAGATTCCTGCCTGGAATTCCCTCTGTGATAGGGCAGGTTGTAAGGTGCAATGAACCCTTTCTTCCCCAACTTGCTTTTCACTCATGGTGTTTATCACAGCAACAGAATGCAAACTAGAACAGTCAGAGATTCTGCCTCAAAATATAATATGGAGAACAATGCAGGAAAAAATCCACCAGCCTATAACCTACAAGCGTGCACGCACACACGCACACGAGCATGCATGTGTATGCATACACACACACACACACACACACAGAGAGAGAGAGAGAGAGAGAGAGAGAGAGAGAGAGAGAGAGAGAGAGAAACAGTGAAACAGAGACACAGAGAGGCAGAGATACAGAGTCAGAGACATGGACGGGGTGGGAGTGGGGCAGGGAAAAGGGTATGACAAGATGGCTCAGCAGGTAAAGTCACTTTCTTTGTAGCCTGAACTTGATACCAAGGATCCTCATGGTGGCATGATAGAACTGAGTCCTATAGATGCCTTCTGAACCTCCACTCACTAGTGTCATGGCATGCACATGTCACCCCTCCAATCACAAAATAATGTAAGAAGATGACATTTTAAAAATGGGTAGAAAATGGATAAATATGAAGAAGGGCGGGATTTAATTTTTCCCCAATTGAAACAGGATAAAGAACTACATCTGAAAATGATACTAAAAAGATGATAGACTAAAGAGGAAGATCAGTGTTAGGGTCAGCCTGGGCTAGTAGGGTCAGCCTGGGCTATACAGCAAGGAGCCTGTCTCAAGGAACTAAAAACAAGCAGACAAAAGGGTTTAGATAGAGTTTTATATTTACAAAACCACTGTCAAATTCCAGTCTAACAAGAAAATCAGACATTATAGAGGAAGGACTTGAAAATGTGACTGGAAATACTTTGTACATGAAAAGTATCACATACGATAAGCCCTTAATAAATTGGGAGAATTCAACCGTATCAGATTCAGTGTTTGTAGCAGCAGGAATCAATAGGAAAAAGACATTATTAGGACAGGTCACCCAGCATGGATGTGTGGTACAGTGTGAGTATAAATGACTAGTAAGTATATCAACCATTTGTAAATGGACTAGTAATTTTTAAAAATGATATGTATTTTTGTCTGCCAAACTGGCAGAGACCAACAAGATACTGTAGGAAGGGCATCCGGAGAGGAAAGGGTTTGGATTAGAAACATCATCCTGGCCGGGCAGTGGTGGCGCACGCCTTTAATCCCAGCACTTGGGAGGCAGAGGCAGGCGGATTTCTGAGTTCAAGGCCAGCCTGGTCTACTGAGTGAGTTCCAGGATAGCCAAGGCTATACAGAGAAACCCTGTCTCAAAAAACAAAAAAAAACAAAAAAACAAACAAACAAACAAAAAAAAAACAAAACAAAAAAAAAACCAAAACAAACAAAAAAAAAAAAAACAAAAAAAAGAAACGTCATCCTGCTCCTACTTTGTTACTCTTCTGTGGGACCTTCTATCTGCTGGCACCGGAGGTCTCATTTCTAAAGATGGTTCCTGTCGAAGTAATCACGCATGTGAGGAGCAATGTGCCTCCATTGCAGGGGTGCCAGACGTGGAGACCTGGGACTGTCCAGACATGGAAACCTGCGACTGTCCAGACGTGGAAACCTGGGACTGCCCATGTGGAAACCTGCAACTGTCCAGACGTGGAAACCTGGGACTGCCCATGTGGAAACCTGCGACTGCCCAGACGTGGAAACCTGGGACTGCCCATGTGGAAACCTGCAACTGTCCAGACGTGGAAACCTGGGACTGCCCAGATGTGGAAACCTGGGACTGCCCATGTGGAAACCTGCGACTGTCCAGACGTGGAAACCTGGGACTGCCCAGATGTGGAAACCTGCAACTGTCCAGACGTGGAAACCTGGGACTGCCCAGACATGGAAACCTGGGACTGCCCAGATGTGGAAACCTGCAACTGTCCAGACGTGGAAACCTGGGACTGTCCAGACGTGGAGCCACACATCCAGCCATTGCTCCTCCAGATGTCCCAAGGCTGCTTCAGTCTTCCAGTCAAGTTTGAGAACAAGAGTAGCTGTGGTTACCACTGAAGAGCCCTACCCCAGTTTTCTCTAGCCTCTTAGAGCCTTCCTAGTGTGTAGGGCGGGAGGGAGTTCAATTTTCCAGGAGAGTAGAATGTGTCTCCTAAGACCGGAAGAGGAAGATGGTGGTTGCTAGGATGTCACCTGTCCTCTTTGGTATCTAGAAGGAATAGCAAACATTTCCTATTCCCACAGGGACATGCTTTGGTTTCTATTATTTTATTTTATTTTTTGATAATGCCTTGTGAAGTTGCCCAGGCTAGCCTCAAGCTTGCTGTCCTCCTTCATCCTCCCCAGTGAGGGGACTGCAGGAGTATATATACCTCCACATCGGGATGCTTGATACCTGTCCTGGACCCTAGAAACTCTCTGGCAGTCACCTGGCCATAGGCCAGCACCTCCAGGCTTCCTGGATAGTTTCTGGGCTTCTGCTCCCTATGGTCTGCCCCTAAGATCTTTGTCTCCTTGCCATTTTTCATTGGTCTACTATTTTGGCTTGAATCCTGCTTGCTATGAAGCCTTACCATTGTCCAGTAGCTGCAGGCATGGGGTTGCATCCGTGTACTTTACACAGGTGATGTTTCTGTGCCTGCTTCCCTGTTCCTCACTGGGGAAGTCATTGTGCTCCTTTTGCCTCCACCGTCTCCAATTCCCACAGTTGCTATCCCATCAACTTCACTTTCCTGCCCAGGATGGCCTTGGTCCTGCCACCTCCAGACTCCCACCTGCACACACTGCCACAATGGACTTCCAGACACACAGATCTAAGCTCAGTGCTTCCCTGCGTGAACTCTTCAACTGACCTTTAGAACCAGCTGGGTCAGCTCTACTATCCTTAGCATGACATTAGAGGCCTTTGGTGAACTGGCCCCTGCCTGTGCTTCTTAGTAGTTTCTCAGTGAGCCATACTTTCTTAGCAGCCTCCCAGCCTTGGCCCATGCTGGCCACTGAATGGGGTGCCCTTTCACTCCTTTTATTCCTGGATAGTTCAAAGCATTTGTTAGGGGGAAGAACCCTTATACTTCACTTTCACTGTTTCCTTGAATGTAGAGGGACATCTATTAATGAAACACTCCTAGAGTTTCATCTTACTATATAACACTTTCTTAGTCTTGTCAAGAAAGCCCTCTGTGACTTTCCAAGTTGGGGTTGGTCTTCCACAGTTAAAATGTGCATATTTCATCTTTTCTAAAAATTATATTATGTTTATTTACTTATTTTCTCTCTGCACATGTATGTGTACACATGTGGATAACTGTGTGGAGGTACAGGGACAATGTGCAGAGATGTTCTTTCCTTCCACCATGTGGAGACTAAACTCAGGTCAGACTTCTTACCAAATGCCTCTACCCACCGAGCCATGTCCCTGGTCCTATTTTATCCTTCTATAAAGTGGGACACTGGTGTAGAAAGGTGAAGAGAAACCGGGAGTCTTTCTCCAACTTGGTCAGACTGTAAAAAAGAAGAAAGAGAGGATGAATGAATGAAAGAAAAGTCTATTTTCTTTTACAGTCTTGTTTTCTGATTTCTTTCCAAACCCAGGAACGCTAAGGCAGCAGAGCGCACAGATTTTACTGACACACTTCTAAATCCACACTGTAACTAACCTTGAAGAAGTACAAACCACTTGTAGAGTTTTTGTAGCTTATTTTTTAATCCACAGTTGTCTGAAGGAATCATTAACGCATGTGCCTCCCTCTTCTGTGACCTCACCCCACCCCTACCCTCACCCCGACCCCACCAGGCACTGACTGCATCCCAGCCTGCTTCCGTGGGTTTTGTAGAATAAGGGTAAAGGTGGAGAACCAACAGGTGGCAGGGAGGCACAGTCCACACTCCGGAACCAGCAGATAAATGAAGGTGTCTGGGGCACCCAGAGTTCCAAATACTTAATACTTATCAGCGTCTAAAGCAGCTGACACAAAGATGCACTTAGCTGCGCTGCTCCAGGGAGAAAATGAGGGTAATTGAAATTAACTTGGCTCCTGCCTTTTCTCCCTCCTCTACTAATCACCAGGAAATCTGCTGCGGGCTGAACAGCAGGGCCTAAGGGCCAATGCCCTAGGGAGTCCAGGGCTCAATTAAGCTCTGGAAAATTGGATTTCTGGCCCTGAGGCCAGGGGGTTGGGATTGGCACTGAGGCATGAGCTGCCAAAAGGTATTAGGCCAAGAGCTGGCCAGATGGGTTCAGCAGTTAATTCAATCTGGCTTCCCAGAAACAAGGCTTGGAAGGTTGGAGCTGTAAGCCTGAAGAGCCATGACTCTTGTTCGTAGGGCATGGCCCTGTGGTATACTGGACTCTCTCTGTGGCCCAGCTCAGGAAGCTCTGTGCCTGGCACCTGGCCTCTGTCAGCAGCACATTGACAATCTAGACAACCAGTAACGAGTAACATTAGCGCTAGGGCAATCTGTCTCCGAGTGGGTGTCAGCTTGCCAGAGGAGGCTATGGGCGACCCTTCAGCACAGGCATTCATGTTTCTGCAGCCTGTCGTTGTCCATTAGGGAAAAAAAGCCAGGAAATGGGATGGGAGAGGCTGACAAAGAAAGACCATGGGCGCTGTGCGACCCAGTGCAGGACAGATCCTCAGAATGGTGACAGAGGACAGGTAGAGCTATCAACAGCAGAGGAGAAGTGAGGAACACTAGTCAAAGTGGGGCAGAAAGAAAGATGCAGCTTAGGAAGAGAAGAGAGAGGAGGGAGAGAGAGCCCAAAGGGAAGGAGACAGGCAGGAAAGCAGAGAAGCCCAGACAGGGAGGAACCAAGAGAGCAGGGAGCAGAGGCTCCTGGAGGTCAGGGCCCAGAAGGTGGGAGAATTCAGCCACAGCTGGGAGCAAAAGGGTCAAGTCTGTTGTTGGGATAGCTGTAGGGAAGGCCATGGCAGGAAGACAGCAGGGCCATTACTTTTGAATGAGAAGTTTAGGACCTATCAGTGACTGGGACCTCCTCACTCTGCCCTGGGGTGCTGAGGATTGAACCAAGGCGTCATGCTTGCTAGGCAAATGCTCTTCCTGTCTCTGAAGCATTTTTGAAGACTCTTCCTGCCTCAAGCAGGAATAATAAACTTTTAAGCACCTACATTTCCTTATTCTTGATTCTTACTCTTTACTTTGTCTCCCTGCCTTTCTTACCTGCTCTATTTCCTGGGTACCGAATCTCAGATTTTGACGTTGGTGACAATCTTCCCAATTTGACAAACTCCCTGAGCCAGCCCTGTCCTGGGCCTTGGTAGAGCTGTTGGACAGGTGTTGTCACGCTCGCATATTATTCCCATACTGATTGACATATTAAGCCAAAGTTAGCCCTGGCCAGTCCTCCATCACTTCCAGCTAGTCCTTCCTCCCAGAGGAAGTGGGGAAACTGTTAGGTCTCAAACCCAAGACAAAGGCTGAGGTGCCCGTTTACCATGTCAAAGTGGACTCGGATGCCAGGTGCTCCCAGCCTCTCTCAGTCCTTGCCTATTACATGGTATGGCTGGCATGCCCCACCCCCTACCCTAAACTTCTCCAGGGGCTGGGCTGCCCTGCCTTATATAATCTAGCCATTTGTTTACCTGGTCTTTTTTCTACCCTCCTTGCCTCTTGGTCTCCTAGTCATCTGATTTTCTGGCCCTCCCTGTCTCCTCTGTCTCCCCACATGGCTCAGGGTCATATCCACTCTGGGCTCTCCCAGATGTCCCTGCCTCTGGCTATGTATGCTCTCCATTTTATCTGCAATAAATCTTCTCCACCATAGCTAGGAACACTCATGCCCTTCCTTTTTTTTTTTTTTTTTTTTTTTCCTTTTTTCCCCCATGCCTTTGTTGTGTAAACCTTGTTCCTCAATTTAAAGCTATTGATTAAATAAAAGTGGCTACAGCCAATTACTGGGGAAAATAGAGGTAGGCAGGGGAGTCACAGGTAGAGAGGGGAGGAGGGAAGAGAAGAAAGAAGACAGAGAATAGGATATCTCCATTAGACAGGATGGACCAGGAGCACAGGGCTGGAGAAGTTCTCCCCAAGGACAGGCTGCTAGAACAGAGATAACCCAGGTAAGACTCAAACAGTGAGTAACTTGAAGCACAGCTGGGCAACAGTCAGTCTAGCACAGAAAAATAGTTTAGGGGGAATCACCCGGTAATCTTGCTAAAGCTGATAAAATAAACCCATAGGGTTATTGGGGGGCTGGGTCATAATAAAACATAATAGTTATTAAATTCTTTACAACAACATTCCATCGCTGGTGGGAGAGAGCCTCATAAAGCCTCAGTCTTCCCTATAGAGTCAGAGGCATTCTGAAGGGGAAGTCGCTTTTCTTCAACGGTGTAGCCACTGGTAAGTTGTTTAAGTAAATAACACCCCATCCACGGGCATGCCAGGACCCTAATTAAATGCAGTGGGCCACTGGGTGGGGTGGTAAAGAATTGATAAAGGCAGGGCTGCAGAGATGGCTCAGGGGTTAAGAGCACTTGCTGTTCCTGTAGAGAACCCCAGTTCAGTCCCCAGCACCCTCATGATGGCTCACAACCATCAGTACCTCCAGTTCTAGGAATCTGACACCCTCTCTCGACATCTGCAGGTACTGCATGTTACACATATGTATGCAACAAAACATCCATACATGTAAAATAAATAAACCTCTAATTTAAAAAATTATAAGAGATAAGGGAAAGAAAAATCACGAAAGTAGGTGAGGGGTTATTGAAAGATGCAATTTGATGGGAGGGGGAAAGAGTCCCAAGGGGGAGTGTGAGCAAAGTACATATGTATAAAGTTGTGAAGGAATGCATGCATTTAAGAAAAAAACTGATATTCTTGAGCCACGACTTCCTGAGTCAGGAAGAGACTGAGAAAGCTTATTTGACAGAGGCCCTAAGTACTGGCTTCAGTTGGGATGGGACAGACAGGAAGGCAGAGTGGTGTTAGCTAGAATCCCTCCAAAACCCTGTGTTTTTTTCTCTCTAGCCCAAGGCATGACTGTTCTGTCCCTCCCCAAGAGGATCTTCAGGGTTGCCAGTTTGCTCCTGTTGAAGCATCCACTCCCAGGCAGGCAGAGAGTTCAGCCCTGAATTGTCCCAGTTAGTGGAACTGAGGTGAGAATCCCTCTCCCCACAAAGGTCCCAGAAAGTTCCTTCTTGTTTCTGAGTCTCACCTACTTCCCAAATGTGTAGATCTTTCACATTCAAGGAGAAATGCCCACTGTGGTCCAGTTCCCAGAAGCTAGGCCTTGGCAAAGCTAACCACAGCCTCTGGAGGGGAGTTGGTTACCCAACTTTACCCTCCCAGCATTGTCCAGGCCTGTGAGGTGCAGATCGCCGGAGCTAATGGCTAATGTAACTACAGAGGTCAGGCCTCTCCCCAGATGGACTTGCAAAGAATGAGTTCCAAGAAAGTGCTTCCTGTGAACTATTGTAAAAGCTTCCCTGTGGTCAGCTGGGGGCTCTCATTAGCAACCAGGTCACTGGTTCTAGTTCCTGGCAGGCTTCTGGGGTCCCTGAAGGATTTTGTATCCAGGGGCATGAGTGGAGCCAGTGGCAGAGTGGTGGTACAGTAGGAGCAGCTGAGAGACAAGGAGTGGTCAGCCTCTGAGGGCCGTGCACCCAGATCTCCTCATTTGACCACAGATAGGAATGGCCACTTGAGTGACACCAAGGACAGTTTTATGAGCACAAACTCAAAAGGGAATTAGAGTTTACCAAATCTAGCTCCATCACACATTCAGAAAAACCGGCTCAGAGAGGGGAGACTTTCAGTTGTGATCAACAACCAGTAGCCAGAAAGCTGCCATGAGATGAGGCTGTCCTGTGGGAGGGTGGGGCACAGACAGCTCAGTGTGTCAGTGTGGTCCACGCTATGTGAAGAAACCAAGAGAATTTAGACCTGACCCTTCCTTGAGAGCTCTGAACAACCTGAGAGACACCAGCCACAGGTGCAATAGAATAGCTTTTGTGGAAGAAGGCACAGTTGATTGATGGTGGGAATATTCCTCCATGGGAGGACAAGCCCTGGCAACTCGTGCTGACTTTCCTATCTGGCTCTCGGCATTGCCCCGCATTCGAACCATGTCTCCTGTTTCATATCTAGCACCTACAAGAGAACAGGGGCTTGTAAGGTGGACAGAGGCTTCTACCAAGCCCCCAGTACTGCCAGCATCTCAACAGATACTTCACAGAGAACAGAATACAGTTCTAGGTATGGCGGGAAGTAGTAGGGGCAGTGAAAAAGAAACTCCATCTCTGCATCTAAAAGAAAAAAGAAAAAAAAAATTACCACTTAAATAAGACTAAGCAGGTGGGGAAATTGCCTGGTGGTAAAACTTTTAGAGAAAGCAGGTAAAGGCTTGCAAATCTTTCTGGGCCAGTGTTCTTCTAAGAAGACTAAGAATAGCAAGACTGGGTGGAGCTGAGGGAGGGCAAAAGGTTGGAGGAATGCTTTCACCGAGAACAGAGGTAGGGAAAGAAAGTGAAAAGGGGTGTGACTGAGAACCGAAAGTGAGCTTCTGAACCCCACTCCCATCCACCCCACACCCCACACCCTCCCACCACCACACCTGGGCCCCACCTACTCCAGCTCCCTGGAACTATGACACTGGCTTTGCATTCAGGGTCAGCCAGCTTAAACTACTGCCAACCAGGAGTTTGCTCTGTGCTCCCTCCCATCTCTCAGAAACCTTGAGTATTTGCTTTGTGTTTCTGGTACATTTCCCCCGAGTGGATGGTTTGTTGCATGTTCCGGGTACTGGTGGGGATCCTGCTTTAGACCTGAAGCTCCAGGGTGGATCTGGCGAAGAGCAGGAAGGACAAAGGACAAGACAAACCAGACTAATCTTTCCCCTTACTTGGGGTTGGGGTGGGGGATTGTGTTTTAGTCAGGAAGCATTTGTTTGTTTGTTGATTTGGCCAGTTGGTTTTGAAATAGGATCTTACTTGACAGCCTAGGACACCTAAGGACTTACTGTGTACCTAAACTGACCTCAAACTTGAGATCCTCCTGCCTCAGTCTCTTAAGTATGCACCACTATGGGCAGCTCAAGAAAGTTTTCTTTATTTTAAACTGTGGTAAAATACACATAAAAGTTATTATTTAATCATGTCAGCGTAGACTCCATTGATATTCTAAACTGGGCACTCCATCTTGCCCCAGAACCTTCTTACCACTTCAAAAAAAAAAAAAAAAAATCCAAAACCATGAAGTCAAAAAGACGTTTTGATGTTTGTGTTCCATTTAAAATGCAAATGACCATAGAGGACCCAGAATTTGCATTTTCAATTTCATTCATTTCCACAACACGGACCATCTGCCTCTTCTATTACTGAGTTTACAGAGAAGACACTAGACCTTAGGAGACCTGGCTTCCAGGAGCTCTCATCAGAAGCTGTGACATATGAGGAAGGATTCTGATTCTTTCTGGGCTTCAACATCCCTGTCTTAAAGCTGGCGATGTGGGCTGCACAGACCCTCAACCCTCTTCCTTTCCCCTGTATAGTAGTAGAACTGCACTGGCCTAGAGCTATGACGCCTGCAGCTAGTGGTAAAATTTCGGGTACCACGAAAGGCCAGATCTGCCTTGCTCACATTAACTCCCTGGCTTGTCCCTCTAAGATGTAGTGGATCTGCTCAAGGAAGAGCCTCCGGAAGGCCTGGCTTCTCTGGGCCACTGTGGCCAGTGTGGTTTGGGGGATGGAGGGGTACAGAGAGCAGGGCAGGGTGGCTGAGCAAGGGGCACGGGTACCCACTGGGGCCTTAACTTTTTGCCTAAGATCAGTTGCAGAGCCTCTTGGACGCCACTTGCCCAATCTCATGGACAATGGGTTCTGTGATCTTTCCAGGACCAGGGCTCTGCAGTGACGGTGTAAACAGATGTGGCAACAAAGAAAATCACATTTGCCGTCACCTCTCTTCCCCTTCAGCAAAAGGAAGGTCCCTTGTTTGTGGTTCTTTTCCTTCTAGACATTATCCTGTGGTGAAATGGGGCAGAGCAGAAGCTGAGAGAGGCCAAGCCAGTGCATTGGAGGGGAACTAAAAGAATGTGGAGAACTTGAGCAGATCTGTGAGAGAGTGTGTTCTCCTGGAGTGCTCAAGGAGAGGGCAGAGCAAGCTCAGGAAGTCAGGCCCGGAGTTTGAGTTTCCTGGAAAACACAGAAGAGAGATTAAGTTTTGGCTGCTTGTGGAAGGACTAGGCTTAGGGACAGCAGTACTTAGAAGAAAAGAAAGAGAGATTGGATTGCACTGTGTGTGACCTTGGTGTCTCCTCTGGGCCTCCAAGAAAGCCACACTAGGGAATTCTGTTCTGGTTCAGGCCTTCTGCTCTCCGGTAGGTTATTTTTTCTGTATTGGCTCTGCTCCATCTGAATTACAGAAAAACATCTTTGGTGAGTTTTGTCACTGTTCAGTTAGCCAAATAATTTGGCTTCCTGTTTTTCAGGTTATGTGAACCACTTTAAAAGCCTGTCTGCGGTGGGAGGCACCTTACCGATCACCTCTAGGGCTCTGTCTCTCTAGTTCAGGGTCTTCTGAATGGATAAGCCATTCAGAGGAGAAATTGAATGGGGTCCTGCACTCCCAGCTGAGGCAGCTCGCTCCTTCTGCTCTTCGGGCTCCTATTGCCTGGACTTTTGGACCTTTCCCCGGGCTTCCTTACACCCACTAAAGAACAGACCTCTGAAGCCTCTTCTGCCTGCCTGATGCATATTGGGCCACAGTGGCTGTCACAGGATTCCAATCAGGGACAGGCTATTGGGACCAGCAGGATAGACATCTTTAGTATAAAAGGTTCTTCCACTGGGGATACTTGTATTACTCCAGCAACACAAGGAGGGAGGCTCTGTGCCTGTGTCCACTCTAGCCAGCTCTGACTCTGCCAGTGCAGCCTTTTTGGGAGATGTGGGTCCTTGGCTTAACCACAGCTCTGCCTCAGAATCCATGTACCTGTTTTTTTTCTCAACGGCCTCATGGCCTCTGGTCACTTCTGAAATAAGTCAGTAATGTCTTCCTCTGTGTGCTGCTGGAAGCCAGAAAGAGGAGATACAAGATGAGGCCTCCTCCACCCCCAAGCCCCCACCCACCCCACCCCACTGCGCACTAAATTCAATGAGGCTCAGAAAAGCAAGTCCAGCGTGCGCATACGCACATGCGCACTTGTAGAGACCATCGAGGACGTTGAGTGTCCTGTTCTACTGGGTCCTTGTCTTATTTCCTTCAGACAGTATCTCTTATAGAACCTGGAGCTAGACTATCAGATGGCCAGCAAGCCCCAGCAATCTTCCTGTCGCTGCCTCTCTACCCCAGTGCTAGGTTTACAGGAGCGTGCGTGATCATGCCCTGCGTTTTACTTGGGTTCT